>NC_081559.1:84114258-84160937 GCF_022355385.1 Mustela nigripes | reverse complement strand
AAAATATTAAAAGGAGAGGTGCCTAGATGGCTCAGTCAGTTAAGCATCTGCCTGTGGCTTAGGTCATGATCCCAGGGTCCTGGGACTGAGCCCTGAGCCAGGCTCCCTGCTCAGGGGGGAGTCTGCTTTTCCCTCTGCCCCTTGCTCCACTCATGTTGTCTTTTTCTCTTGCTCTCACTCTCATTCTCTCTCAAATAAGTAAATAAAATCTTTACAAATTTTTAAAAAATGAATAGAAAAATGATCACATTAAAGAAAATTCTGATTATAAAAAATTAAAAAATTAAATTAAAAAAAAATTCTGACAAATGAAAGAAGCAATAACCTTAGCTTATACCTGAAAAAATCCAATGTTCTATCAAAATGGTGTAGTTTTATTTAATATGACTTAGTAGCTAAAATCCCATGCACTGGGGTCAAACAGCCTGGATTAAAAGCCAGGTCCTACCTAATCTGTGATCTTAGGAAATTACTTAACCCTTCTCTTTCTTGGTTTTCTAATTTTTTTAAAAAAAATGTTGATTTTAATATTATTCACATTATAAGATATGGGGGTGAAATATGTTAATGTTAATGTTTTTAAAGTTCTGTCTTGCAGAGGCCAAAACCAATTCCTCATTCAAGTACCAAAAGATATTGCTTTTAAGGATGTAGAGTCTTTGAAGTTTTGCACAAATTAGCTATTGCTGCTTGACAAAAATCTCTAAACTTTAGTGGCTCAATGCAAACATTTGTTGTTTCTTACATGTCTCTAGTAGGTTAGGAATTGGTTCATCTCTGCAGGGATCTGCTGGGCTCGATGAGTCTCTCACGTGTCTGTGGTCAGCTGTTTAATAGTCTGGGGGTTTCTTGATATACAAGGCTGTTGACATGGATAATTGAACTCTGTGTAGCAGGCTTCCAAGGGAATAAGTAGATTTTTTTTTTTAAAGAGTTTATTTATTTGAAAGAGAGGCAGTGAGAGAGAACATGAGCGAGGAGAAGGTCAGAGTGAGAAACAGACTCCCGTGGAGCTGGGAGCCTGATGCGGGACTCAATCCTGGGACTCCGGGATCATGACCTGAGCCTAAAGCAGTCGTCCAACCAACTGAGCCACCCAGGTGTCCCGGGAATAAGTAGAAATTTACAAGCAGTTTTTTAAGGCCTTTGCTTATATAAAGGCTACTAACATCTTTTTGAACAAAGTTTAGGGGCCAAGGACAAGCTACCCCAAGGTGGACCACTTTGGCATGAACACTGTTTTGAGTTAAAAGCAATCAAAACCTAGTATGTTCAGAAAAAGTTCTTTACCTCCCCCTCAAATGCCTACTTTTATCCAAAAAAAGAGCTATAAACAGAGTTCCCTCTTTACTTAAGAAACTTCCCTACATAACAGGGAAAACTTTCATTTTCAAACATCTCCTTTTACCTTCTTGCTAATGGTTTTCTCCCCTTCGCACCCTCAGACCCTCACCCCTCTCCTTAGTTCATATAAACACCATATTGCTTGTCTTTAGAATTTCCGTAACTTTGTGGATACCTTGTACGTATACTATTAAATTTTATTTTTTCCTGTTTATCTGTTTCATGTCAATATGATTCTTAGTCCAGATAGAGGGACCTTGAAGGGTAAAGTAAATTCTTCCTCCCTAACTAAAACAAATCACATGTCTATGTCCAGATTCAATGAGTAGGCAATAGATTCTAGTTCTTTTCAGACAAAATGCAAAGGTCATGGCTATAGGGATGGGTGAAGAATTCAGCTCATCAGTACCATCAGTCTAACACAGCTATGTACCTAGTACCTATGGTTAAGAACTACAATTCATTGCAATGATTCAATACCATCCTTCTGTATCCTTCAAATTTAACTGTACTTCCTAGCCATGAACATTCGTTCATCAAATCTCTTAAGTTTGGAACTCTGAGAAAAAAGGAAGAAAAGTAGAAGGCAAAGGAAAAATATGTAAGGGATTGGAAACAGTTGTAGGACAGGGTAGTATTTTTCTTTTTGTTCAGAAGTAAAAGGTTGGAATTGCCTAGGAGAAAACAATTCCTCTCGTATCACTTTTACACAGTGCCATAATAATATATATACCAGAAGCACTAGACCCAATAAAAACATAACAGTCACTTAATCATTTACCAAGACTGGCTCTTTGCATTATCCCATCTCATTAAATTTTTCAATATTGCTTTTAATAGTACCTTTGTGATTTAGAAAAGAGTCTGACTTCTGGTGTCTCAGATGGTCAGAGGGCTACAATACTGTATTTGGTTTACCAATTATCCTAACAAGTGGATAAATGGAAGAGTGAAATGGATGGTTTTGTGGGATTCTGGAATTGTTATTTAAGTCATCTATATTTGAGTTTACTCTGCTATTATATTTCTGATTTAAAATTCCAGAAGGCTGTGGTTTTGCTGGGTATTACTAGGATGGCTTACATTTAGTTTCAGTCTTTTCCCAGAATCTTTACTCACAGTTTCTTGCTTTATTTTACTTTTATTTTTTTTAAGTTTTTTTTTTTTCCCTTCAGTTATTCTGATTCCACTCTCTAATTATATCTTTCCCAATTGTGCTCAAGCTAACAGTGTACCATCTTTTCTCTGTGGAATGTGTCAGATTTCTCCATATCTACTATGAAACATCACCTACTCACACAAAAACAGGGAGGAATCCCTTGGATTCTCTTTGAGCTGTACCTACAAACATATTGAGCAGGATCATTTAGCAGCAGGTTTCAGCCTTTAACTCTCTCATTCTGAAGCAATAGCACCACATTTGGAAGATGAAGGGTTTAATTTCCCAAGACTTACATGACTCCCAGTCTTCTTAGTTTAGGATTTGCATGAAACCCTCCCTGTGACTTTGAATATAAGTTTCAATAAAACTGAGTTGTATAATTATCTAAATTTGTATAAATCTGTATAAATTGTCCAAAATTGTATAAAAGGTACAAAAATTGTATAAAAAGTATAAAACATTTAAAGAAGACACTAGACAAAGACATATATATGTGTAGGTATTTATTAATTCATATGAATAGCTTTATGATAAAAAAATTATGAATTCATATGACTAGCTTTATAGATTAAAAAATGGCAATGTTAAGGTAAAATTGAATTTTATAAAAATTCTCATTTTTAATTAACCCAAAACTCCTTATTTGAAATTACATATATGTTTGTTACCTGCTGTCAGGGAAGACCCATCTGAAAAAATTTGGCAACCCCAAATTTGATTTTTGCATCCTTGGGTCCCCAATATTTAAATTTTGGGAACCAAGAGTTTAGTTTCAAAACTAGTGTTCCAAATGAAATCTTTTCTGTCTTCATAAGAGTGTGCATTTTTATGATACTGCTGTTTTTATTGTAATGTGTTAAAATTTTGTATTCTATAACATAGTATTTTGCCCACTGAAAATAAGAGAAAATATTCTCATTCTAGGCTCAGCTAGAATGTGTTTAGAGATTATATTCAAACCTGGCACACACTTAGCACTAACAGTTTCCTTTTTTCATCTAAACTCTCCTGGGAGAAACATAAATGGCAATGGATACAGCAGCAGTTGGAGCTAATGTACTGATGGCTGCGGGAACTGTTACAACAGTGAGCCCCTCAGCTAGAACATTCCATTCAAAGACCATTTTTGGAGAAAAATGGGCATTTCATGGAAGACAATTATTAGACGGGAACTGGATTATATTCATTGTAAAACAAAGCAGGAAATAGGCGAGTTAACTAGTGGTGTATCTTTCCTTTAGGAAACTTAACACACTATAATAATGTGTGTGTGGTGTTTATGCTTACAAAGAGTACACACAAATGTCAAGAATGAATATATAAGTATGTATATATATTATATACAATATATAATCTCCCTGTGACTTTTTCCTCTTCTGAAAAAAGGGAAATTTAAAGTGCTTATCCCCCAAATAAGTAAGTAAATAAAGTGCTTATCCCCTACAATAATTGTGCAGATTAAATGTGTTATTACCTAAATTTGAGAAACTAACTCTTAAACAATGTCCACCAGTGTCCAGCATATAGTTAGTGCTCAAGAAACATTTGTTATTATATTTCTTATATATATATATATATACACATATAGTAAAATTAAGTTTTGATTCCCAATTTTATAAATAGTTTATTTGTTTATTTTATAGTTTGTTTATTGTTTCATTGATTGAACTCTGTTAGGTATTCATTTCACTTAAAAATTTAAAACAAAATTTTGTGAAGCAAAACACAGCAAAAAATAAATAGTTCCATGTCTGGAAAAATGTTCAAATAAAAGAAGGTTCTCCCCCTTCACTGTTGCAATGTATGAATAATTATACCTAATTTGTTAGGCTTTGAGTGTTGTTTTGTAATCAATCATTGTATTTTAAAGACACAGAAAAAGTATCTTTTGACTCATTTCAAATATGTTTTCATACCTGATATTGTGTAATCATAATCATTCTCCTAAGTCCATTAAGAAAATACTTATAAAACTAGCTATTTCACAATTGTTACAGTTACCTCATTTTAAAAGTTGTGTTTCAGGAGTGCCTGGGCAGCTCAGTGTGTTAAGCATCCAACTCTTGATTTCTGCTCAGGTCATGATCCCTCAGGGTCCTCTGATGAAGCCCAGTATGGGGCTCTGTGCTCAGTAGGGAGTCTGCTTCTCTCTCTCTCTCTGCCGCTCTCTCCCTCTGCCCGTCCCCCCCACTCATGCACACTTTCTCTCTCTAATAAATAAATCTTTAAATAAATAAATAAATAAAAGTACTGTTTCAATTGTAATTCAATAAAGGACACCAAAAGTCCTATTGGATATCTGGACTACGAGAAACATTAACAGTAAAAGAGAAGGAAGCTCAGTAGGAAATGATGAGAGAAAAATTAATGCGACCACTATTCCAAAAGAAATCAGCCAGGAAAGGATTGTGATTCAGCCCCCTGTAGACTCATAATACAAAAGCAGCCGAGTAGAAACTGGGGTAGTATTCTTTGATACACCTGCAAAACACCAATGTTTCTTCAGAGTAAACATCTTCTAGTGATATGTATGACAGGCAATACGACAAAAACACAAATTCTTAAATTGTATAATGACAGGAGACATTTTATTATCTACCTGAAAAATCTGTCCTTTGAGATTTATGCCTGTACATAGGCTTGCATTAGATGTTCTGCATTTGCAAAATACCTTCACTTTAAGTAGAAATTCTCCCAGAAGTTGACAGAAGCTTAAATTTTTATATCATGAACAGACCTAACATTATCATACTCAAAATATTATGTAGATTTTTGTTAAAACGCAACCGTAATTTGTATATATTCTTCCCTCTAGTCATCACTTTGATCAGTATGTTTCAGTTTTCTCTGTCCTTCTCTCCCATCTTAAGACACTGTAAGAAACTTTCTCTATGAGACAATGGCCTCATCTCTTACATATGAATGAAGATGGGGAAAATATGATTTTATTTCTTACTATATTTACTCAAAAGTGTGTTCTAGTTACGATGGCTGCATAGCAAATTATCCCACAACACCGTTTTAAGACAATCACTTAAACTCACAGAATTTGTCCAGGTAGAGGAGGATGGCTTGTCTCTCTCTACTCCATGTTTTCTGGCTCCTTAGCAGGAAAATTCAAAAACTGGGTGCTGGGGAAGTCATCTGAAGGCTCACTCTCTCATTCACATAACTGACAGGAGTTCAGTGCAGCCAGTAGTTGGGGGACCCATTTCCCCTCTACATAGGCATAGGGTAGGCATCTCTTGGGCTTCCTCATAACACAGTGATTGGATTCCAAGGATAAGTGTCTGGAGAGAGAAAGCAAGGTGGAGGCCAGATTGCTGTTTGGGACCTAATCTTGAAGTCACCCAGCATTCTTGAGCTGCATTCATTTTGTTAAGACAATCACAAGGTCTGCTCAATTTCAAGAGGAGGAGAAATCAATAATGTTTTCTGATAGAGCAAGATTCTAGAAAAACATGTGGGATTGGAAATAGTGCTGAGGCCATTTTTCTAACTCGCAGTGCTTAGGTGCTTAGGTGCTCTGTTTTGGCAGAGAGAAAAAAGGATATCAGTGCTAAAGAAGAGCTTAAGGGAAAGTAGCAATGTGAGAAACAAAGGTATCTTCAGATAAGGTTCATTGGGCTGAAATTTTAAGTACAGAGGAAATACCAAAAAGACAACTAGAAGGTTTGAACTAGTTCATGGAGATCTCAACTCTCTAGAGACAAAGAAGTAATTAAAATTGGTTTTTAGGAGGAAAGTGACAAACAAATTTATCTTTGGGAAGGATCTCCTTATAGAACTACGTACATAGGAGAGAGGCAGGAAATGGCTGTAAGGTAATGGTAAATCTTGTTAAACAGAAGTCAGGTAGAAATGAGAGCTTGGAGTAGAATAGATCCAGAAGTCACTAAAAGACGGTATAGGTGTAGGAAGTTTTCACAAGGTAGAAATGATTGGACAGTATGCATAACTGAATTTATGGACAAATGACTGTATGTGACTTATAAAACCAAGGATACCTGGATTCTGGGAAGGGCAATAATAGTTAACCGAACAAGAAGCATGAAGGGGGTTGGGGAAATAAGATCATTTTTAGAGAAGTGGATTTTATGTTTCAAGTATCAGTGCATGGTTTCCAGAAGATAAATGGAAATCTGGTGCTTAGAAAAGTCTGAAGTAGGAGTACCTGGGAGGCTCAGTCAGTTTAGCATCTGCCTTGGGCTTGGGTCATGATCTCGGGATCCTGGGATTGAGCCCCATGTCAGGTTCCCTGCTCAGTGGGGAGCCTGGTTCTCCCTCTGCCTGCTGTTCTGCCTTCTTGTGTTCTCTCTCTCTATATATATCAGATGGGTCAAATCTTAAAAAAAATTAAAAAAAAAAAAAGAAAGAGAAAGAAAAGGAAAGTCTGAACTAGAGGAAAAGTAGTTTGAATAGCAGCCATGGATGTGGATGACATTAGTAGAAAAAGGGGGAATCAGAGAAAAGAATCTAGCATTAAACCTTATTGGACTCACTTTGTAACATAAAGGGACGTGAAGAGAAGGCAATTAATAGGCAGCCGAGAGGAGACCCAGAAACCACACAGATGGTAAGAGTGAAAGAGCACCTTTCAACATTTGGGGAGTCAGCAATATCAGCCTGGCAGAGATCATTCTACACAGGGAGGGAAATGTGCTCCTCAAATTGTGTGAGGTTACATGCCCCATTTTTCTCCCTAGAGCAGCGGTCCTCTGCTAGGAGTGATTTGTCTCTCCTTCCTAGGACGAATGGTAATATCTGGAGATATAGTTGATAGTTATGACTGGGAGGGTGCTACTGGCACCTAGTGGGTAGAGGCAAGGGAAGCTGTTAAGCATCCACAGAGCACAGGATACAACCACAACAAAAATGACCTGCCCCAAGATGTTAATACAGTAACCCCTCCTTTAGGGGTTGCTTTTCCTGGTTTATGTTACCTGTGGTCAACCGTGGAAGCAAAAAGGATCCTTTTTCTGACATATTGTCAGAATGTCAACAGCATCCTAACACTGCGTCATAGTGCCTACATCATTCATCTGACTTCGCTTCATCACACAGGCATTTTATCATCTCACATCACCACAAGTAGCATGAGTACAGTACCATAAGATATTCTGAGAGAGAGCAAGCACGTTCACATACTTTTATTACAGGATATTGTTATAGTTGTTCTATTTTATTATTTGTTACTGTTATTAATACCTTACTGTGCCTAATTTAAAAAATAAACTTTATCATAGGTATGAATGTATAGGAAAAACATAGTATCTATGAGGTTGAGTAATATCCATAGTCAAGCATACCCTGGGAGTCCCCCACTAATAAGGAGAGACTCTTATAGGGTTCTGGATCCTGTTGAGAACAGTTTACCATAAAACTGAGATTTCTATCCCTTTTCAAATTTTCCAGCTCTCTCCAAATCAGAGAGAGTCTTCAGAATGACAAAATTTTTATGGTACCTCATAATTTTAAAAGTGGGTCCAACACTTATTTTTTCTTTGTAGTCTAAGGAGCAGCAACAGATCCTATATGTTTTGAACACTAAATGTCAGGTCTATTTAAGAATCATGAACTGGGTTATATTTACCTTGTCTAATCCAATATGGATTTTTCAATGTATAGCTGGAAAGCTGGTCCACTGTAAGTTTGTATGTTACAGGTTAATATTAATTTTAAATGCATTAAAATGTTACTTAAATTAAATACACCTTAAAACCTATTTGCTAAGGTCTTGAATGAAATATACAAAACTTAGCAAAATGTATTTTTATTTCAAATCTACTCTCTAAAGCAGTTATATTTTTAAAGTAGTCAAAAAAAAAAAGATGTTTGTGGGAAAAATCCATTGTGGGAGAACCTGACATCCTGATAACGGTGATTTTTTCCCCAAATGCATATCTTAAAAATAATTTCTGACACATGTGGTTCTTCTCTCAACAGTGACCAATTTTTAAAGGGCGTAATATCACTTGTTTCATCTTCACATGAAGCAAACTTCTTAAATTTACTACCTACATGGTCAAATATCTTTCAGAGGATGTTGATTTATTTATGTAAAAAGCAAGATAATACAAAGTGGCACTGGGGAATTATTTCCCTTCTGCCCTGGGCCTTTGAATCATAGGCTACATCATGCTGCTCAGCTGTTGACTCTGGACAGAATCCAGAACAGCACAGTACTGTGAAAGATGCCAAAAAGATACACCGCCCTATAGCAAATGAAGTAAGAGTTATCTTCTCTGCAAACTCAAGAGGATAAGAGATGATTTGTATTGCAGTTGATATGCAGAACATTCATCTTTAATTTTCAGTGTAGGTCAGGGGCACTTTTAGTTCAAAGGATGGCATATTGCTCTCCTAGGAAGGGAAGGGAAGGGAGACACTTAGAAAATGCTTATGCCCATCTTGGCTGACTGAATCCTAACATGTTTAAACACACAATACTGATTTCTTCCTTTTCTTCATGACTTAGTCTTGCGGAAAGAGTCAAGGATTGTCACAAAGGAAAAGAACACAGATTCTCTCTACTTGGGCATGTGACGCACCTGTAATAAACCACTGTCTAATTGTCTTTTCAGTAGCATCCTGCTCATTGAGACTACACAGGTAATAAACTCGGTGTGCTCTTCATGTTCCGTGGTGAAAGCAGCAGTACGCTGGCATTTCCAGGACCTGCTCATGGTTTCAACAGCCAGTCGAGCTGTTGTTTGCTTTATTAGCTTCCCAGGGCTAGGGAAGTTGCCAGGTATCGCAGCTGTGCACAAGGATGAAGTCTCATTTTACAGGAGAGACATTCCATGGAATTTCATGGAAATTTCATAATGGAGAAATATTTGGCACTTTGGGGGGAAAATATTTGTTTTTAATTTTCTTGGCGGAACTCCTCCATGACAATAAAGTGCTCAGAAAGCAGTGCCTATGTGGGGTTCAAGTCATTTTAAGTCTCAATACTTTGCAAGGTCATCATAGCCATTTTATTAAGATGTATGCTTCTCCCAAGTTTAGATGGTCTAATCAGAAATAGTGAATAAACTGTTAAACTCACTCTATGTTGAGACAAATGAAGAGTAAAGAATTACTAATTACTGGATGACCAAGTAAATTTAAGGAGTCCACAAACTATGGTTGAGCCATACTGGATTCATTTCTGAAGGACAAATTCTGGCATTTATTTTGGATCGGAAAAATAAAAAATAATTTAATATAAAGTCAAACAAACAAACAAACAAACAAAAGGAGAGATTTTTGGGGGGTATTTATCCAGAATTTATTGCATAAATACTCAGTGCAGACTATAATAATGTTTTAGGAAGCTGCTATGATTGCTAATGAGTACCAAGCCCTATGAAGTTTAAGATGAAGAATTCTGGGATTTAAGAAATAACAATTTAGAAGAAATTGTAGGAGCCAAGGGCCAGCCACCTCAACATGGCCCACTTTGGCATGAACATCATTCTGGGTTAAAAGTGATCCAAACCCAGCAGATTTCAAAAAAGCTCTCTACTTCCTCTTCAACTGCCTTTTATCAGGAATAAAGCTATTAACAGAGATTCCTGTTTACCTAAGAAACTAATCTGCATAACAGAGCAAACTTTGTTTTCCAAACACCTCCTTTCACTTTCTTGCTAATGATCTTTCATGCTGTTTTGTATCTTCAGACTCTTACCCTCTCCTTAGTCATATGAGCATCTTGTTGTCAGACTGTCTTTGGAATTTCAGTTGTGTATTCCTCATATGCACAGTATTAAATTTTATTTTCCCCTGTTAAGGTGTCTCATGTCAATTTGAGTCTAAATACAGCTAGAAGGACTTTGAAGGGCTGAGGAAATTCTTCTTCCACAACATTTTTGAATATGGTTTACTACTTGGGACTTACATTCTGTTTAACCTTTATAAACTGTGACATAAGACCAAAAATATGCTTCTGTATCTGAAACATCTTTATATCTTCTCTACAATTTTATGCTCGTATCATGTAAGGGAATATGTTTACTCAGGCATTTGGTATATAAGATGAATTCAATACATGATAACAAATATATATATATATATTTTTTCTTTATGGAACACTGAGAAGAACAACACGGACAAGCTAACATTGAGAAAGACTTTTCGTATCCATGTTCATTACTAAATTAAATTCTACTCTGACTCCCATACCCACACTCCTAAGTAAATTAAAAAAAAAAAAAAGTAGATTTGTTTTTTGGGGGATAAAATAGGTTACTCTTAAGTTGAGTTATAAATTGTACCTCCATCTGAAAACATACATAGCCATAGTGTTATTTTTCTCATCTTTAAGAAATCTTTAAGAAACCTGTAATACAGATACTTGTTGTGATATTGTGATTTATAATAAGAAATATATATTGGTATTTGTCTCTAGTTAGTCTAGGCCTGTCTCTAAGCCCAGAATTCCTAAAACCCTTGGAATTTCCTAAGTGATGACAACAACAAAGGTGCCTATTGTTATGTAAGTGAGATTTTTGCACCTCTGAATGGATTTTGTTGCCAGGATAACCAATCTTGTGATTTCTTTAAAGATTTTACTTATTTATTTGGAGAAAGACCCTTTAGGTTGAATCAGTCACCAATGGCTATCACCAATGATTTAATTAATAATGTCTCATGAGTTCTTCATAAAAAAACAAAGAATGGGGTTTGGAGAATGGTGGCAGAACCAGAATGATTCTACATGCCATGGTGCCACCCCCAAACACCAGGAGGACAAAAGCTTCTTTGTTTGGGACCTTGCCCTGTGTATCTCTTCATCTGGACTTTGATTTACATCCTTTAACATTTTTTGTAAAACAAACAAACAAAACCAGTAATCTAGTGAATAAACACTTTCCTGAATTCTGTGAGCACCTCAGCAAATTAATTAATCAGACTCAGGGTGGGACCATGGAAATCTCTGGTCTATAGTCAGTTGGTCAGAGCACAGGTAATAACCTAGGCTGGCAATTGGCACCTGAAGTGGATAGGGGTCTTGTGGGACTGAGTCCTTAACCTGTGGAATCTGATATTGTCTCTGGGGAGATAGTGTCAGAATCAAGGTGAATTTTAGAGCATCAGTTTGATGTCATAGAATTGCTTGGTGGTATAAGAAAACCACACACACACACACACACACACACAAGCACCAGAAAGTGGTACCAGAATATCATACTTACAGTACTTGCTAATATTGTTTAAGGCAACTTCAGAGAATCATTTCCAATATACAATTTTGCTAATATTCTTGAAGTTGGCGTTTTAAAAAACTCAAGGTACCCATGAGAAATGCAGAAATGTAAAAGCTGAAGAAAAACAAAGGGCAAAAATTTGAAGCAAACCAATGAAGTAAACAAAGCAATCTCTATCTCTTTCATATGCCCTTAATAAAAAATCCTGTTAATTAGAGCTAATTGCAAGATTAAAAAAAAAAAAAAGATTTCTTTATTTGAGAGAGAGAGAAAGCAGTAGAGGGACAAAGGGAGAGGGAGAGAATCTTAAGCAGATTCCCTGGTGAATGTGGAGCCCAATGTGGGACTCCATATCAAGACTCTGACATCATGACCAAACCTGAAATCAAGAGGCAGATGCTTACCTGATGCTTAACGGATGCTTAACCCAGGTGCTCCTCAAGATTCTTATTTAAGAAATCTCCAGTTGGAGGATATTTGGGAAACATATAGTTGTGGCTGGTAGATTCCTAAAGACCACATTGAAATCAGCAATTATTCTCTGTCCAAACACAAAACAGCTTTCCTTAGTGGTCAAGGAGGTATGATCCAAAATTCTATTGTACAGTGGTTATTTAGAATTTAAAGATCATGTTCTCCTCAAATGATACTGCTATTCAGTATTGGAATCAACTCTCTTCTATATATTATACTCAACATTGAATACATAAAGATACATCACACAGAATTCTTACTCTCAAGGAATTCATGGTCTTTTCAGAGAGATGAAAACATCATCAGCTAGAGAAAATTGTATATACCAGAATCCCTAGCATGAGGAGGAGGGCAGGCCAGACTGTCACGGCTACTTCCTTCCAAAGAGGTCAGAGTGGTAGAATAAACTGTCCTTTTCCTCTTGTATCTGTCTGTCCACAACTGGGTAAGGCATGTAATAGGAAGGTCAGCTGTGGAAGAATTTGAGGCTGAGTACCTCAGTATGATGTTGAAAAGCTATTCTTCTTTGGAGCCTCTTATATCTCAGAAACATCACTAAACTTATGAAGAGCCAAATATACTTGGATCTCTACTGAAAGTCATGGATTTGTGGGGCTAAATTTTGAACCAAGCCATGACTGAGGATAGAATGATGCAGTCTATAGAAGCCTGTGGAATAGAGATGGATCTCCAGTAGGATAATAGGACTCCACCGGCATGCAATGTGCTCATAGCGCTGACAGAAGAAACTATAAAATGTTAGGGGGAGTTCCACAAAGACCAGGAAAGTAGGAAAGGAAAAGAAATCAAGGAAGGCTTCAGGGACGAGGTAATGCCTGAGAGGAGTCTTACAGCTAAAACAGAAGTAGTTCAGGCATTTTAAGCAGAGAAGTGGGAAGGGGGAAAGAAATGGTCTATGGTTATTAAGGTATTTCCAGTAGGGACAGTTGTGGAGATAAAAGATCATAAGAGACTTTCTGTCTGCTGTAAGGGAACTTAAATTTTCTCAGGCTGTAGAAAACACTGAAAGCTTTTAAAAAAGGGACTGATATGTTTTTATAGTGGGAATGGACTTGCAATTCAGCCTACAAAACTTGTGTAAGCCATAGTATGCCTGAAGCCTAGGACTGGTGATGGAGC
The DNA here is from genome assembly GCF_022355385.1 of Mustela nigripes. Taxonomy (NCBI): domain Eukaryota; kingdom Metazoa; phylum Chordata; class Mammalia; order Carnivora; family Mustelidae; genus Mustela; species Mustela nigripes. Next base: position 84,147,626 of record NC_081559.1, on the reverse strand, counting down.
ATCAATCAAGGGCAGCAAACAGACATCACGATTTCAACAAATCTCATCATCCCCCAGAGGCCTTAATAAGTTCCTGTCATCAGAGCCATTCCAACAGCTGTGTTGTGTAAACAATGTGTCTATGGCAAAATGTTTTGGAGTTCAATAGCAATTTTCCCCACTCTGCAGTAAGATGGGGGTACTTAAATGTACTCTTGTCCTTTCCCCCAACATATTTTTGGTGGTTGAAATGGGAGTAGTTCCAGGAGCTTAAGACATGGCTACACACAGTCATGAGCTAGTGGATGTGGAAAGTTCCAAGTAAGGGTCTTAGAAGTGAGTTGTGAGAAGTGGGCTTTCTGCCTGTGGCTCCCCTATACATTCTAAAAAATGTTGAGTATGATAGTCAAAATATGAATTCTGTTTTCTCTTGTCTACTAATGTTACCTGAAGCATCTTCATTGGGTTTTTCCCCCTAGGATTACTTTTGTGCACATGTATATTTATATTTATATTTATATGTTCTCTAGGAAAGTTGGGAATTGACAAGGAGTTAAAAGCACATTATTTTTCTTTTTTCTTTTTTTTTTTAAATTTTCTGTTCTCTCTCTTTTTTGTTCATAATTGGTTTTCTTAACATTACAACATTATATTCCAAATCTGTATGTGTTGGGGTTAAAACAAAGGATGGAGTTTCAGTGTTCTGGTGGATAGCAAGGCAGGGCCCCTGGATAGAAAAGAGGCTGGAGCAAAGGTGGTTGCTGACATACAGGACTGGCTGGAGAGTGGCAGGAAGCATGAGAAGCAGTGGATATATTGACATGTCTCTCATTCAAACTTCCTTTACAAGCTCCTTGTCATGATACTCTTTCCAAATGTTGGATTATAACTATTTTTTTTTAAGATTTTATTTATTTATTTGAGAGACAAAGATCTAGAGGCAGGCAGAGAGAGAGGGAGGGAGAAGCAGGCTCCCTGCTGAGCAGAGAGCCTGATGCAGGGCTCCATCCCAGGACCCTGGGATCATGACTTGAGCCAAAGGCAGAGGCTTTAACCCACTGAGCCACCCAGGCGCCCTTTTTTTTTTTTTTTTTTTTATTCCCAGCTCTAGTATATAGCTTATGGCATAGTTGTGCTCAATAAATCAAAAATGAGTGAAAAAAAACTCCCCTTTCACTATGATCTAAATGTTTGCATCATCTCAAGATTCTTATGTTAAAATATTAACCTCAAAAGATGTTGGTATTAGGAGATGTGCCTGTGAAAATTGCTTAGGTTCCAAGGATGGAGCCCTCACAAATGGGATTAGTGTTCTTTAAAAGAGATCCCGGATCCTCCCCCACAGCCCCTTCATGTGAAATCACAAAGGGAAGATGTGAACTATGAACCTGGAAGAGGGCTCTCAGTGAACACAACAATCCTGGGTTCTTGACCTCAGAATTTCCAGCCTGCAGAACTGTGAGAAATATATGTCTATGGCTTATAAGCTGCCCAGATGGTGGTATACTTTTACAGCAGCCCGAACAGACCGAAACACCTTGCTTAGGAATGAAAAGCAAAAACAAGGATGAGAGGATCAAATGGAGGCAGTTCACAAGCAATGGTTAATTTAGGATCAGTAAGAGAAAGATGAGCTGGTGATTCTCCATTTTTACCTCAGATATCCTGTCTGTCTCCCTTTGCCCAGCTCTGTGATGGAAAACTAACTTCTGCGGACTGCATTGCCAGATTTATTGTTGTATTGTGGTTGTTTTTGTTGTTATTGTCAATCTGCACTTTCATTTAGTTATTATTGTTGTACTAGAGTTTCATTTGCGGATAAATGGCAGAATATGGGGTCAAATATGAGGAATTGGAAGAGAGATGTTGGTTATTTATTTTCCCCCTGGATATCTGGGACATGTGGTTGTCCATGGTTCCATCTCTCATTGGACTCCAGTAATACTCCCTACTCCCATCCTTCCCTTAGGACTAGGATTAGCAGTGTCTTCCTATTGCTCAAATGCAGCCATAGGCCAAGCAACGTAGCTGGTTTTCTTCATCCTTGTCTTTCCATTAAACTGTTCTCAGTTAAAGTATTCTGAGGGTACCTAATGTTTCTTGATAGCATCCTGGTTGATAGAACAAGGGATTCTAAACCATGAGGAAAAAGAGAAGGGATATGTGACAGATCTTCAAAAAGGGACCTCAAACATAGATAGAAAACCATTCAAAAGGCCCACAGTAAAAAAGAAAAAAAAAATCACCATAATTGACTCTAATGAACAACTTTCCTAATAGATATGACAGGCACATAGCTTCAAGTCGGCCTATTTATATAAAATGAGTAGGAATATTTTCCCTCCTGTCTGACATTATGGCCCTATTTTTAATTTCATGACCCAAGGAAGAGTATAGGGAGTACACCAGGTGTGGGTGAGGGTGGGTTGAGTTAGTACTTTCCAGCAGCTCAGCACAGCAGCCACCTCTAACACTAACTCTGAAAGCTTAGTTAGGAAGCCCAGAACCTGAGGAAACACAATCAATGCAAACAAACCCCGGATGAAAGTAAGTGCTTCCTGATGATTAGCAAACTTAAAGAGATAAAAGGAAGAAAAGAAAAGAAAAACTTTAATAGCTCAAAATTGGCTTAATGCAAAATATTAACAGACCACAAAATACATACTCTGATAGAACTGAGGCACTCTTTTTAAGCTTTCTGCACTTGGCTGCCGGTCAACGCCCAGTTGTCTCTGAAATATCTTGTAACCATTAATATAGGAAGCAAATTCAAGACTTGATGTTCCCTTTAACCACTGAGGCACAGGGACTAAGCTCAAAACTTGGAAATTAAGAAAGATTTTTTGTTCATTCTGGATATAAACAAAGAAAATTAACTTGGCGAAAGATGTATATTCCTAATTTAATATTCATTTCTCACAAACGTAGACTTTAGAAAACACCGTGTTTTTATTTAGAAACAGCCATATAGAGATTTCCATTACTAATAATTGTTAAAACACAAACTGAAGAATGATTTAACCCCATACATTTAAGACACATATCTGTAACCTTGTGATTGCTCACATATACAAAGTGGGGTATTATTTTATATAAATTTTGGTTGTGATAATTTGAAATAAATTAAAAATATTAGTAGATTCTCAATTTTGATGAAGAATTTGAAACAATGCAATTTTTATTTTATGTTCCTCTCTATGAGAAAAATGATTTTGAATTTTGAGTTTCAAATTATGTGAAGTCTTCAAGAATGCTTTCTGTGCATAAAATATGACTTCACCTGTCTTCCTTTGCAAGACCATTTATATTATCTTTCATTAATAGCAGTGATGGTCAAGATGAATAAATCTAAAAATAATTTATTAACAAATTCCAAAGTACAAGGCACCATAAGAAATCTAGAGCTGTCCACATTCAAGTCACAAATTACATGGGTTCAAATTCACTTTGTAGATTCACCTAAGCAATAGTGAATCACTGGAATATATTAGATTGATAATTTTAAGGAAACATCTTCAAAAACCAAAAGATTTTGTTCTGATTTATAAAGATTTTGTTCAGGTCAAATAAAACTAATTTGTTCAGATGTCTGAAGTATAATTCTACTGAGACAAGACTGTTAAACTTGTGTGCAATTGGTTGGGACTGTCAGCTCCCTCAAGGTCAACAGTTTGTTCTCAGATCCCAGCCCATACCATGGCTCCCACCACACATTTTCATAGAATATAGAATGTGCCTCTCTGTCAAGGTCATTGAGGGTTTGGATAGCAGGTCAATCACCAATTTGAGCAAGTTCTTAACTTACAATCAGTTTATTCCAGAATAATATTTGTCAATTTTTTTCTTTAGAAATTAATTCTTATTTCCCCAAAGAAATATTGCTACAAATTTTGAGAAACCTTCACAGTGGTCTGCAAAGGTCTATTGAACCTTCAGCAGGCCCAGTATTACTTGCACTGTGATTCACATTTGTCAGGGCTCACTCCGTACATGGGTGAATACTAATAAATTTCCATTGAGAAAAGTACCTTAGTATTCTCCAGTTTGCATTATCACCTATGTAGTACATAGATGTGAAATTTGGAGTCCATAAGATGCTGTATTATAAAGAAGATTTTAGACCACAGGCAGAATTTCAAAATAGAAAACCAATAGCTAACTAATAGGAACTGTTGCATCTACTAAGAAGTAAAAGGGGGTCAAGAGAATAGATAGTAGGGAAAATGTGTAGAGCATTTCTTTAGAGAATAGCTAGTTGTCATTTGAGCTCTATTCCATATCTACCCTCTGGGTATGTTAGTGGGGTGGTTCCTGCATCTCTCTGGATGTCTCGTAAGAGAGTCTTTAGTAAAACCACCAAGAGAGTAAGGACTATAACCCTACAGTGAGACTCCCAGAAGATCAGTTCTTGCTTTATTCTTAGAAAAGTAAAGCCTCTTGTGGCATAGAGGAGAATCAGTACTAAGAACTGTACTCCCATTCAAAAAGCAGGCAAAGTACATGAATCTCCAGGGAACTGATGGGAATCTCCATTGGGAATGTTGGCTTGAGGTTATTTAAAGACCATACTGTCTGATGGGGTAAGATACCAGGGAAAATAGACCCAGACAAAAAGATGTTGTGAATTATATTGCTGGCATGCAGAAACTTGGCAGAGCTCAAGAGTTGCCAATTTAAAGGGAGGCGTTGTCCAAACTGAGGAAGCTGAATTTAGAGGCACACAGAAGGGAGTCTCTGAAGAATCAAGCAAGTGCACACAAGGAAACTGCTCTAAGTATCTTCAGGCCTGTAGAGTCCAAGCCATCTTTAAATGACTGTTGTTAATAAGAACATCTGTCTATCCCTGACCTCTCTTCTCCCCAGTAGTAAATTTTGCAATAGGACTCCAAGTTCCTATGGTTCTTAAGTTGCAAATACTCATGATCCAATTTTTTGTCTTCATTCCTATATCAAAGACACACTACAGTGATCCCATGTGTCTCGGATCCCCTGGTCCTCTTCTGCCTGCAGCTGTCTACTTCTCAGGGCATAGATATCAATTCCTCAGACATAAACATATATGATTCACATATATAAGAACTCCATGAGTAGGGAAAATAATAGACGTGCTGCTAGAAAAGCCAAAAGAGGCCATGAGTAGGGGAACAGGATTGAGCATTGTAGTTGATCAGAAACCATGAATTTGAACCTGGCCATTAGATTTTCAGCACTTCGTAATAAAGTGGAACACCTGTTATGGGTCAGACATTCTGCTGGCATGTTGTCACTAATTTAAATGCTATCTCTTCCATATAGATTTTATCTTCCCTATTTTCAAATTAGAAAACTGAATTTAGGAAATACAAAATAACTTACAAAAGTCTCCCAGCAGGTAACAACAAATACCTATACTCAAGATTTTTTGACCATCCTCGTCTCTGAATCTGAGAACTGAGGTGTTTGGTGTGTGTTTATCTGCATGCATATGAGTGCAACTGTGTGTTACTTTGTCTGTGATTGTGTCTGTCATATTTTTGTGGATTTAGTTATTCATCTATCTATATTTATAGTAGCATAGTCTGGGCTTACGATATGAGAGAAACCTCAAGAGTAAAAATGAAAAATTGAAAGCACATGGATTCAATCCAAAGTAGGGTTTTTGAAACACACACACACACACACACACACACACACACACACACACACACGAATACTGAAAAATGGAATAGAGATGTACTCTTATTCTGAGAAATAATTATTTCTGACATAGAGGTCAGAGTGTGAAGTCTTAAAACAAATGTAGATTTCTGGAATGAGCATACCCAGTTACTTTTTTCTTTTTGGGGGACTTATTTTTTTCAAATAAACTTTTAATTTTAGACTAGATTTAGAACTACAGAAAATTTTGAGAGATAGCAGCACAACATGCCCATAAATCCCCCATCCAGTTTCCCCAGTTATTAACATCTTTGATTAGCATGGTACATTTGTCACAATTGATGAACGAATAGTGATACATGATTATGGACTAAAACTCATTCTTAATTCAAATATCTTAGTTTTTGCCTAATGTCTTTTTATTGATCTAGGACCTCAGTCAGGATATCACATTCTACTTAGGCACCACATTTCCTTACTCCTCTTGGTTGGGACACTTTTTCAGAATTCTACAAAACATAATTCTGTTTTTTGTTTGCTTGTTTGTTTACTGCCATTAATTTTTTGAGTTTTATTGAGAAATAACGGATAATATATCACTTTGTAAGTTTAAGGTATATAGCACAATGATTTGATTAACATATATTGTGAAATGGTTACCACAATAGATTTAGTTAAAATCCATGATCTCAATATAATAAAAAGAAAGAAAAGAATTGTTTCTTAATATCTTAGAGAACCTCTAGGATTTCCTCTCTTAATAACTTTCCTGCATTTCCTATGACAGTGTTAGTGACAGTTGCTCTATTACACATTACACTTCTAGTATTTATTTATCTTATGTGGAATTTTGTGCTTTTGAGGAATACAGGTTAGGTCTTTTGTAGAATGACCTCCAATTCATACTTGTTCTATGTTTTTTGTTGTTGTTGTGTTGTTTGTTTGTTTTTGTTTTTTCATGACTAGACTGGGTTTATAGGTTCGGGGGACTAAAGTTACTTTTTAAAGTGAATATGTATTATTGATTGAAGGAAGAGAGAAATTATATCAGTTTGGACTTAGAAAAGCTGAATGCTTCTTTCTTCTCTACCACCATTATTTGTACTACCTTAGGAAAATAATTTAGTCCTTGACAGCGTCAGGTCCCTAAATGGAATTGTAACTCATATAATTTCCTTTTCCTTCTTTCTTTCTTTCTTTTTGTCTTTCTTTCTTTCTTTCTTTCTTTTTAAAGATATAACTTAATTTCTATTTTAAACCTCTAAATAGCCGAAGTTTGAGCAGCCATTTATCTGTTAAGACACATGCTTAAAAATCGCTTCTTGTTGCCATTAGTCCAACAGGCCACTGCTGGTCTCCCTCTTTCGTTCATGGTGCTCTTCCATTCTGCATTGCTTTCTGTTATTCCAGAACCATGCAAGGGGGCATGGCCAGATGCCTCGTTCTCATGCCCATCATCAGGATAGTCATCTCTACCAGGCTCTGTCCTAGACACGCTCAGAAAATGGAACATTTTGGGGGACATTCACAACTATCACCAGTGTTTCATTATTTCCCATTTCATTACACTTAACCTCCTGAGCTAGGGGAATGTATTTTTCCTCTCCTTGGGAAATCTCTCCCTCTCTTTTTTTGCAGTTTCTATCTCAAAAACACTATTTTATGGTGATATCTGCCTATGAATCACTAAGGATACATTTTTTAAAAGATTTTGTTTTTTTATTTGATAGAGATCAAGAAGGTAAGCACAAGCAGGCAGAGTGCCAGGCAAAAGGAGAGGAGAAGCAGGGTCCCCGCTGAGCAGAGAGCCCCAGGTGGGGCTCCGTCTCAGGATCCTGGGGTCATGACCTGAGCCCAAGGCAAATGCTTAACCGACTGAGTCACCTGGACACTCCACAAAGGATACATTTTTAAATTGGTTTTATGTCTTCAAATCCAGGAAGTTTTAAAATGTTTCTATTATTATTATTTTTTCTATAGTATAATAGCACTTCTCTAAGGCAAAAATCACAGGCCAATTATCTGCACATATTTCTTTAAAGGTGAAGATAAGAAGAACTCGGAGGGAAAAAAGCCTAGAGAAAAAATACCTAAAAAATTATTTGAAAAAAAAATTATTTGAGTGCCTATTCATATATATATGCTGTAAAGACAAATAACTTGTATAAATCACTTTGTATGTTAAGTATTCTTTCAAGGTAAATTGTAAATTACACATTGTATAACTTGCAAAAATCAGTGCTTTTAATGATTCAAAACTTCACAACAACTGCTACAGACTGGATAGAGATGTTATAATATCAATGTCCAATTCAGGTGAATAAATAAATGCAAAGTAAAATTTCATCTTTAATGACCTTTTAGTAAGTTAGTGTCAGAAGGCATGTCCAAGGCAATAATAGGAGTGCCCCCAAGGAGTTCTGCAGCTGGTATGACACTTCCCATTTTATCCCAAATGGAGACAAAGGTATTTATAAAATCCTTTTGTAATCCCTAAGGAATAGTCATTGGATTGGACTGGTCCCACAGAGCAGACATAACTTTGGGCAACGGAGTTTCTTCTCTAAAGAAAATGAGAGTTTTCTGTTTTTAAACAAATGTCAATCCTCAAATTCAGCTCCTTCTCACAAGTGTTAAGGGGGTATTTTGACTAGATTATATTAGGTTATATCAGCAGTCAAGTTAGGATCAAATAGATGGATCTGTGAGACGAGACTAGGTGCATCTACAAAGCAAACATAGGTGTGGAGAGAATAAAAACAATACAACCTTCCAGCTGGGGTGGTACAAATGGTTTTCTAAACTATGAAACCATGTCAGTGAGAAAAATGTTATGATACACAGAAGCAAAGGAAGTGAAACCAGAGCCATGAGAAATAATGATATGGTTTGAGATCTAGTGCAGATCTGAGTTCAGATACTGTGTGCAGATACTGAGTGCAGATCTCGAATGCAGATATTGTAAAACATCCCCGGGCCTAGGGTGAATGTGAAACACTGGGTTGGCAGCCCTGTCAATCACCTATGTTTGCTTTTTAATTTAGTCAATGTGTCTAGTGTTTAACCCCAAGCAAGTAGGAACCTTTGCCTGGACTAAACTTCCCTAATCAGAAACTGGTTTTGGAAGTAGAGAAAGAACTACAGGGCAGGAAGAAAACAAAAACTCCAAATACTGTACACGTGATAGCATTCTTAGGGACCAAGATATTCTGAGAAGTGTCAAGTTTCAAATGAGACAGTGGAGATTTGAAGCAACAAGTGCTTCATGGAATAAGTGATAAAGCAAGGACTCTGAGCCTTAGGCTGGGCTCCCCCGAAACAAACTCGGAGATCATTGGACAAGGTCTTTTGAAGAATACATTCAGGAACAAGAAGTATAAAGAGTGAAGGAAACAGAAATTGCGCAGGGGAGACACTGAATAATAATATTATTAAACAAGAGGCCTCAGCTGATGCCCCAAGGAGTTCTGCAGCTGGTATGACACTTCCCATTTTATCCCAAATGGAGACAAAGGTATTTATAAAACCCTATTATATCCCCTAAGGAATAGTCATTGGATTGGACTGGTCCCACAGAGCAGACATAACTTTGGGCAACGGGGTTTCTTCTCTAAAGAGGATGAGAGTGGGAGTCTTTAGCAACAAACGCTCTGGTCATATGAAGAAATGAGTGCTTTGTTCCTCAAAGGGTAATCTGAGTGTTTCACCACAAAGTCCATTAATATGCATCCAATCTCTGCTCATGGAAAGTTCCCCTCTCAGAACAACTCCTTGATTCTGCTTGATTGCATTTCTGGAAAAGTCTGTAAGAAAAGATTATTTGAAAGAATTACAGCACTCTGTATCTCTATCATTACTACAGTTGTTCTCAGGTTACAATTCATCATTTTCATCTTGCCCCTGTACTACCTACCCTAGGTTGTCTTCACTCTTGGCTGACATTGGTGTTGCTCTAAGTACCTTACATGTTTAGGTGACTCTGAACATAATCTCTGAAAGTTCTGAGTCCATCTCATTATACCTTTCCAGTCCCTGACTACTGCCCTTGTCTGCATATTGTCAAAAATTGACTAGGGAAAAAAAAAAATCACCTAGGGAAAAAATTCCTAGGAAGTACCAGAAGACACTTTAGGGGATCATCTAGGTAATAATCTTATTTTTCCCTACCCCAGTATATGTCAAAAACTCTTCCTCCTGCAAATGATTAGAATCAATGGATCTGACTAGAATCAAGTGATCCCTCTACTGGCCTTTTCTCTTCTTGGCATGAGTTGCTGAATGTGACTGACCAGAAGTCATAGATTAAATTTAAATATTCAGTGGGATTCTTGCTATGTTTTTTGGCCAAACCATTTCTCTCTGGGAATTAGCACCCTAGACATGAGCCGTCCAATATTGTAGCCAGCAGCAAACATGTGGCTCTACAAATTTATGTTCCTATTAATTGAAATTTAATTAAATAGAAAATTATGTTCCTTAGTCACACTAGCCACATTTTAAATGCTCAATCGCTATATGTGTTCTAGATTGTTTGGATATTGAACATAACTGTTATTGCAAAAATTACTATTAGATATTGCTGCTTGAATTTCATAAAACCTAAATTTGCAGTGATAAAATGCAAAGATTCCCTAAGTGGGACCTGGGGATGATAGTAAGTTGACCACTCTCCTGCTTCCATCTTTGTTTCTTGAACCCATGTATTTTAGCTATTGAGGACAATATAGGCCATAAAAACATTTAAAGACTTTTTTTAAAAATGATTTTATTTTTTTGACAAACGGAGATCACAAGCAGGCAGAGAGGCAGGCAGAGAGAGGGGGGGAAGCAGGCTTCCCACTGAGCAGAGAGCCCGATGTGGGGCTTGATCCCTGGACCCTGGGATCATGCCCTGAGCTGAAGGCAGAGGCTTTAACCCACTGAGCCACCCAGGCGCCCCTAGGCCATATAATATTTAGAAGTGTCCCATCCTCAGGGGGCAACATATTCTAGTCAACCTCCAAATCTATACCTTCAAAAGACTGACTTTTTATTTTATTAAGCTAACAGATTCTGGGTAGTATGGAATATGTTATAGCTGTAGTCATATCCCCACTGTTGCACCTCCTTGATGTAAAGCTGACTCCTTGGTACAAAGCAACTTTATTCAGTATCCTCTATCATTGGGACTAAACTCTGCCTAAATTTTTGGCTGGTGGTGTTGGCTAAGGCAGAAGAGGAAAATATGTACCGCAAATATGTGCAATGCTTGTCAAAATTAATTATTAACTCTACTGCAGCATAAAAAGAGTTCAATATAATGCATTTGCAGTCAGTAGTATGTTGGTCTCTCCAGGGAATGGTATTGTGAAGGAGGTTCAAAGTTTCTCCCTTTCGCTGGAATTTGGACATTGTACAGAGGTCTGACTTGGTGAATTGAAGACCAAGTTCTTTTGTTTTTGTTTTGTTTTTTTGGAAACCAAGTTTTGAGCCCATGCATTGACTCTATTCCTACCCACATGCCTACTCTGTTGATGAGGTTATTATTCTCATCAGTGATAGAGGTTGATTAAGTCATTGTGCTTACATGGCTAATTTTTGGTTTTCTTCCCTTGAATGATTTCTGGTGAGCGATAATACATAATACAAAGATTTTTACCTTTACCTTTTACCTTTTTTACCTAAGATTTTTTACCTTCGTATTCACTTTCCTGCATCCATCCACATGCCTCTTTTTCAGATCTTGTCTCTAATCTTCCAATACTTTTCTTTCTAGAGCCTTGACTAACCAGACAAAACATTCATCACTTCTAATGATTCTATATGTACTCTTATCTCAAGCCATTTCTCCATACACGCAAAGTAGATGATTAGGTAGGTCATGCAAAGCTCTATCTACTGGAAAGAGGCCCCTTTAATGCATTGTTGCAGAGCTACTCTTGTGTGGGAAAATAGTGTCACAGAGACACATTTTCAGCTTGTATTAACATAGGTGCCAACATCCTGGGACTCTTCCATCCTCTGTCAGTCAGTCAAATGGTTTGTGTGCCACATGGCCATACATGTGAGCTGAGTGAAAAGCACTGGAGCAACAGTGGAACTTGATATGGGGGTCTGGGCCACCTGCTTACACAACTTATTTGTGCCTTCTGGCCCTCCTTATGTCAGATCCTGACTATAACACTTGCTATCTTATGATGGATTGCTGTTGGACTCACCAAGCCTTATCAATTTTTGATCTGAGAATCCAGCTCATAATATATAGTTCTGAATACATGGTCCTGTGATATCTTATGATGAAATGCTCCATTGTTGCCCAGACATAGTATAGGCTAGAAGATGGTTTTCAAATGGTACCTAGTTCTTCATTACATATGGCATAGTCCTTCTCAAAAACCCTGGGTCTTTAAATTGTGGTTTTCATGTTGGGACTTACTATAAACACTTCATGGTAATTTTCTCAACACAGGTACCTTCAGGGTCGGCCAGACCAAAAGGCCCTCACATGGGTTTGTACTATATGTTGACTAGTAGACGAGCTCTTTCATGTTCCCCACCCAATTCAGATGTGACTGTCTTCCATATCTTCATGTAAAGAGTATAAAGAGAACTTCCAGCTGTGGATTGTGCTATTGCCAGGTTCCAAAAAAGTTCTACTGGGCAATGCGTTTCTTTCTTAGTGCTGGAAGGTACAAGATACAGTCATTGGTCCTTTACTTTGGAGGGTATGAGCAGGCATACCCCAGTGAACTGAATTTCTGAAGCTTTAATCTTTGTAGGCTTATATCCCACCCTTAGAGTGTATGTTTCACACCAAGGCCTCCAGTATGTTTGTTGCTCTTGTAATCTAAGTTTGATTAACCTGATACCATTGATATAGTAGACTAAATACAGAGTTAGCTTAGCCCTGAAGCAAAGCTGAAAATGTACACTGCTGTTTGTCCCACATAAATGTACTTCTTTTCATCCTCCTTTCTCATAATAATGGAGATGAATGCCTAAGTCACATCAATGTTCATACATTTTGTATACTAGTTGAGCCAACTGGTTCTAGCCAAGATATCATATTCAGTGCAGCAGATTCAAACAGGACACTACTTGGTTGTTTGCTGTAGTGAACTTTCTTCTGCTAGTATTTTTTATTGTTGTTAAGGAACAGGCTTGAGTTAAATAGTGATGTGATGTGGACTCCTATATTCTTTAAGTCGGAAAAGGCTCTATTAATCTCTAATTGTTCCTAAGATGAAACATTGTTTTATTTTAACATGTTTGTTGAAGGTGGGTAGCAGTTTCAAAGGCTCCCACTATTCCTTCTCCTTTATGATAGCTCTTACCTCACAGTTCAAACAGGCATATCAATTTTATTTGTACATTTGTAGCTCAGGAAAATGATTATCGAGTGGATCGATGAACAAAGTGGGCCCATTGCAAGCTGGACCTAGATTTATTACCTATTACAATCTGGACATGGATTTATTACCTGGTTTTTTATGTTTCTACTCTAACATGTAAAGTATAGTGAACTCCAGGTCCTTGAGTATATATGGCAACTTAGATTCTGTATCTAATAGTAATTCTAATGTTTGAGTATTCTAATGTTTCTAAACATAACAAGGAAATGATCATCCCTTTGGAAAGGATGGAAAATGCATTGCTGTATTGACTTGCCATGGTATAGCAGTCTTTCCTCACTGAGGATTTGATCTCTCTTTTAGTTAGTTAATCATTAACTAGTGATTTTTATGCTTTATATGATATATCCATGTTAACATTCCCACCTTTCTCAGTCTTTCAACTTCTTACTCACTGTTTTCCATGGCAGCCAGTATTTACACTTCACTTCGGGTGGACCAATGCTTTATTCAAACTTCTAAGAGACATTCTAGTATCATATTAGTGTCATCTCTCTGCGTCCTTGACAGGGTATCAAATGCTATGCCATGGAAGAATGCTTTTATATGGATAAACTCTTTCTTATACAACTTTGTACTCCATCCCCCTTAATCCGTTGTTTTTGATACCCTGTTCCATACACTCTCTATGCTGTCTTCAGTGTCTTCATGTTGGCTGGAACCTGCAGCTCTCAGCATTTTCCTAGATGGTATATTATCATTGGTATATTGGTTAGGAGGAGCGGTGGTGGTAGACCCTGAAAAAAGCTTGTGTTGGAATACAAAACAAAGTTCTTTGAATTTTCTTCACCAAGAGAGGAAAGCTAGATTTTAGTAGGGATAGTGAACTATAGTTCCAGAATGTTCAGGAAGATCAGCATTTTAAAATTCTTAAGTGCACCAACCCCAGATGTAATTACTCTAAGTCTCAGTGTCCCACACGTTCCAGATCAGTGTTCTAATCTTGGTGTAGCAGATACGGGGATTGAGAGTTTTACCTTCTCTCAAAATCCATTTTTAGTAAGTTCTGGGCCTAATGCTACATTTCTTCTACCTCTGGCTACCAGGAATGACTATATCTTAATATGCTACCCAATCACTTTTTTGACATTTATACTTTGCTTTACACTGTCAATAATCATCTTCAGGTTATTATTTTATTTTTCTAATACACTTAACAAAACCCTTCCAACTTGAAAGTCTTTACAATTAATATTCTGTTTCTCTCAAACCCCTGAAGTATTGCCCTGGCCATTGTCTTCCCTTTCGTTTTTTTTTTTTTTTTTTTTTTTAAAGATTTTATTCATTTATTTGTCAGAGAGAGAGGAGTGAACACGAGCACAGGCAGACAGAGTGGAAGGCAGAGTCAGAGGGAGAAGCAGGCTCCCTGCGGAGCAAGGAGCCCGATGTGGGACTCGATCCCAGGACGCTGGGATCATGACCTGAGCCGAAGGCAGCTGCTTAACCAACTGAGCCACCCAGGCGTCCCTTCCCTTTCGTTGTTATTTAATACCTGTTCACAGACAAAGGAAACTTTAATAATTGACCATATTACACGTCAGGAATTATCGATACTCCATTTATCACTAGTGATGAATTTCTCAGTGCCAGTAAACCAAAGGATGGCAAGTTTCCAAATCCTACTCCAGGATATTATTATCTTAGGTATATTTTTTTTTTTCCAGAAACATACTATGACATTGAGATATTTAAGCAGGGATTTTAGTGGGGATGTTCCCAGGAACACCTGTAAGGAACTGAGGATGTCAGTATTCATCAAGGGAAAAGTTGAACTGTCGAAAGTTACAATAGAGGTATTAGCTAATACCTATACCATGTGGAGTCCTAAATCTGGAGGAAGTCTTCAAAACTGTCTCAAATTAATGCAAAATGGCTGTTTTTTTCCCTCATATGCTGTTCACTCCCTGCAGTCTTCCTCTGCAAAGGCAATCCCCACTGAGAGATGCAGCTATGAACTCTCAGTAGCCACTACTCTTGGAAGTTGGTGAAATGAGTGCTTCCATTTGAATGGGGCATATGGGTGGCACACCATACCATCCACTCCAGAGATATCACTCAAAGCATTAAATTCTGATGGGAAGCTTTATAGATAGCTATAGCTAGGAGATTGATTATTGGTAGATGAATCAGTGGAAGGTTCCAATCTCATACAATGAGGAAGGCATAGGGGTCACCAGGACAATAGAGGAAAATTTGTGAACGAATGAATGAACCAATGAACTCCTGGGGGAAATGGTACCATCTTGAAAACACATGTATTGAGTCAAAGAAGGGAGAATGGTGACAAATTTCACAACATATCTAGAGCAAGGCTGGTCTTGAAATTTACATTTCACTAGAGTGAAACATGAAGCCACTAGTGACTTTTCATTTCAATGGTGGAAATTCATGTCATGCTTCCATAGTTCCATTTCTGTAGAATGTGTTGATTTTTTATTTCTGATACCTTACCATATCAGCACATCTGGCAAGCATAAATTTTGGCCATTTCATTGATTTTTCTTTAGAATGAAAGGAAACCATGCAAAAATAATATAATTTAGTTAAAACAATTGTTTATTTTGCATTTATATCTAATTTGCATTTGTTTCTCAATCTCAGTACTATTGACAGTTTGGGCCAATGATTCTTCATTGTGAAAGCTGTCCAGTGCATTGTGGGATGTTTAGCAGCATCTCTGGCCTCTACCCACTAGATTCCAGTGACATTCCCCTTCCTCTAAGTTGTGACAACAAAAAATGTCCCCAGACATTGTCAAATGCCCTTGGCTGAGAACCACTAATTTAAAATCTTGTTCAGGTGATGTTTTGGTTCAAAATGCTTAAACAGAGAATAGTTTATTTCTAAAGCAAGCCAATCTTGTGTACATGACATTTAGGAATATAATTTATTTAATTGTAAAGTAAATACTGAAGGAATGAGGAGTTAAGAGAGATCTTATTGAAAAAGGAGAGGCTACATGATTTTTTTTTAATAAGAGAAATTAATCACAATATTTAGTTTTTGCTCAGTAGGTAACATGATAGCATATTTTCCTTTTTTTATGTTTTATCCATGAAGGACAAAAAAATAAATAAATTTTAATGCTAAGAAAGAAGATGAAAATTGCTGAAAGGAAAACCTAAAGTCTTGAAGATAGCTAAAATTTGGCTTTTTAAAAAGACGTGGAATACCTTTGTGAGGTTAACTACATGATTGGGTTTTTATTATTGGATAATATCCAGTAACATATGTTCTGAAATTAAATACATATGGCAGGCACTGTGTTAAGCAAATACAAGGATGAATAGGCCATGGCTCCTACCCTTAAGAATCTTACAGTTGAGAGCAGTAATTCTCAACTTGGCCACATAAGGATCACTGGGAGAGTTTTGAACACTACTAGTGCTTAGATATGACCCCAGACCAATTAAATCAGAGTCTTGGGTTAGAGGGAGGTGAGGCATCAGTGTTTATAAAGCTTCCCAATTGCTTCCAGTTTGCAGCTTAGGTTGAAAGACAAATATATGAACAAATAAAATTCAGCATAATTGTTATATAATGGAAGTATATATCAAATTATATTGAGGTACAGAGAAACATCCAAATGTTAATTTATGGAAGTTACATGAATTTGAGTATAATTCCTATTGCAAAAGAGACAGAAATTCAAATACACAATTAATATTAAGATGAACAAAAGATGAATAAAACTGAAGACAATTTTAAAGCATAGCCTTTGTCAAATGAGGAAAATTTGAATAAATGCAAGAATTAGCTTTTGATGCCAAACCTCCCTGAAGTCCATGGAGTCACATCTACTATACTGTTAGATTGGGTTTTTTTCAGAAGATTTTATCTTTATATCAAAACTTCCAGTTGAATCATTAAATAATCAAAAAGAAAATAAAAGTTAAACAGAGTGATATTTGATTATAATTACTATATACTGTAGTCATTCAAATATTGGCCTGGGATTACATATTAATTAAATCCTTGTAGAACCATGCAAATCTTAGATATTCCAAGGTGTAGTAATAATTAATTTAATGGCCAAAGTGGTTAATCATATCTACTCTCAATTTTTTCTAGCCAGATTAATTTAGTCTGTGTTCTATGATGTGGAAATCTAGCTTACCAAGTGAAAATTTATTCAGTTAATCCAGAAGATCCCATACTACTAATTGGGAAATATTTGAGTCAGTTTTGAATAGATTCTATGATCTACTCCTATACACATAAAAGAATTTTTTCCCCTTTCCATTGAATAAACAATAATTTTTTATAATGATTTCTGCTTTTTTTTTAAGATTTTTTATTTATTTACTTGACATACAGAGATCACAATTAGGCAGAGAGGCAGTCAGAGAGAGAGGAGGAAGCAGGCTCTCGAGCAGAGAGCCTGACATGGGGCTTGATCCCAGGACCCTGAGACCATGACCTGAGCTGAAGGCAGAGGCTTAACCCACTGAGCCACCCAGGTGCCCCTGAATAAACCATAATTTTGATACAGAGTAAATATTGTGTTATGACACATAGTTTGCACAGAGAGCAGGGAGTTGTTAACTGTTAATGTTGTTAACGCACAACATTTGCCCCCATACATTTATTAAAGATCAGTTTTGAGCTCCTGTAACCTTCCTGTTGAAAGTATAGCTTAGAGATTCTATATTTGAAAAAGGATGGCTGAGTCACTTGCTAACTAAACATTTCTCTTCTGATTTCTAAGCTTTATGAAAAATCAGTTTAGAACCAGAAATCCACATACCTGGACATTGTTCACCTATTTCCATAGAATAAAATATCCAAGTGAAATGATCACATGAAATATGTTCTTGCATCTTCTGCTAAAGCGCTTTTGAGGAATATCCCATCATGTTGTTCAATATGACTCAAATAAAGATTATTAATAAATTACTTTTAGAATTCAGTTTTGAGAAAAATAAATTTTATTGTTGCACATTTATTTTAATATAAAGGAAAATATTATAAATGTCAAATTACTTATCCACTTTCATTGCAATACCATAACCATCTATAACACTCTACATGACATTTGGGGCTTTCTTTTTAATTTTTAAAAAATGTTTATTTCTAGAAAACTTGGAGTTAAATTTCACATTCAATTATAGTAACTGTATTAGCCTAAGTTCCTGGAATATTTAATTTCTCCAAAATCTTGTCATTTTACATTTTTAAAATTTATGATTACATTTTACTCACGCTAAACTTCTTTGTCTTTTAAAATATAATATTTAAAAGTAATTCCACGTTCACTAAAGAATGCATTGCTGAGAGGTAAAGAATGCCATTGGTCTATTTCATATTATCCATAAAATGTATGTCTGTTTGGAACATAAATTTAAAATCTTAGGATCACAGAAGCTGTCAATTCTGTTTAATAACAAAGCATCCTGAAGTAAGAATGCAGACATATTTGCTTATTTGGGAGTTAGTTTCACTTACTTAAACATTTAAAATAATGACAGATATCATAGATAGAGACTATAGAATGATCGTAAAATGACTGCTATTTTATTTTGTCAATAATAATATATTTTATTAGTAACATTTGTAATTTAAGTTTCCAAAGTACATTCATTTAATGACACTTGCTTTAAGAGGTTAATGAGATAATGTGCATATATTTTCAAAACCTAAATATTATCTAGTTCAATTTCAATAATAACATGTTCTAAAAATTCTAGTAAACATTTTTTCCATCTGTGAAAACATCAGTTCTAATAATACCAGTATTGTAGTTTATGCTTTTTTAAAAAATTAATTTTATGTTATATTCTTTCTCAATACATTTTTTTCATCATTTATGTGTCTTGTGAAAATACAGAAAGTGGCACATATACAGTAATAGGATGGATGCCGACAGAGCATTTTAGTCACTACTTTATCTGCATTTTTAAAATAACTGTTTCTCTCAGATAAACAATTCAAACTGATGATGTAATATAAATATATGAACACATATTATGATGTAGGGTTACATTATGTCACACTCTGCATGCCAAAATAATGAAGAGTTATAATGAAAGCAGCCTAATTTTCATGTATCTAAATTTTATCACTGGTTCTCTCCGAGGAAATTCAGATTTATAAAAATGGCATCTTGAAAAGAGTTTTACTCTTACACCATGTTCAAAATGCAAGGAAATGTACCAGTTAATGTATTTTCACATGTAATATAGAGATAAGATTAGAAATGTCTATTAACTTCTGGCCTGGTTCAGAACATAAGAGTTATTTCTTTAGATTTGCACTGTCCAATATGGTAGCCACTAGCGCCATATAGTTTGAATTACATTTTAATTAAATTAAATTAAAAACTA
The DNA here is from genome assembly GCF_022355385.1 of Mustela nigripes. Lineage (NCBI taxonomy): Eukaryota > Metazoa > Chordata > Mammalia > Carnivora > Mustelidae > Mustela > Mustela nigripes. Next base: position 84,128,296 of record NC_081559.1, on the reverse strand, counting down.
AGTTCCGCAGTTGCACCAGCCACATTTCAAGTGTTAAGTAGTTTCCTGAGACTAGTGTCTCCCATACTGGACCATAAAGAATTCTTCAATCATTGCAAAAATTTCTTCATGTTACATGGGTAACCTAAACCCTTTCTCTCACCAACTACATTCCAATTGGAGAAACCTACCCTACATGATTAATGGGAAAATTACACAAATGGAAAATGTTTCTACCATCATGTTGATAGGAATTTGTTCTATCATAAAAGTTTTCATTTTATAAAATCTAAAGTCTAAAGCTTTGTCATTAGGGAATAAGACACACCTTATAACCTGGATTTAAATTTTTCAACTACTGTAGTATAAAATTGGGAAATGTCCCACAAGACAACTGAAAATTATAAATTTCTCTCTGTGATATATACTGTAGTCATTCAGTATGTTCCTCTTCTTAAATTTTGTAATTATTGATAATTATGTATAGCTTTACTTTTATAAAAAGTTCTTATGGATTTTTCACATCTATATGTTTTTATACAAAGATGCCTATAAAATTATACTTTCTTGTTAATCTATAATCCTTTATTTCTCTTTTTACATAGTAGTAATGTTCAATACACTAATACACTTGAAGAAAGTAATATATGATAAATTAATATTTCTGGATAATATAATGCTAAGAGAAAGCATTTTTATTTCAAATTGAAATTGCTGACAGATTTCTTAAAATAACTAGTCTATTTTTCTGTCTTAATACCTCTAATAACCTGAAAATAATACATCATTTTTACTTTTGCAATACTTCAGTGTTAACAAAATATGAAATATATTTTGATAGGTAGCACTATTGCCATTCACAGATGTAAGGCGTGGGGGTGGAATTAGATTAAATGTGGGCCATTTAATCTAATTCCTTTTCTAATAACTTCCTGAATCATTATCCACCCAATGCTTGAAATTATCCAGTAATATAGAACACTGCGACTAATTTTTATGGGCTTTCATTCAATCAACAATTTCATTTACAGATTCTGGGGAATGAATGCAAACTCATCTTATTCCTTGCCCTCAAGAAACTAATAGTTTAGTGCAGGGCTTCTGATAAGTGAGCAGGCAATTATAATAAAGTATGAGAAGTACAACCATGTGATTAAGTAAAGATGTTAGGCAAGAAATACAAAAAGTGATTAAAGTAATTATTGAGCTTTTATTATGTGATAAACACTCCGAAATGCTTGGTCACTTCCCATAAGGAGTTTCACCTGCCTCACTTGCTACCAGATGAGACCACCAGAATGCTCGAAAGTCTCTAGTGAATACTGAATTGTGGTGGAATTTGGAAAAAACAAAACAAAACAATACAAAAAACAAAAAACAAGCTGAAATTTCCATGCTCCCATAGGTATACCTTTCCAGTTTGTGGGTGTAGATAGGTACAGAGAGCTAGCCACCTATGTGAAGGTGAATTAAATTCTTCTAATACTGCAACTGAAACATTTCAGAAATACACTATTAATTTTTTTTTTTTAAATAATAAGAATGTCAGTGAAAAAGTGCTAGTTTGGCAAGGAGATGTGGCATTACCAATCTATACAACCATTGTGAATATCAGCAACGAATGTCTCGCAGATAAGAATCTTTTGTCAGAAACTATTTTCCTGCTTGTGGGGCCTGATTTGAAGGAAGAACTCCAAAAACTTAAAGTTTGCTGAACAGGTGAAGCAATATTGACAAAAGGATTTAATATGGCCATCCATTTCATCATTTACATAGCAGGACCTAAATATAAGAGCTGCTAGGGACCCTGCACTGATGCTACAGAAATGGACTTCAGCTGGCAGAAGAGCAGTCCATGTGTTCTGTTGGATTCTGTGTCTTCAGTTCTGTAAAACAAGTTATCCTTAGAGAATTCAACATACATAGCTCTTTACACTGTAAGTAAATTCCTAAAGGTTCATGAAGAGACCATTAAAAAAAAATTTTTTTTTTCTATCTCTAAACTTGAAAAGGCTACTTAAAAGAGGTGTTACCTCCATAGTTCTCAAGGTAACTTAAAAGAGGAGAGTCAATCATGGCCATACCTACCTACAGATATCAGAAATGTTTCTACATTTCTCTTTGGAATGGTGTATTAGAATAAGTGCAAAACTTGGTAAGCCAGAAGACAGGTGGCTTGAACAAGACTTGGAGAAGGTGAGTCATGTGAAAATTGGTGGAACAGCATAGAAGGTAAAGGGAATGGTGGCATGGAGGCCCTAACTCAGGAAAAGCACACCTAACATGTTAGAGAAACATGAGGATCAGAGAAGTCAATGAGGTAATAGAACCCAGATCACTAAAGACCTGGTAGAGCATTGTAAGTACATCAGTTTTACCCTAAACAAGAAAGTGAGACATTTAGAGGCTTTGGGCAGGGATGTTATGATTGGACTTTCATGTTTAGAGATTTAATACTGACTGGTTCAGGGAAATTAGATTGTAGGGAAACAAGAATGAACTGCAAGATTTAAGAAACTACGGCAGGAATTCTAGCCAGAGATGGTGGTGGCTATGTCTAGTGTGGTGGTGGTAAATGGAAATGGAGATGGGGAGAAGTGGCCAGAAGCTGGATTTATTTTAAAGTTCAAGCTAATAGGATTTCTTGAGAGATTGGATATTAGATGTGTGGACAATACCCCTTTTGATCTGCCAGCAAGGAGAGCAGAGCTGTAATTAAGTGAAATATGAAAGGTGAGCATGGAGCAGGCTTTAGGGGAGACTGGAAGTTTAGTTTGAGACATGTACTGAACATCCAAGCAGAGAAGGATATATGCATCTGGGCTTTGGAAAGATGTCTGGACTAGAGACATAATGTGATGGTCATCAATGCTGAGATAATATTTAAAGCCATGAAATAACCAAGGGGGTGAGTGCATGTAGAGAAGAGAAGAGAGCTGAGGACCTAGCTGTGGAGAATGTCAACATTAGGCGATTAGGAGAAGAAAAGGAAATCACAAGCACAAGGAGATTGAATGACATGGGTGGCAGAAGAAAATAAGAGAGTGTAGTGCCCTAAAAACCAAGTGAGAGGATATTGATCAAATAAATGGACTCAATTATATAAAATACTGCTGTCAATTCCAAGTAAGATGGGAAAAAAGAAAGCTCAGATATTGGTAAAAAGTTGTATAAGAGAAGAATCAAAAAGTGCTTGTACAACATGCTTGGGCAACTGAATGTGTGATGTCTCAATTCAATGGGATAAAGAATTTAGGAGATGCAGGACTGAGGGAAAGATAATGTGCCAAGCATTTGGCATGGACCCCAGGATACAAACACACACCTAGAGGCAGTCTAGGCTTTCTAGACCCCTAAGGGAGTGGTCAGGTGTGAACCAAATTCCAGATTGGCAGAAGCAATGGCCCGAATTGTAGCCATAGCAGCAGAGATGGTGGGAGGTCATATGGCTCCTTGAGAGTGGAAGACTTTGAATGGGTCAGCACCAAGCTCGCAAGTCTGTGCCTACAGCATCTCACAGATGGCAAAGACCTGGCCTGAGCCACGTGCAGGCCAATCAGCTATCAGGCACTAAATGTTCTCTGTGCATTATCAGAAAATAAAAATGTCCATACAAACATTGCAGTAAAGGATAAAAGAGAGATAATAGAAATTTTCAGTTTACACTATGCTGTCATATTTCAAAGCACATAGCCACAGATATAATAGAAACTAAATTTAGAATGGCCACATTTTACAGAAAAGAATAATATTTTCACATGAAACTTTGGATGAATCAATTATTAAAGAAGAAGGCAATTTTAAAATTAGTTGTTTTCTTGTAATTGAAAGTTACAGTTACAAAATACATGCACAGATATTTTGAAATTTTGAATCATATACAGGTCATGAAGCCATTCTTGTGCCTTGTACAATAATCAGTAGTTTTAGGAAATATCAATGAAAACATTAAAATAAAATATAAAATTAAATTAAAATATTAGTTTTCATTTAAAATATTAATTATATCAAATTTATATTATTAGTTATAACAGACGTCTGAAACTGATTTATATTACGTGTTAACTCTCTCTTAAAAAAGCTCTTTCTCAAGAATTATTAGCCCTAGATATACTAAAATGTATATTTCAAAATAATTTATCAGAAATGTTTCCCAATGTTTTCAAAAGGTATAAAATATTATGAGGAGTTCTATTTACAGTGGCATCAACAGAAAGATCCTTCTCAAAATTATCAAGCAGAGAAAGCCAATGAATACATGGTTTCACTTGCTTGTGGAATGTTAGGAATACATGGAGGACATTAGTAGGAAAGGAAACATGAAGGGGGGGAATCGGAGGGGGAAACGAACCATGAGAGACTGTGGACTCCGAGAAACAAACCGAGGGTTTGGGGGTGGTGGGATGGGTCAGCCTGGTGGTAGGTACCAAGGAGGGCATGAACTGCATGGAGTACCGGGTGTTATTCGTAAACAACGAATCATAGAACACTACAACAAAAATTAACAATGTACTGTATGGTGACTAACATAACATGATAAAAATTTTAAAAAATAAAAACATAAAATTATCAAAAATTATTTGCAAACTTACATTTGCCAAGATTGACTAAAGTCACCTTTAATTATGCTGACTGAAAATGAGTTGATGGCCAAATATACAAAATTTCTGAAAAAGAAGCTAGGAAAATCTTATCACTAATCATGATGTCACATTAGTAAAGTATTATTATTTATTACATTATATAAAATTTTACCAAAATATTACACTTTTGCAGCTTCATTTTGCAAGGTTGTTGTTACTCATGTATCTATTGTTAATTGCTAATTTATTGTTAATACACTAGTTTTAAAAGAAAAAGTCTTATTTTAGTATTTGTCATTATACTTTTTTCCTGATTCTTAAGAAAGGGGCTCCATTTTTATTTGACACAGGTCCCCACATATTATGTAGCCAGGTTTGTTTAGAAGCTGATTTGCTGGGGTATGCTCTTTCAGACAATAGAATTTTTTGAAAAAGAGAAGCAGAGGAAAAACAGTTAAATTATGGAATGGTTTGGGAAGGAGAATAAGGGAGAGGTTATACTAAGTGGGTGGGAGTGTTCATATTAGATATTCAGAGAGTTAAAATAGATTGGACAAGTTGAAAAATTGCCAATATGATTAGTCCCAGCAGATCCCTAGTTGACTGGAGTTGGGAAGAGGGAAAGGGGCTAACAAATCAGACCTATATCACCTGTATTAGCTAAACACTGGTTGGTTGAGATTTCCCTTTATGATGCTTTTCAATTAGCTGCCCTCCTCTGAAGAATTCCTCAGGGGAATCATTAGCTTCATTTTGTGCATTAATAAGAAGTTACTCCTTCTGAAGTATTAATACACAGTTACTCATGAGATGCAGCTCTACAGCAAATTAGTACCTTCACTCTTTGTGACTGTTGTTTGGAGGCTCATGTTTGAAATCAGCCTTTCAATTCTCTGTCCTGGCTTTCCTATTAAGCAAGGCACATCTCTCCTTTCTCTTTACCTTTGGGTCTCTGAAAGGTTAATGGCCTATCCTCTCATGGTGCTTCCTCAAGGGTGTTACTAAGAATATCATATTCTAAATGTTGACATACACCATTCCAATTGGGTGAAAAACAAGATCCTGATTCTTGCAAATTGGTAAAAAACTATTCAGTGTGTGTGTGTGTGTGTGTCTGTGTGTGTGTGTGTGTGTTATTGACTGTATTGGTTTGCTGGAGCTGCCATAACAAAATTTCACAAACTGGATACCTTAAAAAACAGAAATTTATTTTCCTATAGTTCTAAAATCTGGAAGTCCAAAATCAAGGTGTTGGCTGGTTGGTTTCCTTTGAGACCTCTCTCTTCGGGTTGCAGATGGATGCCCCTTTGGTGCCCCATCACCTGGTCATGTCTGCCTGTGCATATCTGCCCACGTTTCTATGTGTGTCCAAATTTCCTTTTCTCATAAACACACCAATCAGATCAGATTATAGCCACCCTCATGACTTTGTTTTGATGTAATCACATTTGTAAGGGCTCTATCTTTGAATATGGTCACATTATAAGGTTCTGGAGCTTAGAGATGTATTACTTTGAGGAAGGGAACACAACTGAGCCCATGACACTAATGAACAAGTAAGATTATCTATATAGAGGAGGGATAACAAAAAAAAAATGCTTATAGAAATTAGAAAGAAGAGGAAAACAGCAACATACAGCGGGATAGGACTTCTAGAAGAAAAGCAATTTCTCTGATAAGATATTGGATCTTTTGACTGTGTTCAAGAGAAGCCAAAAATCTGGATGATTATGTTAGTATAGTATGTATATATTTAGAATACATGCATACACACACCACAAGCCAAATAAAGGCTCTCGTACCCATGAAATAACCCAGAGGGAAACTATGTGCAATCTCTGATATGAACAGTAAGTGCAGAGTTCTGTACATATGTGTTTCTGAAAAGTAGTGAGACATTCAGCAATCAGTAATTAAATCACTTTTTATTTTCCTATACAATCCAGGAGTTTAAATTATTTTCAGGTGGAGATCATGCCACTGCCATAATTTCTAAGAAAAGTTAGAGAAAGAAGAGGCATATGTAGACGAGTTAGATCAGGTAAAACAAACAAAAATTAAAGAACTATTTGGTAGAACTAATATGACTCTCAAATTTAAATCTACAGTTCCTTCCCCTCTCTGTAAAGATGTCCTTAATATGGTAATGAATGTCAAAGGGTGGGGAGAGAGGCAGCAATCATATTCAATATGAGATAAGAGGATTCTATCTTCTCTGCATATAAAGCTTTAGTCCTGCATTTTATTTCAAGTTTGGTGAACAGCAATCAGTTCCCATTTGTGATTAGTCTCTGTCTTTGCACTGAAGAGAGGGTTGAGACAGAGTTTTAAAGGTTATTCTACACCAGACAAAAGGAATACATGAAAAATAAAAGGCTTTTCAAATGATCTAAAGTGCACTTGAATCTGCCACTTTGATATCATTAGCAAATTGTGATTAAGTATCACAGTTAAATCTCTTCCAAGATTTTTTTGGAATAAAAGGGGGTATAGCAAGTGTGGATATTCCCAGTATGTGGCATTATTTTCTAAATGTACAAGTGATATTTTTTCAGGTTGCATAATCCTATCTCTTACTCCTGAAATTATAATGTTAGAATCCTGAGAGTAGTTGTTCATGAATCATTGTTCAAGCAGATGATTTGCTCAACATCTCAGACTTGGGATTAATAGGAACAGTTGTGGGATGATGCTAACATTCCACTCCATTGATAATGCAGAATATGAGTCATGCATAGTTTATTTGTTTCTATAAATTACTCTTTTCATTAGAAACCTTTACTTGTCCTAAGGTTAGTCCATCCTAACTAAATGGTTTAAGCAAATCTGTCTCTACGGGATAGGATGTTTTAAACTACAGAGAAATCCAGGTGCCCCTAATTAAAATTATTAATAACAATTTACATTCAATCTTAATACAATAACTCTGGCTTTTTTTTTTACCGATATGCAGCTAAATTCTTGGCTTACAAGTATTCTTTATCCATTTGTGGTGACTACAGATATGTTGAGTCTTTTCACTTGGTGTCAGTGTGATTGTAATTCACATTCATAATAGTTAGGTTATAATCTCCATTAACTCTCAGTCTTCACAGACTACTCTTTATTCTGGGAAGCCTTTCATTAATCTCTCCTTTCTGAAATTCTACTTGGCTTATTTTCAAAAATGTTCATAATTCTAGACAGTTTAGTAAAGTAGAAGTACCTTGTTTTACTTAGAGTACCTGGGAAGGTAATTTTCCATCAATCATTCAGAGACATCTCCTCCTCCACATTTCCTGTGGCTTTTTCCCCAGACTATTATTCCTCTCTCTGAGTTCCAAATTTCCTCCCCATTATATCTCTACCCTGCTGAAATCTCACTATACCTATTTGTGTAATAAAGAGTGAGAGTCAAACAGACTGTCCAGCAATTATGATACCTATATAGTCATTCATTTATTTAAGATATTTTCATCAAGTGCCTAGTAAATATGTAGTAGTCTCTCAGATACGGGAGATTCAAGTAGGATTTGAGTCTTGATCTTGAAGGGATTGTTTTCTGGTCGGGACTCACCAGTAGAATTGCAAGACAACTTGTTGGGAGATTAAGGTAATATGTGAGCACATAACAGAGTATCCACACCCAGTTTTGCCTGGAGAAGGCTTCTTGGTTTTGATGTCTAATCTGAGAATCCATCAAAATTGGTAAAGGGATGCAAGAAAGGATGAAAGGCACTAGGAAAGGGTCCAAAGAAAGCATGTAACAAATGAAACAATAACAATGCTCCACATTGAAATATCATTTTTTTTTCTCACATACTCTAACATAAGTTAGGGCCTGAGGAAAAATTCTTGATTATGGGCTAACAGTAGACTAACAAGATTATAAGAATCAGTTTTGAAAGTAGTAAGACAGAGGTCTAATAATGAAAAATAATTATGCTATGATTAAGAAAATGTGTTCATCTTAGAGACACCTCTCATCCAATAGAGGAGTTTTTATATGACAAGAGCCATGTTTTGCCATTTGACTGTGGTCACAGCATGGAGACGCTCATAAATGCTAAATGTCAGTCAAGTGCTTATTGTATAAAAAGAGAGGAGAGATGAGTCTGAATTAGGTAGTGATAAGATAGAGGAAAGAAGTGGTTGATCTGAGAAAGACTGGGAGTTTTTAAAAAAAAGGATTTGGTTACTACGCAGAGTGGCAGAGAATGAGGCGAGCTGTAAGGAAGACAATGAAGTTAGAAGGTGGGGCATCTGGGCCGACAGCAATTCTCTAGGATAGGTATAACAATAAGAAGACAGGGGAGTGGAATTATGTACAAAGAAGTCTATTTCAGACAAAAATGAGTTTAGCAGAACGATGAAATGGCCTTCCAATATGTTCAACTGTATAAACTGCACTGAAATCTCTCAAAAGACTGGTCAATTGTACCTTCCCAATTTCACCTCCTGAATCCCCCTTCCAGAATACCTAGCATTCTTCTTATTCTTTTAAGCATTCCAAATCATGACGCGATGCTGTCTCAATAACATGAAATACCTATCTCAATTTGCATTTCTTTTAAAAGCTCAACAGTGTTAAACTTATAACACTTTGTAAGTCACCTTCAGATACTACCAACCACAAAATTTTTGATTGAGGCAGGTGTTTTACTTTACATTTTACAGATGAAAAACTTGATGCAATTGTGACCTGCTATATTTTATCATGCGTAAGCAGAGGAGTCCTGACTCAAATCTGCACCCTCTAGTTTCTAATTACTTACAACATCCTCAGTTTTGTTTTGTTTTTAATGTGGAATATAAATTAAATAATGTTTAGAAATATTTCTGACTCTTTGCACATTATCTTAATAGTCACTCACAAATGGTTTTGATATAGTTTTCAAGTAATAGCAGACAGTTTTTTGGTAAATATTTTAATTGGTTATTGTGCACATACACTAACACGCATAAATATTAAGTGTATAGCTCAATAAATGTTTACATAGTGAAGAACTCAGAAGCCTCAGTCATGTTCATTCTCAAAAAATAAACATCCAAACTTAAGTCAGTATTCTGACTTTTGTTATAGAAATCGTGACTGTTCCTTTTTTTTTTTTTTTAATTACCTTAAACAAAAGTAATCATAGGGTGTGTACTTTGTAGTATCTGGCTTATTTTGCTTGAAATTATGTCTGCATGTTGTCTGTGGCAGTAATTCTTTCTTTTCTAAGATTTTCTTTTTTGTCTCTATGATATCTTATATATAAATACACTGTTGGTTGCTTGCTTATTTCTGTTGATGGGCATTTGACTTGTTTCCTGCTTTTAAGTGCAATGAACAAAGCTGCTAGGAATATTTTTCTGCCTGTATTGTGGTGCCTGTTTACGCATATGTGTAGCTAGGGATGGAATTGCTGAGTCACAGGATTACGTGTATGCCTACATCCCCAGGTACAGCATATATTTTTACAAACTGAAAGAATTAATTTATAGTTCTGTAGTCTAAACTATCAAGTGTAATGTATGAAAGTTCCAGTTGCATCACCCTTCTACCATCATTTGATATTTTCACTTTTTTTTTTCATTTTAGCCATTCAAGCAAATGTGTAGTATATTACATTTATGGTTTTAATTTTAATTTATTTGATGAGTAATGAAATTGAGCAACTTTTCATATGCATATTAACCATTTGGACAAATTCTTTAATAAAATAGTATTCAAATCTTTTGATAATTATTTGATTGGGTTGTTTGTCTTTTTTTTTTTTAAGATATATTTATTTATTTTAGGGAGAACACATGTGAGTGGGGGAGGGTCAGAAGGAGAGAGATCATCCTCAAGCTGACTTCCACCTGAGCTCAAGCCCCAGTGCAGGGCTCCAGCAAGCCTCATGTGGGGCTAAATTCCAGGACCCTGAGATCATGATTGTAGCCAAAATCAAGAGCTGGCTACTCAACCAGTTGAGTCACCCAGTCACCTTGGAATGTCTTTTTATGCAATCTAGATAAGAGTCCATTTATATATACATATATGCACTGTAAATTTCTTCTCCTTTTTTGTCCTGTCTTTTCAGTCTGTTGATATTATCTTAATGACAAACAGAGTTTTTAAATTTTAATATGGCCCAATTTTTAAATCTCTCCTTTAATGGTCAGTGCTTTTCTGTTCTGCTTAAAACAAAACAAAACAAAACAAAACAAAACAAAACAAAAAAACAACAAAAAAAACTTTGCCTGTTTCAAATTCATGAAGGCCTTCTTCTATGTATCTTTAATGTATTACCTTTCAAATTTAGGTTATGATCCATCTGGAATTTGTCTTTGCTTGTGCTGTGAAATATTGGCCAAATCTCCTTTGTTTTTTTTCTATTTGAGTACACAATTGCCCCATCACTAGTTATTTAAATTTTTTTCCTCCCTAACTTGCAAAACTATCTTCAACATATAACAAGTTACTGTACATGACTCCTGCATTCTGTTTTATTTGCGTATTTTTTGACCTACATGTTTCAACTAATCTAGATTTATTATGTCTTATTATGTGTTCCATATAATTTTATTCTTTTCTTCAAGGTAGTTTATGCTATTCTTAGGCTATTAAATTTTAAATCAGTTTAAAATAATCATTTTTAGAATTGTGCCAATAAACAATGATACATAATAAAAAAAATATTGAACTGGTAGCTACTCCTTTTAGTTTATTTTGACCATGCTTTTAAAGATTTAGGGAAATTGCCAAAACTACCACAAATAGTACATTACTGCTATCTTGATACTTATCAAAATATTCAGTTTTTAAATTTTTTTCTTTATGTACATAATATGTAAGCTGTTTTACTCTTTATGGTATGAAATTACTTATGACACTGAAATATTGTTTCCAATTACTGTCTTGCATACTCAGCATCAGACCTACTCTTATCTCTTATCTCTCCAACTCTTATTTCTCATATTCCTTCATTTTTACCATTTTTATGTACTCTGTTGGAATATTTTCTTTATCTACTTTCTGGGGAAAAAAAATCATCTTTTAAAAGTTCAAATACACTGTGTCACATCCCAGCTAGAAAATATAAAGTAGACTTCTCTCTCCTTTGTCTCCATTAAGTGCAACTATAAATATTAGAAATAATGTAATGGGCAAGCAAAGGAAGAACTTGAAAGTGGAAAGAAGAAGGAAAACTGGCTAGAAATTCTAGGACTGTAGGAACATAAAGTGGCAGGACATCCTATAACCCACCACCTAAAATAACGACCAACCTAACAATAAAAGTGGCATAGGTAGGCTCATTTCTCCTTTGGATTGTCCTGCTTACAATTCTAAACTAGTCAGGAATACAATCAAGGTAGATTGATTAGGAACCTGCAGACAGTGAGAGGTCAGCTAAAGTGTACACTTTCTCCATTGAATCTGAAACTCCCCTTCTCCACCAAGAGATACCATGTGGCTGGGTGGCAAAGCAAGATCTTTCCTACCAAGTGACCTACTATAGGAAATTGCCTAGTCTCTGTGGACCATAGAATCCCTTCCTTGGCAAGAGACCCAAGATGGTCAGGACTACAGAATCTCCTTCTGGCTTAGGCTGCACGAACGGAGACTAGTGGGGTCTCCGTCACAACAAATAAACCAGGTTAACCAAAATACCATCACAAACACTTTATAGATTAAATTTCAATTCAAACTACAATCCACAAATATAAAACAGGATCTGTATGCTAAACCTAAAGAGACGACTGCCTGGTAAAATAAAATATTTAAGTAGGTCCCATAGTATTCTAAAGTAATACAATATGAAATGTCCAAAATACAATAAGAAAAACACACATCATACCGGGACGAGGAAAATTATGACTTAAATTAGAAAAGACAATTAACTGAGGACAAATCCAGGATGAACCAAATGTTTTAACTATCTGACAAGGATTTTAAAGCAACCATCATAAAAATGTGTCATCAAGCAATATCACACTGTCTTAAAACAAAGTCAACAAAACCAAAAGACAACCAACAGAATAGGAGAAGAAATTTGCAAATGACATATCAAATAAAGGGTTAGTATCTAAAAATCTATAAAGAATTTATCAAACTCAATACCCAAAGAACAAATAATCCAATCAAGAAATGGGCAGAAGACACGAATAGACATTTCTGCAAAGAAGACATACAAATGGCCAACAGACTCATGAAAAAGTGCTCAATATCACTTAGCATCAGGGAAATACAAATCAAAACCACAGTGATATACCACCTCACACCAGTCAGAATGGCTAAAATTAACAAGTCAGGAGACAACAGATGTTGGCGAGGATGTGGAGAAAGGTGGACCCTCCCACACTGTTGGTGGGAATGCAAGCTGGTGCAGCCACTCTGACCCAGATTTGGTGGGAGACATAAACATACAGATTCAAGAGCCTAGGAAAGCTCCAAATAAGGTAAATTTATAGAAATCCAAAGCATGACACATCATAATTAAACTTCTGAAAATTAAAGAGAAAGACAAAAAATGAAATAAGCTTGAGAAAACTACCACATTACCTATGGGGAGAAGGCCATTTCAAAATTAAAGCAAGTTTTTCACCTGAAAATGCAAAGGCCAAGATGAAGTGGCACATTGCATGAATATGGAAAGAAAGCAACTGTCAAATGTAAATTCTCTACCCAGAGAAACTCTCCTTTAGAAAGGGAAAATAGGGGTGCCTGGGTGGCTCAGTGGGTTAAAGCCTCTGCCTTCAGCTTGGGTCATGATCTCAGGGTCCTGGGATGGAGCCCTGCATGGGGCTCTCTGCTCAGCAGGGAGCCTGCTTCCTTTTCTCTCTCTGCCTGCCTCTCTGCCTACTTGTGATCTGTCAAATAAATAAATAAAATCTTTAGAAAGGGAAAATAAAGACATTCTCAGACAAAGCAAACTAAAAAATTTGTAACTAGCAAGCTTACCCTTAGAGAATGGCTGAAAGATATTCTTCAAAGAAAAAAAAAAATGGTAAAAGAAGGAACCTTATAGCATCAGGAAGGACAAACAACAGAGTCAAAATATGGGTATGTGAAAAAGACTATTCTCTTCATCAGTTTTAAATCATATTTGATGATTAAATAAAAATTATAACACTATGTAATATTAAAGATGATCATATTTAAAAGTGGGGAAGCAAAAGAGTCATAAATGAAACTAAATTCATATTTGATGATTAAATAAAAATTATAACACTCTGTAATATTCAAGATGATCATATTTAAAAGTGGGGAAGCAAAAGAGACATAAATGAAACTAAATTCTAGACAATTGACTCAAATAAGTAAAATGTTGACACTACCAGAGTGTGATAAGTCACATATATGTAATATCTAGAGTACCTACTAAGAAAACTAAACAAAGATATATATTCAATAAATAAATCAAGATAGAATCCTTAAAAATATTCAAAATCCCACAAGTAGCCAGAAAATAAAAAAGAAAGAAAGAAAGAAAGAAAGAAAGAAAGAAAGAAAGAAAGAAAGAAAGAAA
>NC_081559.1:84074257-84114248 GCF_022355385.1 Mustela nigripes | reverse complement strand
GAAAGAAAGAAAAAGAAACAGGGAAAACAAGAAAGAAAGCATAATTAAATGGCAGACTTATGCTCTCACATATCCATAATTACCTTAAATATAAGTAGTCTAAGCACACCGATTAAAAGATAGAGATCAGCAGCCAATAAGAAAATATAACCAAATTATTTGCTATTTAAAAAAATTCATTTCAAATGTAATAACATGTGTAGTTCAAAATAAAAGAATAGGGAAAAAAATACCCATGCAAATATTAACTTAAAAAAAAATTACCAGGAGTGGCTGTCATTCATTCATGTAAATAGACTTCAGTGCAAGGAAAATTAACTAGTGACAAGGAAGGGCATTAAAAATGATAAAATGACCTACCATGAGGATCTAATGATTTGAATGTATATGCAAGAGTCACAATATACTGAACCAAACTTTGATAAAACTAAAGAGAAAAATATACAAATTCTTAATTATATTTGGGGACTTAAAAATTCCCCTCTCAGCAACAGACAGAAGTGCTACAAAGAAAATCAGGAAGGGTACAGTAGATCTGAACAATACAATCAATGAACAGGATCTAATCTATATCTCTCTATCTACCATTTATATCACTCCAGCCAACAACAGTAGAATATACATTTTTTCAAGCATCCATGTCCTAGATTATAAAACAAGTCTCAACACATTTAAAAAAATTGAACTCATATAGAGTATGCTTTCTGAACATAATATAATTATAAAAGAATTCAATACAAAAAAGGAAAAACTTTTGGCACTTGGCATAATAGCCAAAACTTGGGGAGGGGCAGATGTCCTTCAAAACAGATGAGTGGCTAAACACACAGTGGTACATCCATATCATGAAATAAATATAATTCAGCAATAAAAAGAAACAAACTTTTGATACACACAACAACTTGAATGACTCTCCCATGAATTTTGCTGAGTGGAAGAATCCAATACCAAAAGCTACATATGGTAAGATCCAATCATATAATATTTTTGAAATTATATTTTTTAAAATAGAGGACAGATTAATGATTTTCAATGGTCAGGATGAGATGAGAAGGGGAGAAAGAAGTGAGCATTATCGTAAAAGAACAACGTGAGAGATGAATTTGGTTATGGAACACTTCAATACCTTGACCATGGTGATAGGTACTTGAACACATAACAAAGCTGTATGAACTAAAGACCCATCCCCATACAAATGAGTACAAGCAAAACAGGGGATATCTGAAAATTATCAGTGGATTGTTTCAATGTCAATATCCTACTGGTGACATGGTATTCTAGTTATACACGTCATTACCACTGGAAAACTAGGTAAATGGTAAACAGGATCATATGCATTTCTCAAAACTACATGTGAATCTACAATTATCCCAAAGTAAAAAGTTTAAATAATTCATGTTTTACTTTAATGTATTAACAATCCCTTAATATAAACATTGAGGATTTTATCCACTTTTGAACACAGTTTAATTTACACATAAAATGTTTTAAAGTATACTTTCAATTGGATTAAACATAAAACTTTTTAAAAGAACAAAGTAATGTGAAAGTCGAACAACAATAAATGCTAATAGTCCTCTCATTTTTTCATATGGTATGATTTTCTTCTGATGATTCCTTTATCCACCTAAAAAAAGTACTTTTAACATTACAGAAGCAAATCTCTAACTTCTTCAAAAAACACTGGGTGTGGTGCATAAACAATGAATTTTGGAACACTGAAAAAATTAAATTAAATTTTTAAAAAAATCCCTTGCTTTACTAGAATGTAATTTTTAAATGTAACTATTGTACAAAATTTTGTCTTCTCGCTTATTCAATTCCCATGCATAGAAAGAT
The DNA here is from genome assembly GCF_022355385.1 of Mustela nigripes. Lineage (NCBI taxonomy): Eukaryota > Metazoa > Chordata > Mammalia > Carnivora > Mustelidae > Mustela > Mustela nigripes. The sequence goes on along the minus strand of NC_081559.1, from coordinate 84,112,409 downwards.
AAATTTTAAGTGTATTGTAATGAGAGTAATAATGTTTTTTCTGTTTATATTTTTGTATTTTAAGACACAGATTGGAGATGACTACTCTATTACAGAATTAAACTATTACCTGCTTATGACTTAGTTATAAGCACCTCATCGCCAATTTTAACTGTATATAAATTCAATGTATATGCAACACACAAGTATATGGACATTTATTTAGTAAGTGTATTTAAAGTTAGCTAACTCTTTTTTCAAATTTATAAACAAGCAGAATGGATTTATCAGATTGAGGGTAAAAACAGAGCAGTGTGGTATTGTTGTAATATAGAAATTTTGTTTTAAAATTCTTTGCTAGTAGAATGAAGGTGTAAGAATTGGCAGCTTCAACTCTTGTAGTATGTTATCACCATACTGTCAGAAAGAGTGCATGCATGCCAACTCTGACGAAACTGGGTGTGTTGTAAATCAAGTATGAGCCATGGGTTTCTTATGCCAACAACGCATTTCAACTCTTACCTTATTACCGCATTTCTTGGACGCTACAGGATAATATCTTTAAAGCTTTTTACTGCTTGTGTGTGAAATCTCAAATAATCTAGCCAAATGTAGTGAAAGTTCAGGCTGTTCCATATCATTGATTTACTGAATACTGATCTTTGGAAGTTTGAATGTACAAATCCTTATCTATCAATGGGGTCAATTAGATCTCAACCATCACCTTGACAACACATTTCTTCATTGTGTAGATTATTTTTAAGAGGTTCACTAAAACATGCCCTGTCACATAAAGATCTCTTTCTCTCAAATATGCTCTGTAAACCCTGAGTTCATGTGAGCTATTTTGCATGGAATGTGTAAGCATTATATTGAAACAAAATATATCTCAATTTTCGAAGCTATGTTTTCTTTAAGGAAATTAAACAGAAAGCAAAAATAATGATATTAGAGAAAAAAAATGCTAAGGTATATTCACAATACAAGTGTGTTACAAGAGATTGGCCTAAATGAAAAAGCACAGTAAAAATTTCTGTAGAGAGGAGCAAGGTCAACCATCTTATGATAAGTAGATAGTGTATGACAAGAGGAACATATGTCAAAAACATACTTTATTTACCTTTCATTAGAATGTCGTCCTATGGGAAGTTTAAATACTCCAGGAGAGCGATAGGATCTTTTTCATGTTAACTAATCCAGACAAAAGTGAATAGAGATTTGCTTTCTTCAGCATTTATTGATATTAATTGCTTTATTGAACTAGCTGTGGGAACAAGGATTTCCCAATGCCAGCATAAAGGATCATTATTTATAAGCTAACTGATCCCACAAATTCTACACTTAGCTCAACATTTCCGTTGGAAATACTGAAAGAATCTTTTAAAAAATGTTGTTATATTTCAGCCTTCATACTGTATGCTAAATTGCATAAGCTAAATGATAAAACATTTTCCAGGAAAGGGGAATTTTAAAGTCTCACATACTAGGCTTCAAATCAAGTTCTGAAGCTATTATTATTACGTTTTCCTTCCATTTATTTTTAATTCTTCCCCTTTGGCTCTGTCTTACAGGTGTCCCTAGTTACAACCATCAGTAAAAACAAAACACATGTGTAGGCTATAAATCTGTATTTGTGCTAATTCATAGGAGAAAAATATCTTCAGTTCTTCCTTCCAATTTCCTTTCCTTTTACCACTTAGAAGCTCTCTATAGGGCTCTGAGCTTATGATTACAGAAACCAAATTCTGTCCCACGTGATAGATTAACAGCAAAATTTCTGCATGTCATTTCTCATTGCAACTAAAGAAGTCAAGGTGGAAATCCCCAGGTTAATTTAGAACATAAAAGGATTTAGAAAGGGAACCAATATTTGCTAAAAGAAGGGAGCTGCCAATTTAACTTTTTTGTTGAACTACACAAAGTTCAGTCAATCAGACTGGTATCAAGAATTAGCTCTAACTTTTCACATCAGGAAGTTCTAGCCTTGAATGTCAAATCATTAATAAGTTTCCGAGGCACCAAAAGGGAGACTCATAATTTTGTTCAGATATTCATATTATAAGTGTGCCAGAGGCAATGCTAAAGCAAAGGTAGAATTGGTTATTTGCTTGTAAAGTCTAATTTGAGTGTTTAATAGATCAGCTGTTTTTAGATCACATCATGATGAAATGTGATACACAAATTGCCATCTTAGAGTGTTTTCTTCCTTCTTCACTTTTATTTTGATAAAATAATGATAGAGTATCTAGCATGGTTTTTAGTCTTGAAATAACAATACCTAGGAACAATAGCTAGAAACTAGCAACAGTTTGTTATAACAATTTGTTATAATTTGATAAATCACTATTTTGTATTTGTATTTTATTTTCAAATCATTTCTTTCTCTGGTGATAGAAGAATACAGTCTTTTGTGAGGGAAAAGTATATTTACGAATACAAGTATGTATCTGAATAGTCATCTAAAAATCAGAGACGTGAATTTATATAGTGCTTGCAGGGTGTCTTAGATTTGATTATGAAGTTATTCCATGAGTGGGTCTTGCCAAGGCTGTCACAGAATCAATGGACTGGACTTATTAGGTCATCATCCCTTACTAACAGTATAGAGTTCTTTCAAAAGCTTTATTAGGTGCAATTGTAAGTGGCTCAGACAAGAGGTTTCAATCATTTCTTTTAAAGATGATTCCACAGCTTCAGAGATTGCATTGGCAAGAAATGATTCTTGATGCCTAGTTGGATGTGTCATTTTTCTCTTAGAACACTTGCAATCAATCCTGCCCCTTACCTCCTACCAACCACAGTCTTTGCTTGCATTGTTCTTCCTTTTTTTTTTTTTTTTTTTTTTTAGTTTCCACACTCTTTCACCCAGTAAATTTTGCCCACATGATCTAATACCCACATAAGAAAAAAAAGTCAAAGTTGGATCAGTTTGCATGAAGAGGGATTAGAATGAGTTGAAGTAAACCATGGAAAGAGAATATTTAGTTTGGCTTAACTCACACCTATAATCACTTAAACATGAACAATAACGCATTTGGAAAATATCAGAAACTGTTTTATATCACAGACATATCATTAGGACCCCATAACATTCCAGAAACCTGCCCTTTTCAACCCCAGCCTACCCCCACAGAGACTGTCTATTTTAATAACAGCATTCTCAAAAGAGATTTTTAATGTTATTTTATTTTTTAACTTACAAAGATAAGACAGTATGGTAAGGGTATTGTCTTGGGCTCCTTCTCTTTCTAAAATGGAGGCTTTAAGAAACTGTTGCAAGCCAATAGGGAGGCTCTCCACAGTGTGTAGGAAAAGCTCCTTGCGAGCCAGGAGCCCCACAGTGGGCCTTTTTTCAGCCTATAAACAATACAGCTATGAGTTTCAGTGGGTTAAGCATCAGGCTGGAAATTTGTAATAACATGAGTTCTGATTCCAGAGCTATAATTTACTGGTTTGTTGAGTGACAATGGGCACATAACTTCACTGACATGTCTTTTCTAAAGTTTAGTCTTGAACTTTGTATTAGTTACATATTTGATCCTAGTAAAATATATCTTCCTAAGGAAAAAAAAAAATCCACATAGAAAAAAAAATACTAATTTAAAACAAAAAGACTAAGGAGATACTCTATGAACATAAAAAATGTATGCTTTAATTAAATACAATAAGCCACTCATGGCACCTTATAAACAAAAACAAAAACAAAAAGAACTGGCAGACTCTTAAGCTATAAAATATTTAAAAGTATTGTTTAACTTAAATATTTAAAAGTGTGCATTGCTGTAAAATTAATAAACAAATCAACATATCATAATGTAGGTCAGAAAAAATAAAAACAAAAGAATTGGAATATGACTAAGTTGACATCAAGATTCAATGGTTTCTTGCATTGATTCTATGATGCTAATGATAGCATCATAGATACTATCTATGCCTTTCCTTTTGCTTAAAATGTTAAATTAAAACATTAAATAAAAACATTTTAGAAGAATATGCAATCTGTGATTATAGAGAATTTTTTTTTAATTGCTAAACAAGGGAGAAATTTATAAATGTGAATCAATAGATTTTAAACATCAAATAAAATTTTTAAATGGTGAGCAATGTATTACAGTTTGAAAGTAAACAAAAACTAAGGAAAATTTTATACTTCATCTAATAGAAATGTTGTGTCATTCTTAAATTCATAAAGAACTTGCTGAGTTCAATAAAAAAGACCATTAGCCAATAAAATATTGAGCAAAATACATGAACAGACAATTTACAAAGTAAGAAATAAGGATAACCAAGGTACTATTAAAAATGCATTCTCATCAGCAATGCAATAAATTTAAATCAAATATACTTTTTTAGCAAAAAAAAAAAAGATTTTGGGGGGATAGGCTACTTGTAAACTACTGGAAGGCATATTTAGTTTTCATAACTTTATGGAAAGGTAGAAATAGTTGGAAATGTTTGTTAAACATTTAAAATATGTTTTGAACAAACTTTTATCTTTTTTGTATTATTTCCACTTCCAGAAATTTATCTTTAAAAATTGTCAAAAACTCAAAAATTCAAGCATGAACTTGTTTATTGCAGGATTATTGATTACTATCAATATCCAACAAACCAGTGGAAAAACAAATACTCTTCTATAAAGAGGATGATTGGCTGAATTTAGGCCCATGCACAGTGTTCCATAATAGAATAGCATGAAAATACGCTGAAATGGAAATGAAATATTACATAGTAAAACAGTTAAATTAGAAAATAGCCTGATAAAATTTTATTTACTCCATAATGTAGTTTGTGCTTAAACAGTTACATAGGGGTGTGTGTGTGTGTGTTTGTGTGTGTGTGTATACACACATATACCTATATATGTACCTATATATTGAAGATATATATATATATATACACACACACACCTATATCTTGAAGATGCACACACATACACACACACACACACATCTTGAAAAGATGTATATATATATATATCTTGAAAAAATAAATCACAGTATCAGTAGTGGTTTTCCCAAGAGTGGGATTGTGTTCTATTATTTTTTAATGCCTATAGTTAGAATATAGTTCTTTTTTTTTCATTTAATTTAATCTTTTTGTGTGTGTTCCAAAATTCATTGTTTATGTACTTCACACAGTGCTCCATACAATATGTGCCCCCCCACCACCCACCCAAGGCTCACCCAACCTGCCACCCCCTCCCCTATAAAACCTTCAGTTTGTTTCTCAGAGTCCACAGTCTCTCATGGTTTGTCTCCCCCTCCGATTTCTCCCAACTCACTTCTCCTTCCCATCTACCAATGTCCTCCATGTTGTTCCTTTTGCTCCACAAGTAATTTAAACAATATAAAAATTGACTCTTTTTGCTTGACTTTTTCACTAAGCATAATCTCCTCTAGTCCTATCCATGTTGATACAAAAGTGGGTATTCATCCTTTCTGATGGAGGCATACTACTCCATTGTATATATGGACCGTATCCTCTTTATCCATTCATCTGTTGAAGGGCATCTTGGTTCTTTCCACAGTCTGGTGACTGTTACCACTGCTGCTTTGACATTAGGATACAGATGGTCCTTCTTTTCACTCCATCTGTATCTTTGGGGTAAATACTTAGTAGTGCAATTACAGGGTCATGGGGTAGCTTTATTTTTAATTTCTTAAGGAATCTCCACACTGTTTGCCAAAGTGGCTGCACCAACTTGCATTCCCACCAACAGTGTAAGAGGGTTCCCATTTCTCCACATTCTCTCCAACACTTGTTTACTGTCTTGTTAATTTTAGCTATTCTAACTGTTGTAAGGTGCTACCTCAATGTGGTTTTGATTTGAATCTCCCTGATAGCTAATGAGGACGAATATTTTTTCATGTGTCTGTTACCCATTTGTATGTCTTCTTTGGATAAATATCTGTTCATGTCTTCTGCCCATTTTTTGACGTGATTATCTGTTTTGTGTGTGTTGAGTTTAAGGATTTCTTTCTTTCTTTCTTTAATTTTTTAAAAGATTTTTATTTATTTATTTGACAGAGAGAGAACACAAGTAGGCAGAGAGGCAGGCAAAGAGAGAGAGGCAAACAGGGTCCCCGCTGAGCAGAGAGCCCAATGTGGGGCTCAATCCCAGGACCCTGAGATCATGACCTGAGCTGAAGGCAATTCCTTAACCCACTGAACCACCCAGGCGCCCCATGAGGATTTCTTTATAGATCTTCGATATCAGCCCTTTGTCTGTAGTGTCATTTGTGAATATCTTCTCCCATTCCGTGGATTGCCTCTTTGTTTTGTTGACTGTTTCCTTTGCTGTCCAGAAAGTTTTGATCTTGATGAAGTCCCAAAAGTTCGTTTTTGCTTTTGTTTCCTTTGCCTTTGAGGGCATGCCTTGAAAGAAGTTTCTGTGGCCGTTGTTGAAGAGGTTACTGCCTATGTTCTCCTTTAGGGTTTGGATAGATTCCTACCTCACATTGAGGTCTTTTATCCACTTTGAGTTTATCTTTGTGTATGGTGTAAGAAAATGGTCAAGTTTCATTCTTCTATGCAGATCTGTCCAATTGTCCCAGCACCATTTATTGAAGAGACTGTCTTTTTTCCACTGTATATGTTTTTCTGCTTCGTCAAAGATTATTTGACGATAGAGTTGAGGGTCCATATCTGGGCTCTTTACTCTTTTACTCTGGGCTCTTTACTCTGTTCCACTGGTCTATGTGTCTGTTTTTGTGTCAGTACCATGCTGTCTTTGTGATCACAGCTTTGTAGTAAATTTGAAATCAGGCAACATGATCCCCCCAGTTTTGTTTTTCTTTTTCAACATTTCCTTAGCAATTCAGGGTCTCTTCTGGTTCTATGCAAATTTTAGGATTTGCGGCTTTTTGAAAAATACCAGTAGAATTTTGCTTGGGATGGCACTGAAAGTATAGATGGCTCTAGGCAGTATAGACATTTTAACAATGGTAGGATTTATCCATGGGATGTAAGAGTGGTTCAGCATTCACAAATCAATCAATGTGATAGAACAAATCAATAAGGGAAGAGAGAAGAACCACATGGTCCTCTCAATTGATGTGGAGAAAGCATTTGAGAAGATACAGCATCTGATCCTGAATAAAACCCTTCAAAGTATAGGGATAGAGGGAACACTCCTCAACTTCATAAAATCTATCTATGAAAAACCCACAGGGAGTATCATCCTCAATGGGAAAAAGCGGACAGCCTTCCCTTTGAGATCAGGAACACGACAAGGATGTCCACTGACACTACTGTTGTTCAACATAGTACTAGAAGTCCTAGCAACAGCAATCAGACAACAAAAATAAATAAAAGTATTCAAATTGGCAAAGAAGTCAAATTCTCTCTCTTCTTAGATGACATGATACTCTACATGGAAAACCCAAAAGTCTCCACCCCCAAACTACTAGAACTCATATAGCAATTCAGTAATGAGGCAAGATATAAAATCAGTGTACAGAAATCAGTTGCTTTCTTATACACTAACAGTGAAGATATAGAAAGGGAAATTAGAGAATCAATTCCATATGCTATAGCACCAAGAACCATAAGATAACTGGAAATAAACCTAACAAAAGAGGCACTCAAGGAACTACAGAACACTCATGAAAGAAACTGAAGAAAACATAAAAAGATGGAAGAGCATTCCATGCTCATGGATTGGAAGAATACAGTCCTTTTATATTAGAGAAGAAAAACACGTTTTAGACATAGTTTTTAAGGAGTCCTTAAATTAATGATCACATTATTTCAAAGTAAATAGAAATAACGCATATATACACATGCAGATATAGAGTACACTATTAAGTCATAATTAATAAAATGACTTTTCCTCACACAAGTGAAATTTGGTTTGTTTCTTCTCAACATAATGTTTTCCAGTTTAAACAAATATATCTCTGTTTAAGAAGAAAGAAGGAAAAATGTTAAATGGCCATGGCTTGTAATGGTTAATCCATGCATGGATTCCTAGATGATTCTGGGGAAAAAAGGCCTTCCTTCACAAACCTCAGAATAACACCGTAGATGGATACCTCCCTGCTAGTGGGGATGTTTAGTTAAGACACCTTCTAATTATTCTCTGAGTCTGTAAAGGCCTTGAATGCAACATTCCTTAAGATCACCACCTTTTTCTCTGAGGAGCAAAAGACCAAAAAAAAAAAAAAAAAAAAAAAAAAGCGGAGCGGGAAGGAATACGTAGTTGATTTCAAAGGGATAAGTGATGAGAATTGAGTCAACATGGACAGATATGGAGGAAGAGACATTTTTTTGATCAACCTCAGTTTATTATTTCTCCACCCAAGGAATAGAGTATAAACTAAACCATGTGTGAAAAGGCAACTGGGCCCAAAAGCAGCAGCAACTGCTTCACTTCAGATGACTTAACTGGTCTTTGCAAACTGTTCAACTTGGTTCCTGACCAAGAAAAAAGACTTTTTCTCCTACTCCCACACGACGTGCTGCACAAACACTCAGTTCTATGACTTTATTGTTTCCTGCACAGTGACTTTTCATGCCTGCCTACCTTATTCACAATCTCGTGATTCCACCCCCAGGCCTCCTCCACTTCCTTTGTAGATGCCAGTTCCTGCGCCATGGGTTCAGGGACAGACCTCCCTCACCCTGCCTAGAGAGGACAGCCCTAGGACTTATTGCTGTGTTGTTGGTTGTATGTCCTTAATGTAAGATTAAAGAACAGTGAAACGATACCATTTTTTTTTTTTCAAGTCACAAGAGTAAAGTGAGCTCCAGAATCATTTAATGAGGGTTTTCAAAGAAAACTTCCAAGTAGGGCTTTGGATGCTCACAGAACTGGGCTGGGGTTATCCTATGGGAAAAGTCACATTTGACTTTGTGGCTATTTAGCTTCATTTTCCACCAAGTCTATCCATTCTTGGTAGCAATATTTGGTGCTCTATCATCACACTGTCTCCTTACCCTGAGGTTAGATAATCCTGAGAATGTCCTAGTTGACAAAGTTTAATAATGTCTCTGGGTATTTATTATATTTAAAGAAAAGTCTTTAAAAAGTTAAATAAGCAATTATATTTAAAGAAAGTCTTCTTGACACCAACATGGATTTAAAATGGAAAATAATGAAGTTAAAATGTTGGAATGATAAGCAGTGTTTCCAGAGAAGCTCACTACTAATAATTTTGTTCAACTAATCCTCAAGTGTTTATTTAGGGCCTAATACATTCTTTCTTCTGCCCTGGTTTCCAAGAGAACATGGTCACTCTTGATTTTCCAGGCTTTTGTAACTTGAGTTTCTCCACCCACCTCAAAATAGAGAATTCAGTGTAGGATTATAGTACATCTTAATGCGTGATGGATGACTGAATGAATATATGCATATGTGTATGTGTTTGTATATATGTAGCTGTATACATGTGTAAGTGCATATGTAAATAAAGTGTATGTGTTTGTATATACATAAAATGAACAGACAGTCATGAAGCTAATTGATTTTTTATCCCACAATTACTTTGTTGAAGGGCTATTACATGGTATATATAAACAATTATATTAAAATAAAAACTGATGGTCTGAAAAATATTTCATCAATGATTTCATGTGTGTTTTTTCAAAAGTTAAGCTGATCTCAACTTCCCTTTTCTATCTCTAGCATCTTTTTAAAAAGTAGTAAAGGTACAAAGCCATGAAAAGTCACTAATACTGAATGTGTTTCATGAACTACATTTAAGTCAAATTTACTACAAGTCAAATGAACTACATTTAAGTCAAATATTAAGGGAAATCATGCTTTCTTATGTCAGGCGGACACTCTAGTATGTCTGGTCTGGTGTTGGGCCATTGAATGCCTTTCTGAGGAACTGACCCAGGATAGCGTATAGCCTCCAGATAAGGATCATGATCTTCTTTCAATGCATTGAGTGGGGAATATACTGAGGAAGTGATTCTTTCTGCATCTAATCTCCTGCGTTGTTATAGAGAAAAAGTGGAGCTAGGGGTTATTAATCATGGGATTTCTATCTAGGTCTGCTACTAACAAGCTATTAGACAAAACACCTCAATTCCTTTGGTTTAAATCTTTCTTTTAAATTATTTTTATATACTCCTGAACCTGTCAGTGTCCCAAAAGGAAACATATGCCATATTCAAAATTTGATATTTCCAGAAGGGTTTCTTTATAGATAAACCATTTACAAAGGTTCAGGGTAGGGGAAACAAGAAAGATTATCCAGGCTGGTTGTAGTGCTGGCTAATGCTGAGGGCAATTAAAGAAACCCATAAGGAAGAGTCCTATAGTATGAGCAACCAATCCTAATGACTATTCTGAACACTAAGAATTTTCCACTTCAATAAACTATTTTTCCTTAGTAAAAAATTGATTAAATCACTCCTGATGTCTCAAATCCATTTGAGAAAGTAGCTCTCTCCCATTGAATGAGATTGAAAATAAACTGAAATCAGAACAGGATGTCACTGCAAATATTCTGGTTAAAATTAAGACAACAGGTAGCTATTTGCATTTTTTCTCTATCAGAAATATGTCACACTGGGTCCTAGAATACGCAGTATAATACTGCTTTTGTTCCAAATTATTGCTTACATTTCTTTTGATATCTTAGGCAAAATAACTTTGGAGTGAGCTTCATTATAAATTGAGGAAATATGAATTAATAAACTATATAAATTTCAAAATTTTTAAATTATATTGATACTTATTTGGTACAAATATTGGGGATCATTTTTATATCATGGAGGATGTTGAAACTAGAAGATAATTCTTGTTGCATTTCCTTTGTTCAAGAAGTTTAAAAGTAGGAATGGATACAGTAACATAATGGGTTATTCTCACCTTTTAAAAAAGATGGACATTTCTAACAATAATAATTGACTAAATTGCTTTAAAAAGTTTATATTTTAAACACTTCCAGACTCATTTTAACCTTATAGAACAACTAAAAACTCACTGGTGCTCACAAGCTTAATTTGCTTCCATTCTGCTGCCAATAACCACTTTTCCAAAAATCTTGGTGCTTAATCTTATCTGGAATTTTTTTTTTTTTTTTTTTTTTTTTTGCTTTCGGCTTCAAAAGAGCTGCAATACCAGTTTTTATGTACAAAGCTTTTCAGGACATTTTAGTCACCAAGTTCTGATGGAAGCATAATATGTAAGGACAACACCATTGGCTGCTTAGACAGGGGAGCCAAGGAACTAAATGATCTTTAAGATTCAGTCATCCCTAAAATTGCAGCACCCTCCTGATTTTTTTTCCTCTGTTTGGCCATCTGTCCGTTTTTCTTTTTCTTTCTTTCTTTCTTTTTTTTTTCTTTTAATTCTTTTTTTTTTTTAATGTATTCTTATTTTCTTAAGATTTTACCCATTCATTTGAGAGAGAGAAAGAGAGTACATGAGTAGGCGAGAGGGGCAGAGGGAGCAGCAGACTCTCTGCTGAGCAGAGAGCCTGATGCTGGGCTTGATCCCAGGACCCTGAGATCTGAAAGCAGAGGCTTAACCCACTGAGCCACCCAGGCAGCCCTCCTTTTAATTCTTTACTACAGTATAAACAGAATCCCCAAATAGGGTGAAGATAGGAAAAATGAGGCCCTTGAGTGACTGAAGGTCATACTCTAAGTGAGACAGTCTGTTGAGACTGTGTGTGAAAAAAAAAAAAAAGGACCACTTCACATTTGCTTTCTCTACCCTAACAAAAGAATAAGCAGCTCCGTAAACTAGGAATCTTTTAAATCAGTGCTTCCCAAACTTCGGAGGAATATAAATCCGCATGAGATCCTGTGAAACAGCAGATTTCAAGTTTCATAGGTCCGGGGGAAGGCAAGGCCAGAGATTCTGCTTTTCCAACACGTTTCCAGGTGAGTCTGCGAGGCCTAGGAGCAGACTTGAAGAGTACCATGGTTCTAAACTCTTCTCCTCCCGTCTTTAAATCTAAATTTAAAGAGATCTTGGCTTTCTAAATGTGAATCATGTATCCGTATATTCTTCCAGTTCCTGATTTCTAAAAATAAAATTGGACCAAGAACTGGAAGGGGTATTTTAGATTCCTGAAAGTTAGATTAAATTAAGATCAGGCGAACTCCTTAAAAATGCAGTTCAGAAGGCCCTTAATCCCAGGTCACTTTCCAAACCTTCCCATCCCAAACCAAGTCAGCTGCGTTATGGAATGCTCTCTAGAATCTGCCTCTCTGCTTCCCCTTCCTAACTGTACCTCTTTTCTGCAATCTGCCACATACTACATGCCCTCATTTCTTGGTCTCTTCCCGGCTTATGGATATCCCACAGAGGTGCCCTTTCACATATGTAGACACAATGGGTGAATTGTACGTTAAATAGGAAAGAATCTTTATCGTCCACAGTAACAGGAAATCCCCGACTCAGGGCAATATGTATGTGATATCTGAATGCACAATCAGACCCTTTGAATAGCATTACATTGTAGGAGCAACAAACACAGCAAACAGTCCACAAAAGCTGTCTTTTTCCAAGTATTCCTAATGCAAATGAGCCATGATGAAGGAGAAAATCTGGTTAAAATCACCCACTAACTGGATACGCATACCCACCTTTTATCTTCTATTTCAATTTTCCAATTTAATGGCTGGCATCTGTTAGAAAAGAAAATGTAATGGTCAATGCTGTGGAATTAAATCCGTACCACCCCCTCCCCAAAAATTTATTAGAGGCTTTCCCTTCCACCCTCCAAAATCTGATACACTGATTAAAATGCCTAGCTTTGCTTTTAAACAGAGTCTGGGAATACAACTTAGGAAAGATTATCTCTGAAGTCTCTGTATTGCTCTAGGAATTTCTGAAGATCTGAAAATGATCTCTATTTAGGGGTTATTTACTAATGAAAACAGCATTGTAGTGCTTGTAGAAAATACTACCACCACCTACTGGCATACATTGTACATAAAATTGAAAAAGCTTCTAATTCATTTGAACATTACCAAACAGCAATATGGAGAAAAGAAATAATTATTGTCATTTTGTTCAACTTTAATTTCAAATTTAGTTAGGTAATTTTGTTATCCTTTTGATAATATAGTATTTAGTTTTATTGTCTGAGTACGTAAACTAAAAGAAGGAAAGTGGCAAAATCAGGGCATGAAATATTTAAACAAAGAAATAAGGTGTATATATATTGTTGAAGTGACCAACGCATTGTCTTTCACCTGTTGCTAAGTTCATTTTTTATTTTATTGGAACCTTATTTTGTCAAACTCAGAAGGAAAACATGTGTTAATGTGGCAATTCAAAAGCCATTTGAACACATAACCATGTAAAATTCTTTAAAATCAATGAAAAATATTTAATTTTTTTAAATTTTTTTTTAAGATTTTATTTATTTATTTGACAGAGAGAGATCACAGTAGGAGAGAGGAAGGGAAGAGATCACAGAGAGAGGAAGGGAAGCAGGCCCCCTGCTGAGCAGAGAGCCCGATGTGGGACTCGATCCCAGGACCCTGAGATCATGACCCGAGCCGAAGGCAGCGGCTTAATCCACTGAGCCACCCAGGCGCCCCAAAAATCAATGAAAAATATTTAAAGCAGAATATAAAGATATATACAAATCCCTTTGCAATTTCTGCTGTGATTTTGATAAAAACAGCTAAAAGATTACATGTACATTAAGCTTTTTTAAATTTTTATTTTACAGTCAACTCTCATTCTCTTTTAGATTAGCATTAAATTATGTGTTCTTCTTTACAGTTTCCCTTGGGAAAGAATTAAACGCTTATGTTATTTTTTTCAGTGGTTATTTTGAACTTTATCCTCAGACAATCTAGTCTTCAGCGCTACAAATTTCCTACCACTAAAGAAACTACTTCTAGCATAGAATCTATTTTCTTGCTCAATGGCTTAATATTTTGCACCAATGAGCTAGATTCATGAAAAGGATATGGGATTAAAAGCATGGGTCTTCTTCCCAAAACTTTACTGTGACACCCTTATTTGTTACAGTCACAGAATGAACGGCTTACTACTTTAATGATATTTATAATGACATCTGTATGTATATACAGAGATAGAGAGAAGGATAAATTTAGATAAATCTAATGATAATATATTTATATATTGTCAATATATTAAAGAAATCTTTTTATGGAGGATAAACAAATTTTAAAGAAAAGAGAAAAAAACTTTTAATATATACATATTAAAAGTAGATAATATCTTTGTTTTTTCTCCCCATGGATATGAAAATGTTTGTAGACAATGTGGTAACTCATTCCCTATCATCTTATTTAAATTATAATCAGCTCCCTACCAGCTTAGTGATTATTCAGTTCCCTTTTGAAAAAAAAGTTATTGTTCTCTAAAATACTGTTTACAGTACACTGATAATTAGGATTTATTGTGATATATTGAATTACTGGATTTTTTGGATTGTTCTTTTAACAGCCGCATTTTTGCTTACTTGCCTACCATTTTACTTTTTAATATCTGACACTACTTTTCCTCCACTTATTTAATAAAGAAAGTCATTGATTCCCTACAATGTGCCCAACATTGTGTTGAAACAGCTGATTCAGTGGTGGATGTGGAACAGCTGATTCAGTGAGGGATGTGTTAGACAGACAAGATCTTTGTCCTGTTGGTATTTAAAATAGAGTGATGGAGAAATGCAAGTAAGTAAAGCAACAAAGAAAATAAAAGGATATGCCTGTACATGCAGTGGGATTGTGAGAGCAAGTAGATAGATCTTAGGACGTGGCCAGGAAAGATCTCCTCAGCAGCCTGATGGCTGAGCTAAAATACAGACAGGAGCCCAATCACGCAGAGTTTAATTGTATGTGATTGTTTAAGATTACTTATTTGAGGTTACTGTACTCGCTATTAAAGGATATTAAAATATGCATATCTCTCTTCTATATTATGCAATAGACTCATGATGAAACTATTATATTTCCACAAATTATTTTAAGAAGGGTTGGGTGAGTATTTTCAACAAGACCTGAATTAGTGTTTTCACACATAAAAAATTGAAAGATAGCATTATGGCTGAATTATGTTCCCCTGTAATTTTTATGGTGAAATCCTAAACCCAGTACTTTCAGAATGATGGTATTTGCAACTGGTAGATAAGTAAGTACTGGAGATGGAGTAACATATCATCATGACTACAGGCAAACACTTTGTTATAAATTTCAATGTTGCTAATAAACTGGATCTTAATTGTTCTTAACACACACACACACACACACGCACACACACGGAAATGATAATTATGTGACAGTAATGGAGGTGTTAGCTTATGCTATGATGGTAATCGTATTGCAATATATAAATGTATCAAATATGCATATGGTATACCTTCAACCTGTACAATGTTGTTTGTCAATGGCATCTCAATAAATTAAAAAAAATTAAAATAACCTGACTCTATTTGGAGACAGAGCCTTTAAACAGACAATCAAGGCAAAAAGAGGTCATATGAAGAGGTCCTAATCCAAAATGACTGGTATCCTTATATGAAGAAGAGATTAGGACACAGATACATAGGGGGGAAACCATGTGAAGACATTGAAGAAAGACAAGAAAATGAGAGAAGCCTTAAAAGAAATCAGCACTGCCACCAGCTTGATCTTGAACTTCTAATCTCCAGAACTGTGATGAAAATTTCTGTTGAGTCCCAAGTCTGTGGTACTTCACTGGGGACCACTAACAAACTACAGATTGGATTTGCAAAGCACCAATGGTGGATACAATGGCTTAGTTAAAAGCAGGGCATGGCCTATATAGAAAGGGTGGTGTGAAGAAAGTCACAGAAGGGGAAAAAAAAAGTGATATATCAAAAAATTACGACTAGTGAGGTTGGGGTGCGAGTGCAAAGTGAATGGAAAGGAATGGGGAGATAAATTTTGAAAACCAGATTGGCATTATATGAAAGAAGATTCTTTTTTAAAGATTTTATTTATTTATTTGACAGACAGAGATCACAAGTACACAGAGAGGCAGGCAGAGAGAGGGGGGTAAGCAGGCTCCCTGCTGAGCGGAGAGCCAGATGTAGGACTCAATCCCAGGACCCTGAGATCATGACCTGAGCTGAAGACAGAGGCTCAACGCACTGAGCCACAAAGGTGCCCTGAAAGAAGATCTTAATTGCCAAACAAAGAAAGTGGTTTTAACCTTTTCTCTGAACAATGAAGAGACCTATTACTGTCCTCTAAATTAAAAATTACAGGGTTCTCTGATATAAAAACAGATAAAAGAAGAAATACTATGGGGGAAGTGGATGCCAAAAACCTCGGCCCTCTCAATTTCTCTTGTCAGCAACACAGCATGTCCAAGGAACCTTGGAGATCAACACAATATTTTGAAAACCATTGGAATAAAGAGTTGAACTTATTTTTTGAAGAGTCGAAATTTATTGGTATGCAGTTTGAACTATTAAGTTAGATTGTAAGAGGTTGTAATATTATATGCAAATTCCTGCTCCCACCTTATCCTGTAAAGGGATTATACACTCTCATCCACAACCAGGGGGCATGTGGCACCTTGTCAATGGGATGGGTACACATTCCTACCACAGTATGTAATGTCCAGAGTGAGGTCTGATTTCTCACGTCCTCAGTGCCTACAATACCTCCTTGTAGATTTAAGTGGCTACTCACCCCCTTTTTATTTGAGCTCATTAGAGAAGAATCCCTTGCCTTGGATTACACAACAGAAAATGTTATTTTTGTTTTGTTTTGTTTTGTTTTGTTTTAGAACACTCAAGCAAATGTAGTGGTGGCCCAGGGTAGAGTGCTAATATTAAAAATGAGAAATAACAGAGACTTTGGAGACTTAGAATCAGTGTGTGCAACTTGTTGTGTCTATGGGGTAATGAAAGGTAAAAGTTAAAGGTTTCTCTGTGCTTCCATATTTAGCATCAATAATATAGGAAATTCTAGGAAAGAGATGCAGAAGGTAATGTTACTTTGGGGACATCCTGAATGTGAGAGACTGGGACATTTTGTTGGAGATGTCTACTAATCACTTGCAAAGGAAGGACATCTATGCCAAAAAAGTGAATAATCAGTTAGCACGTATTTGCCACAGTCTGTTTGGTACTACATGAAACACAAAAATAGAAGCACAAAACTTACTTCTTTGAATGTTTCTCTTTTTATAGGTTTGATTGTTTTTGCAAAAGCTCTCTTATTCCTTTGCCTGAACTAAGTGATTATAATCGTATTTTTATGAATGTATAAGGGGCTGACTAATGATTGAAAAGTACATTGAACATCCCTGAAACTAATAATAGACTATATATTAACTAAATTGAGTGTAAATAAAAAATTTAAAAAAAGAAAAAAGAAAAACACATTGGACTATTTTAGGCAAAAAAATAAATAAATAAAAAATAAACCTCTGGACTTCTAAAGTTTTTTGATGATTCCTTATTTAGCTCATAATCTCCAAAAAGTGGTATGGCAAAAGGAAAAATATATAAACTAATTTTTGTAACTCCTCAGTGTTCAAAATTGGATTCATACCAGCCTCTGAAGATTCAGTATGACCAGATGAATACCCTAAAATTAGGTAAAGGAATTAAGGCAGAGCTTAAGAGAGAGAGCTGATGCCAGTAATATAGTTAAGGTATAAGAGAGTCAATGAAGCCCTATATATTTCCTCAAAGTAGACCATAAGTATGGCTTTGAGAACCTCGGTATCCATTGCAAAAAGGAAAATGCAGTTAGTGCTGGTTGGGTAAAATACCACTATATCCTCCCAAGCAAAGAGAAATGTCTTCCATGGTTACTAAATGGAGACGACTGTGTGATATATAGCAGAGAGCAAATACAGCTTCAAGTTTTTAAAGGTTCCCTCAAAATAAGTGGACAGAATATCAACAAATGTATGTGTACTAGGAAACAAACTCATTTAATGTTGCCAGGTATACAACTTTCCAAAGGACTAGTTTAATATCCAAATAAACTTTAAAAAATTGAAATTATATTCCTATGTTCTCCATAAATACTTCCATATAGTGTTACTCTAAAATTCCTTTTAATAATCAGTGGATTTAAGACTTTTCTCCCTGAGAACTGTGTTGCCCTGGTCTGTGTTGATCAGTACTGAGGCATATGCTTTCTAGGTGGCACTAGAGAATCACATGTTCCTAGGCCATTCCACTGTTTGTTATAGGACAGACATTTTACTGATCTTTTTTTCTTACTAAATAATTTGGAAACAATGGATGATAGTTGTCTTACATTTTTATTCTAAGAAGAAACCATGAGACTATTAGCCTGGAAAACAGTTCAAGCATTGATGGCCAATAAAATCAGAGTCTGAATCAAGTCCTTAGAGAATGTCTGACTGGAACATTCCTGTTATATTGCAACTTCCTGTTATATTCTCAACCAAATGAAAAATGGAAACCTAGAATATTGAAATGAGTGAAATGTTTTTTGGGTCTATTAACTAAATGTTGGGACATGTCAATTAAAAATAATGACTCAGGGTTTGGAATAGTTAATCTGTAGTCCTTTTTGCTGGCCATAATTAGATAGAAGGGTTGGTTGATGTGGCAATTTAAGAAATATATTCATTTGTTAAAATGGTTCCGAGCTAAAATCATTTCAGATTGTCCCCCTTTAAGCATTCTACACAGAGGCCTATCACAGCTTTGTCTTCATAATAATCATTAAATTCAGTTCAAATACTAGTCATGGGAATTGTTATTTGACATTTATTTATCTTGCAATTTATCTCAAACTGATTTTACTAGGGGAAAAAAGCACTAAGGAAGTTGATCTGCTATCTCAGCACTTATTTGTTTACAGAAAATTTAAGTGTAGGTGACCCTGTTCCGGTTGGAAACTTTACGATTAGAGCTTTTTCTGCCTCAATGAAGTGTACATGTACTTTTCGTTTTTCTTTTAGCAATCACCAGACTTTTAAGGGAAACAAATAAAGACAATAAGTACCCATTAAAGGGCCAGACAGGGAACATACTTGGATTTTTGAAATATCCAGTAATTTTATTTTACTTTTTTTAAGATTTTATTTATTTATTTGTCAGAGAGAGTGAGCACAGGCAGACAGAGTGGCAGGCAGAGGCAGAGGGAGAAGCAGGCTCCCTGCTGAGCAGGGAGCCTGAGGTGGGACTTGATCCCAGGATGCTGGGATCTTGACCTGAGCCGAAGGCAGCTGCTTAACCAACTGAGCCACTCAGGCGTCCCTATCCAGTAATTTTAAAATAGAAATTGATTTCTAAGAGATAACTTGCCATCTGACACACTAGCATGGCACATTTTTTTTTTCCAAATAAAATGAGCACAATTTGGAAAATTATTAGATAGAGATTAAATACAGATAGGCTAATAGCAATCCTTATGTTTATTATAAATAAAAAATGCATGGAATTTGGTGCATATATTCAAAATAATAAGAATGTTCTTGGAAAAAAGAGTGTTCTTGGACATTTTTTTAAATGCAACTCTGACATTATATGTCAACTATACTTCAAAAAAAGCAGAACTCTACTGGTTTGTATACAAATATTTGTATGTATTCTCTTAGGAAAAAACACAAAAATTCTTCATTGTTTGGGTGTCTTCTCCAAAATAGTGGTGTTCCTCTTGACCATTTTCTACACAATCTCATTTCATTGTACTTCAATCTTAATGGAACCAAAGTTAGAATATTGGAAAGTACCTAAAGAAGGATGCAATTTGGGTGCCTGGGTGGCTCAGTGGGTTAAGCCGCTGCCTTCAGCTCAGGTCATGATCTCAGGGTCCTGGGATCGAGTCCCGCATCGGGCTCTCTGCTCAGCAGGGAGCCTGCTTCCTCCTCTCTCTCTCTCTGCCTGCCTCTCCGCCTACTTGTGATCTCTCTCTGTCAAATAAATAAATAAAATCTTTAAAAAAAAAAAAAAAAAAAAGAAGGATGCAATTTATTTCCTTCTTTATGAGACAAAAATCGATCTATATCTATCCCTTTCTTTTGCTCAATTTTCAGAGGATGTTTTAGAAAATAACCCTTTTGTACATAAATATAAATTTATTATTTTTTTATTTACATTTAATGATATTGATTTTTCCATAATGATTTCTGATACATAGATTTCAATCCATCTCCCAAAAACAAACTGAAACAAAATCATAAAATAAATAGAAAAGTACTGATGACCTACAAAGTCATTAGAGTGTGAGCACATACATCACAGATAAATACATTCAAAAGGTATTAACGAATAAAGAGAAAGTTATTAAAATAATTTCAATTTAATCAATACACTTGAAACATAGAAATGGTTTAGCATAACAATATCAAAATTTCTTTTTCTAGTTTCTTACTTTTACAACAGTTTTGCTCACTTTTAAGACAGCATCAAAGACTTAGGTGGTTTGAAGATGCAGGATTAGAGCACAGGTCTTAAACAAATGGATTGGCCAAATGTGTTTAGAAAAATGTTTTGGTTTGACCCCCACAGGCTTATATTTATTTTAAATTTGAACAGGATGCCAACATTTAACAATTACGGTTTTTGATGTTATAAAAAATCTGTAATTGTTACAGCCATCTGCTAGAGTTGCTCACTGCCCACCCCTTTTACCTGGGCACCCTCCCCACGTTGCCAGAGTCCCATTTCCTTCATTCCCTACATGTGCCTGCTCCTACAAGATTTTTGTTTCTGCCTCCTAGTGTAGCCTACTATCCAAACGATAGTTACTTGTCCCGGCAAAAGACAGAATACTAATATTTTCTTATTTCCTTCCTGGCAAGCTTCCCACTCACTCCCAAATGATAATAATAGAATGTTGAAAGTTCAACAAGCAAAAGTGTAAAACAATCCAGCGTGAGATAAAGTGACCACAGACCCTCCCAACCTCTCAGAGCACATCTTCTTTATGCTTGATAGTTCAGCTTGGAATGAAAATCAATGAAAAGACCAACTATCTTCATGTCTTTCTTAACCTAGGTTTCCACGAGATCTTTAAAACATAGACTTTCAGAAATAGTGACAGCATCTCAGTTTGTGCAAACCTGCAGGCTAAGCTACAGATGATGCCATTTAGCAATGGCCAAATTGCCAGTTACGACCCTCTGAAAAATGCAGGGTTTATCACAGAAACTCTGACAGTCGCTGGAATATCATGTCTCTTTGGGGCATTGTTTTAACAAATGCATTTGAAAGAAAAATGTTCTCGGTTAACTACAGTTCCCAGAATACCTTGTAGAACATTCTGTCTCTATTGATCATAAACTGGCAGAGCCACCATGCCTCCTCTGGCAGAACTCAGGGGAAAGTGAGAAAGTGCATTATACCATGTGACAAAATTTAAATTATGAAAACACTAGTGTGCAGTTTCGTTGGTATTTGCATTCCCTTAGCACAAGATAGATCTGAAATCTATTTTTATCCAAAGGATCTTATTAAACTGAGATTGTGATTATATGTAGTTGTTTCAAGCAGTAGTGCCTGATGGTATTTTTTTATAAACAATAGAGAATAAATCCAAACAAGCTAAAAAATGTTTATTGCAAAATACTGTAGTTCAAGAAAAACTACATCTGCATGGACTGCATATTTTGGATGCAATTTATGGTGCAGTTTCTCTTCATTAACCACATCTCAGAGAATTTTCAAAGCATCAGCTTGCATATTATTAACATGTACTTAAAATAACAATATAGGAAGCTTCAGAATTAAAATAAAAGGTTAAGCATAAAACCTAAGGTGCTTTCAGTGTGTCGGTATATATGCAATTCCTTAGAAACTCAGCTTTTTAATTAAAGTGAACTAGACCTTACCTAGGCCAGCTAGATTAATAAGCATCTCATTCTACTATAACTATTCTCCTTAATAAAAGCAGATGGAATCCATTTTACAAGAAAAAATATAGTATTAACCATCACTGCTTCTTTTATGTAGCTAAACACATATAATTATTCTGCAGCATTTTTCATGCAAAGGAACAGTGACAAAAAGGCAATTATAGCATTTGAACTCAATGGGAATTTTTCTTCAATTACCCTACATTGTAGATTTGTATTTTGTGAGGTATTAGATTGTTTTGTTTATTTTTGCACTTACATACATTCTCAAGTATTTTACAGCTTGAGATTCTTAAAGAAAAATCTGTATCATCAGTTGCATTTACAAACACATACAGTGTTTGCAACCACTGAAAAGCTAAATGTGAAAACAATTAATAAATGAGTTTCAGAAAATTTCAAAATTACTATCCATGTATCTTGTCTTATCATTCATACTCAGATCCTTAAAGGCACTTTTTGGAAGTTAGTAGAAGATGATGGATCCTAATTTATTACTTAAATGTACAATTTCTGTATGGAATATATGCCATTCAGAGCTGGGTTTGAATCCAGCTCATAATTCCTTCAGTTATGTAATGCTGAACAAGTGAATTAATTTGTATGAGCTTCAGTTTTCTCATTTGGAAAAAAAGGGATAACAATTTCCACGTGGCAGAACTGAGCAAAGCACATATGACAGCACCCAGTAAATAGTACGCACTCTGAAAAGGTAGAAATAGTTGTTATGATGTCATTTCTAAATCTAAGCTAATACCTAGTAGCAGTCCAAGTCAGCCTGCATTTGGAGAAGATGCTGTCTTAAAATAAGAACTAAGATTGATGAAGGCACCTGGGGGGCTCAGTAAATTAAGCGACTTATTCTTGGTTTCCATTCAGGTCATTATCTCAAGGTCAAGAGATAGAGCAGCATCACCCTCCATGTTCAGCAGGGATTCTGCTGGAGATTCTCTCTCTCCCTCTCCCTGTGTCCTTCCCCATGGCTCCTAGTCTCTCTGTCTCTAAAATGAATGAATGAATGAATGAATGAATAAGTAGGAACTAAGATAGACATTTTCAATTTAGACTGTTTTCACTATTTATTCCCAAACCTCCCCGGTTTGCCGAAGGCAGATCTCCCTTACTAAACCTCCAACTTCATGGGTGGAGAACCAACATGGTATGGTTCCTGCCTTCTCAGATTTCCAGGCTCCCCTTGTTACATGGTCATCCTGGTTTCATAACTGCAGTGGATTCCTACTCACCCTTCAGTGATACCTTCTTTGATGCAAAAAGATGCAAATGTCTCTCTTTTCACAGCTTTGAACTCTTCTTGCTGCATCTGTTGATAGTTGCTTCCTCCACTATCAGCTACTGGAGCTGTACCACTATGTTTCCCAAACACTGCTATGTTACTAGCAAGTGGCTAAAAAGCAGCAGCCAGATTTGGGGAAAATATACTATGAAAAAGAAGGAAGGGTTTTATTAACTAAATGGAAGTTAAGAAAACATTGTCAAAAGCAAGTAATGTGGTATAAAACCAACTTTCAGGGGCGAAGAGGTACACTCTATATTCCTCTTCTCCATCCCTGGTTTTCCCATTAGAAAGCCCCGGTGTGTGCTGCTGGTCCATCTTGCCAAGGCCTAGGTCAGAGAGCGCCACCACAGACACCACAGTGCCCTGGGATTGGGGCTCCACTTCCTCTCTTCTGCGTGGAGTGTGGAGTGGAGGCCTCATGGGATCTTCCCCGCCCCCGCACAGCCCCAGGTAATTCAAGCACAGCAAGGAAGCAAGGACGCAATTCCAGCTATCTAGACAATGTTAAAAGATAATATGACTGAGAGTAAAATGTCAGTGGAGATGTGAAAACAGCATTTGATATTCACTATTTTTCCCATTTATTGTTGAGGTAAAAACATATTTTGTCTCACTGGCTCCAAAATGTTAACTGATGTTACTTTGCTATGTTCTTGCCAATACCTATTCATCCAGTGCCATTTGGCCTTGCAACTCCACTGACATGCAAGCTGGAAATACTGCAGAAAATCAGTCACCATGTGCTCACTGGAGATTTTGGTGACTGAATTTTGTTTTGGGTGGTGGGAGATGAAGTTATAAATCAGTGTTTTTTAAACAGCTAACTCTGTAATGTTTCTCCATTTCCAATTGAAAAATAAACTCAAAGGGAATTTGAAATGGAAGAGTCTGTAAGTCTTTGTGAATATTATGAATGTTGTACCATATTTGTGTATTTCTAGGCAAAACAAAAAAACAAAAAAAAAAAAACACCCCAAAGCAGTTAAAAATAAATTAATACAGAAGTCTTATAATCGTAGGTTTGAACTCAGATAAATGCAGAGACTTAATTCTTTACCTTTTTCTGTGCTCTATTCTGTGATTTATTCACAAACCAAACCAGAGAAATCTCATTGATCTCTTTCAAGTAAGATAATCTGATATATTTCTCAATGCATTTTTAGTTGATCAGTTCCCTGTAACAGGAACCCAAGAATTCTTAACTCTTTTTGCTCTCCTACTTCATAGAGCCCTCAGGCTTCAAAATGGCATTGCTTCCCCCTCAGTGGAATTATAAATAACCACACAACTCACTTTTTAGCCTTGTAATATGTGCCATAATAAGGACACAGAAACCAAAAATTCCCACTTGTTTTATTTGCTAGCGAGCGCTCCAATCTTTAAGGCCCATGACTACCCCCAATATTCTAGCTCTGAAGTTAAATCAGGCCACCCCCGGGAGGGGGGGGAACCACAGCAACTTCTTTTTTTAAAATATATTTGATTTTCTTTTCCTAATCTTCCAGCCTTCCTTTCTTTTCCTTTTTTTCCTCTTACACTGCTGCGTGCTTTAATTTTGCTTTCAGCCAGTAGTTTAAAAACTTTAGCTTCTAATAACTGGAAAAAATGGTTATTTAAAGATAACTGCAACTTGCTTAACATGCCAGGCTATCATATGCTCAGTGCTTTGAAGCTGCAAATTAATGACGAGCAGGAACAGTGACTATCTTTCAGAGGAAACTGACCTCTTTCTAATGGCACATCGCTAATGTCATCTGTCTACTGCATCTCATTATGTGAATTTCATGGAGTTTAAAAAAAAGTATCTTAAGGCTGTGCACAAATAAAAAGGACCTTCTAGTATTAAGCACTTTGAAAATTTTTGATCTCTCAAAATACCTTCCTTAGATACTGCTTCCCCCTTTTGTGCATGGCACGCTGCTTATGTCATCTATTCTCTGTGACTAATTATGTTAATTTTGTGCCATAAAAGTAACTGAAGGCTGTTAAGAAATAAAAGCTTTTGAGTGGCCTTATTTCATAAACACCCCTTTTGAACAAGGCGCATTTAGTCATATTTGCAGTAACAGAAAGAGTCTTGTGCTAAAAATACAACAAAGGCTCTTGAATATGGCCATTTATTCCCACTTTATTAGGTAATTTATGAAAAAGTATGAAGGGAAGCCTTTTTGTTACTATAATTTGCATAAAGCTGGTGCCCCATTAATGAGATAACTTCCTGCCTTTTGTGTATCACCAGCTGGAAATAGAAATGGAGGAACTTTTCTGTAGCCCAATTACTTAACCTGCTGAGTTCAGAGCTGGAAAGTAAACAGGATTCCTATCTGCCAAGGAACTTTATTTTGGTTCCTCTAACCTGATTTTAAGTAGACTTACTGTGGTGCTTACTTTGTAGTACATACAAATATCGAATTATTCTGTCGTACACCTGAAATGAATATGTTAAATACAAAATCTACCACAATAAAAAATATTATAATATTTAGAAAGATGAGTGCCAAATGCTAAAACCAAATGTCAGCAATGCTATGGCAGAATACATAGCTACTTCTGGAGAATATTATTTAATAATCATTTTTCCCCCATTGGAGCATGATTATGGTATACCTTTCATTGGGTTAAGAGTAATATTTGATGATGTTTTTGAACATATGGAACTATATATAAACAAAAATACCCCTGTGAACTAAATTTAATTTGGGGGGGTACTGGCAGGGGGCAATGGATTGCTTTGCAACTATGAAATGCAGTCTTTCAGTGAAAGATATTAACAATATTCTAAAATCATAATAAAAATTCCCTGCTACTGAAAGATACTTTGATGATATATTAAATAACAACTTATTAAGGTCCAAAATATGCTATAAAGTATATATAATTTTGCCACAAGGAGTGGAAATTCTATACATACAGTAAAAGCATGGAAGAATAAAATAGGGTCAAAGGAAAGAGGGTGATTTTGAAGTTATAACTTGTATGTACCTATGTATGATAGATAAAATCTGTTAAACCCCAGAAACATAAGAAGAGTCTGTGGAAAGGAAAATTCTGCTTATCAGTATATGATTATGTAATTTAATCTAACCTTCAAAAATTATAGTTCAGTGATATTGAACTGCTATACTTTTTCTCTCCTCTTCCTAATGCCAGCTATATAAATGTACCACGGGATGACACATTGCTAATTTCACTCAGGGATACCTCAACATGGAAAATAAACTAAGAGTAGGAACAGAGGAGGCAAAATCACTTTTGCTTAGATTCAACAAATAAACTAGAAAAGTGAATGGTTAACCCCAAAGTATCACCACCTTTTAAAATAAAGTCTTGAACACTTCGAAATTACAGTAAGAAATTATCTTATGATTATGGCAGAATTTCTGTTTTTCGATACACCTCTTATACTATCTTGGGTAAATTGCATTTACTGAATTAGTAGTAGCTACAAAGGCCATGACACCTCTGTAAAGCTCTCAGATGCTGTGACAATTTCACCATAGGAATGTGGTTGTATTTTTAACTTGTAGGGTGAAACATGATTGTGTAGTCATTCTACTTAATTGTCATGTCTACTTAATTAATGACTACTTAATGTAGTCATACTACATTCTACATAACTTATTCTCTGGACAATCTTCTTTACAGTTGGACCCAAAGCCTGGCTCCAAGTGTGTGAAACACCTTTTTTTTTTTTTTTTGGAACTTTCTTGTATCTTACATTCTGAATAGGAATCTATTAGGCATTTTAACTCAGCCCATCAGTTATACCAGGGCAGCATTTCCTAAACATAATAATACATGAGATAGTTTTTGCATATATTTACCTTCTTAGATACCAAAGAACACAGTGAGAGAGAATCTCTTTTAGGGAATATTCTTCTCTGTAGTTTACTGTCTGGGAAATTCTTTGTAGTGGGTTTTGTGGTCTAATTTTTTTAAAAAAGATTTTTATTTCTTTATTTGACAGACAGGGATCACAAGTCGACAGAGAGGCAGGCAGAGAGAGAGTGGAGGAAGCAGGCTGGATCCCAGGACTCTGGGATCATGACCTAAGCCTAAGGCAGAGGCTTTAACCCATTGAGCCACCCAGGCGCCCCCTAAATTTTTTGATTTAAGGGAGTTATAAATAGGCAGGGAAAATAAGTGTTATTTATCGAATTGATGCAACTTATCTTTTTTTTTTTTTTTACATAGACTTGTGGTAAAGAGTGTAGATAAAAGGCTATCAGGAACACTTGGAAATTCCAAACAGTAGTCTTTAAGAAGTTATGAAGAATGGGTTGGTCTGAATAGGCACTTCCTAATCCACTTTCTTCTCATTATCACCTGGGAGAGAAATGGACCCCACAAATTGTCATAGTTTCCCATTTGTTTGTAACTGGATGGGGACAAAATCTATAATTTAAGTTTTCATGAGGGTTACTCATTTGAAACACGGGAACACAGAGGAAGAAAATAGTGTAAAGAGTAATCCTTTATGGGGGAAAAAAAAGAGAGAGAGAGTTAAAGAGACTAGAGCAATCTAATTAAACTCAGGGGACTAAATAGCCAAAATGACAAAGCAAAACACATAACTGTAATATTCTTGTTTTAATGTTTTTTGAACCTCAAGATTTCACATTTTAGCTACTCCATTAAAATTCTATATTCTGACTCAAACTTTTCCAACATAGACCTGAAAATTAGTTGATCTTCCTAAGTTTCACAGTTAAATGAAGAATTTAACAGTCTATATAGTGAGTAATATACAGTATTGAACTTTAGAATATTAATTAAGCAATAACTTCAGGATTATTCTGCAGGTCCATTTAATGATTATCTTAATAATTAGAGGGGGACAATCTTATGACTATATCAAGATAGCTCTTTCTCCCCTTGGCACTTGCTTAAAATTTATAGAACTCTCATCAAATAGCTCAAAAAAAGAAATCAACAACCAGCATAAAGTTAATCCACGGTTAAGCTATGTAACTGTATTGAGAAAGCTAAGGGGGAAAGTTTGAATCAACAAATATTTTCTACATTCCTACCAGTAACTCCAAGGCCTTTTTTTCCCTTCTGTTCTTTTTCCCCCTCCTTGTCTGTTACAAGTTATGATGTGTGGATGAAGGCTTTTTCCCATGCAGTAATGACTGTATACTGAGATTTCAAGGGGCTGTTCATGACAATCCCATTTTCTGTGTAATTTCATGGTTGTCTTCTTGAATGAAGATATTGGCTGCTCTGAAGCAGGGGGTCAGCCGCTCCTGCTCCCTTTCAGTATTGTTCCGGAGTATGTTTCCTTTCAGCTGATGAAAAGTAATTCATCATTTACACCCCTGAATTCTGCCAGCATTTTTTGAACAACTTTTCTTTCCCTGTGGTACCTTAGGCCCATGAAAGAGATAAATAGGTTCAATACAACACGAGGCCCCAGATCCTGGGAGCAGGTTAGGCCTCTGAGGCCCCAAGCTGCCCCTTTCTCATGATAGAGTTTGTCACCTTTCTACCTCTAGAAGTCAAATCCTGTCGACTCAGCCATCTTTCAGGCTCTCTGAAGTGGCTTTGGCACCCACTGGGGCATGTGAGCTTAAAATTGATTTTTTTTAAGATCTGTCAAGTTCCCTTAAGGGATGGAGTTGACAGCCAGCAGGCCTCAACTATCACAAAGCATTCAATGTGTAAAAGACACCTAAGGAACTTCCTTTGAGGGGCCAAAGGGCTTCAGACTTTGTGACACATTGAGAGGGTGCTGTTGCTAAGAAACTGGCTTTTGGCAATAGACTTTTTCCTGCAACTCTGTTACTTTGGGAAGTACTTTAAGCTACCTCTCTTCTTATGGTAGAAGACGACATCAACTATTATAAAGGCAAGAAACAAAGAGACAGAAAAGATGTTAAATGGAATCATTCTTTGATTCATCAGATTCCAATAACCTACCACTTACGCAGTTTGGGAATTAGTTAACTCTAGTATTTATACCAGCTCTCAGAAAAATAAAACGCTGGACAAGTGAAACTTAATTCAAATAATAGCTGGTATTTGTTTTTAAAGTAAAGGGAATTTCTTTAGGAATGTGGACACTATAGAAAATAATGTAAAAGTAGATGTCTGTTTCTCAACTTCAACAACGATTGGCTTAAGAACCTCAGTAATAGTATCATGCTAGAGTTTACCTCTCATTTCTTGAAAAATAATGCCAGAGCAGTTACAACCAACCAGCTGTTCCAACCTGGGTCCACCAGATAAAGAGGCTGTTTAATCAGCCTCTGATTTTGCCATTTCTCCCTATTTCATGTGTTTACTTAGAAGCCAAAATAATAGGGGCAGGATTTTGGTATGTTGTTTTAAAGGCTAAGGAAGTGTTCTTTTATTTCTGATATTGCTTCAACCTGACAAGTAATATTATTTTTTAATTATGTTCTAAATAAAGAAGAAAACACCCCGGCCTCTGAGCCATAGCTTAACCACTTTGTCTAGCCAATCCACTTGTACAGAGAAAGCACAGCATCCTTTGGAAGATTAGTGACTCCTCAAAAGAAGTCAGGAGACAGGTTTTCAAATTCAATTCCAACCTGTGTGGTTTGAAGGCCATGAAACTTTCAACAACGACATAAATAGTGCATGTGTCTCTCTCTCCAGGGGCTGGATTTTACCGACTGGTACGTGAAAGGCCAATTGTGTAAGCAGGTGTAGGTCTGAGTTGAAAGGATTTGATGGCATTAATCTCCCTTTAAGGAGGCTTGTTTTCATGGGCTGTTGTCAAGCATAACTGGGTTGTTCTGTGACTATAACTGCAGTTATATGCCCCTTGTCATAGAAAAGTGCCCGAGATTTTCAGGGAATTTCTACATTACTTTTTCCAAACACAGTTCCAGTGTTCCTTGTATAGGGAGCAAGATGATAAGGGGAGAGGAGTTTAGGCTTTAGTGTCAGACATAACTTTGGCTTTGAATTTTGGCTTGTGTGACCTGTGTTGCCTCAGTGAATTCGTGAAACTTCTCTGAGACACAGCACTTGTGCACTAAATGAGGGCAACCATATCTGAGGATTAAATGAGGTTATGCATGGAAAATATCTAGCATAGTCATTGGAATGGAAGTATAATAAATGGTAATCGTTATTACTCTAATCAACCAAATATATTCCACGATTTCATGGTCTTCGTCATCGAAGCTCAGGACACCATAAATATTAAGAATTATGGACTTTGAAATGCAACTTTCCTCCTGAATCCAAACACTGTACATGTTAAACACTAAACTAGAAAGATTATTACTTAGAGCTAAATCAAGATGTGGCTATGATCATTTTGAACAGATAACCTGGTCAAAATATAAAAGGAAATACTGTGATATTTTCTGAACCAAGGTTGCTAACAAAATATCTTGTACAGAAAAGGAACAGGTAAGAATAGATGTAGATACCACTGCCCTTCTATTATTTCATGGACTTAAGTAGCTTTATCATTATTGACTGACTAGGTCCTGCAACCTATAACATGAATAGACTGCTCTTAGTGGAGGACATATGTGGTCCTTCTACATGTTGATCCACTCAAGTCATTTGTTTTTTTTTGTTTTTTTTGTTTTTAAGATTTTTTTTGTTTGTTTGTTTGTTTGTTTTTGTCAGAGAGAGAGAGGGAGAGAGAGCGAACACAGGCAGACAGAATGGCAGGCAGAGGCAGAGGGAGAAGCAGACTCCCTGCCAAGCAAGGAGCCCGATGTGGGACTCGATCCCAGGATGCTGAAATCATGACCTGAGCCGAAGGCAGCTGCTTAACCAACTGAGCCACCCAGATGTCCCCACTCAAGTCGTTTTGTCAGTTCTCTCAGTTTCCTGGCTAAATGGGTATAGATGGGACATCAATGTTTTCTGAAAAGTTTTCCAGGTGATTCCAAAGTCCAGTCTGTGCTGAATGTCACGGCTTTTGATATAAAAACTTAATTGCTTTTCATTTGTCCACAAAATGTGCTATGTGTCAGTAGCCAAAACTAATTTTGCAGGAGAATATCATTGCAAATAGACAGTCACTCAGTGGTTGGAGACAAAACAGTTGAAATTTAAAAGAAAAGAAAAAGGAGTCTTCAGTGTGTTAAAAAAAAAAAAATCACATCATTATCCCACTGTGTCCTCTTGACTATTGGTAACAGAGTCAACAGTCTTAGCCCACAAATTATGTGATTATATAACTATCCATGTGTTATAAGGATAGTTCCACATGGACATACTGAAGGAGTAGAGATGGGACTTTGGACCTCTTTTTCTCAGTGTTCACTAAGGCATTACATTATCCAGTTCTTTTTCTAGAAATTCTTCCCTACCCCCACCCCCTAGATAGTAAATTAGATCGACTATACTGTGTCTAGTGTTCTCCAGTACCTGCATTACTGTAAGGGAAGATTGAATGAAGACACTGAACAGAATGAGATGACTTCCCCATTGGCTTGTAGGCCACAGGAGAAAGTATCATGTCCAGTGGGATAACCCTAATTTCCCCAGTGCCCACTTCAGTGTTTGCTGAATACAGGTACTTAACACATATTTGCTGAGTGTATGAAAAATAAATGAGCTCTTCTCATCAAGACTTTTCCAAAACTAACAGCATCTCCCCACACTAAAGGCTTAACATGGCTAGAGCCTTTGCCCAAGTATCAAACTAGTTTTCTACTACATAATTTTTTCACATTCCCTGAGAAAAGTTGGCAAAAATACTATGGCCAATAAATTCATAATTCACCAGAAAAAAAAGAAAAAGAAGATTTCTCTCTCCTGGAAAGAGTATACTCTGGAATTTATTTGATAAGGTAGAAATGAGGTAAAGTGGGCTCATCCTATTTCCATATTGGGAACAAGTTCACCAGCGGCTGGGAAGAAATAAATAGCTTGTCTATTTTGGACATTCTTATAGCTATACTATCACTGATAAAGAAAAACTACACAAGTTTCAGTGATACACTTTGATGCATCTATGTGTTCACAGGGTCATCATATTACAGTCATTATGGCTGTAGACACACTTCCCTCCCTGGTCTATTATAACTGGCCGTAATGTACCATACAGGCTCAAGATGTTCTCTTCTTGACTGAGTCTGGAGAGTATCTATTTCACAGTGTATTCCCCTTAAAGGGAGAGTCTACAAATGGCAATAGACGAGGCACTTATCTGTACATAAGCATCGAGGAAAGAATAAGAGTAAATGATGCACTTCATGGCGTTGCATTACTTCTCCAGTACAATTTGCTGCACTTAAAAATAGAGAGAGAGAGAGAGAGAGAGGGAGACAGAGAAAAGTAATTTAGTAAATGGACTCTAGTGGCCTGAAAGAGTTAATGTGCTTCCTCCTGCTAGAAACAGTGAGCCATTTATATGTAGGCAATCCCTTCTCTTCTCCTGAGCTGTATCAATGCTGCAGGAGACATTTTAAAATGGATCTTCACAGACTCTAGGGATAGCGGAAGAGGCTTTTTTTTTTCATTGTCAGTAGTAACTAGAAAATGAGTTTGTAATTTTTTTTATTATCTCTCTTTTTTTTTTTTCTTTCCTCTGTGGTGTCACTCTGAGAAGATGGTTTGAAAGACTTGCTTTCTTACATTTGGAATCAGTTATGGAGAGGTTACCTCCTTGGTGTTCTTAGTCCAACCACACAACAACTTGAGGGGTTAGCAAGTATTTTCTATAACAAAAATAAAGAAAAACAGAAAGAGCTGATATGTCCTTCATGCATTTTGATAGATTTCCATTTGTTTTTTTCTCTCTTTCTACTACCCATTACCAATTCAATTCTCATTTTTTAATATCTGTTTCTGGATATTTTCAGCATATTTTTGCTTAGGTTGTTCTTTTTAAAATTATATCAGCTTTCTCTTTAGTCATAATTTAAATGAATATTAAATGCATCACAACCTCTTTTAATTATAATTTTCTCTCACAAATTCATCATGCATTATAAGATTCTGATAAATATGCTTTTGTGGTTTTTGCATTCTTTCCAAAATATCTTTTCCCAGGGCAACCTCTTTTGGATTCCTTTATTTTCACAATATGTACATGTCTAAGTGTTTCAACAGTATTTTCCAAACATTAAGCATTCATTTACTTGTTTTTCAAATTCTAAGGTATGGATTTCACAAATATTTTCCTTTAACTGAGCACAAATATGAGATGTACTTTTACTGCACCCCCTGCCCCGTGCCCCCTGAACAAGTTTTGACCCTGCAAAGGAAATTTTATCTAGAAGAGAAACATTTGATATTTTATTTTCTCTTCATGCCCTAGAGGTGTATTTCAACATTCACAGAATACCTGACTATCCTTATTTTTCCTAATGTCTATCCAGGCAGGATATGCTGTGTCAGCTAAAACACTCACAGCTTTTCTCTTCCTGGTTTATCATATCTGTACAATATTGAAACCTTCCCCTCCTTATTTGGTTTCTAGTTTCAGTAAACCTTATCCTAGCATTTTAAATCCTCAGTCATTTCCCTGACTCAACCATGTCACTAGTATTTCAATAAGATCATGCTTATCCCTGATACTCATATTCATACTTATCATCGATAAAGCTTTGATGTAATAAATCCTTGATATAATATCATACTTATCCATGCTATGAGATATAATCAAAAATGAAAGCAGAAATTTAAGATACAGAGTAAAATATATTACTTGCCAATTTTCCACAGTAACTTTTCATCATTACTCCAAAATTACTTTTTAATGCAAAGAGTAGTTTCAATCACATTGAGGCCCACATGATTCAGATACTATCATAATCACAATTAGATTACATTACTGCAATCAGGAATGGAGATCATTAAGAGAAAGAATATAAATTGCTTTAGTTTTACAAGTACTGAGCTAGCAAAATTATAATTAATCTCCATTTATAATCTTTTCTTTCATAGAACTGCAAAGCATGCTACTTTTTTTAGGCCATCAATACAAATTAGAACCAAGTAATAAAGCCCTAACTACTACTACTGTGCTGCTCACAATTGAAGAAACTTCCACATTATGTATAGAAGCCTTTTGATACCAACAGTGCCCTTAGAGTAGATTGTTTCAATGCAATAAGCTCAACTATCACAAGAATGCTGCAGAATCCTTCCTTTCAGAATAATCAGTTTGTGCATTCCATTTCTTAAATGAGATGGCGCTACTCATGTGAAATGAAGAAATATTGAATTTGCAGTCACTGTGAATACATCATCCTGGGCATCCCACACTTGAAATATAGTCTTTTAAAAGTATAAGAAATAATAATATAAAAAATAAATAAATTCAAAATACTGAGACCTTCAAGATGCAAGCAATTCTAATTCTCTTAATTGTTTTATATTTTTAAAATGTATTAAGTTATGTGATACCTTGGTATTCTAAGTCCTTCCATAGTCCTTTATATACCTTTTGGTTATTAGTTTTCAAAACTCATGTCAAAATATACTAAAATAAATATTATAGATGACTTAATATTTTACAGATTCACAAAATTTTTCCCACAATTTGGAAATCAAAACTGTTATAAAAAACGATGATTTTTTAGAACCCATTTGGTGGCTAATTAAACCCACATGAAGCCAAGTTTACATGAACTTATTTGGCATGAAGATCTGTGTGAATATTCCTACGATACAGCTCCAGATCCCAATAAATAAATAAATAAAATATGGCCGACATAGACATTAGCTTTTCTAAGTGGGAAAAAATAGTTTTCTGAAAGGCATCTTGAAAGAGTTTTAGGTAAGGATTTATGGCCTCAGTAGATACATACAGTGGACAAAAAGAGCTGAGACCAAACTGCAGTTAACACTTGTCACCTTTGCCTGCTGCCTCTCTATGCCTAGTGTTTTCCTTTGGCACAATCTTGCTCTCTGCGTCTCCAAATCAGCTTTTCACCATCTTGCTGGGGATGGGTAGCAGCTGGGCCATGGTTCTGGTCTGCTGAGCCTTTAAGGTGCTGATGGGAGTTTGGGTAGCTGGAGCCCTGGTTGGACACCACCAGCTTTGAATCTACATATCCATTTACCCAAGTAACCAGTGGTCCCAGTGGGATGTACAGATATTATTTATTTGTATTGTGCCATGAATTGGAAGATATTGGGAACCATTGTTTTGGGTATCCAGTTTCTTTCCACCTTCTCCTAATTTTCACAAATCAGGTACAAGCTGTTGATAACAGTGCCTGACAAAATAGATAATGATTATTTGCTGAATATTGAAGGTATAAAATGATATTTTTATTAAAATGTTTGCACTTTTTAATAGACACATAAAATACTAATTTTATGAATTTATAAAGGCTATGAATGGTTTATGTTGAGTCATTTCTAGGGTAGGCTAATATATTTCTAAGACTGATTCTAAAGGCAGCTCATTTAAGTAGAGGAAAGAAAAATAAGTCTAATGTTCTGTATCTGTATCAAATCCTCTATTAATGGCGGGAAAATATGGCAACATAGTTTTTGTTTGTTTGTTTGTTTGTTTTGTAACATAGATTTTAGAAGTGATGATTTATAAAACACCTTAACAGTTGATAAACCTCTCAAATTCCAGGAATTTGTAATGATCCTTAGCAAAAAAAAAAAAAAAGATTGGAGTAATAATGATAGGAGAAAAGCTTAAGTATATTATTTTATCTATAAAAACAGAATAAAAAGTTTTACTTATAAAGAATTGTTTTACTTTAAATGTTAAAAGAATGGATTTTAAATGGTTCTGCACCAAATCTAATTTAATTAAACAATATGCACACTGCTGCCCAAATTGTATTTTTACTGTTTATACAAAATAGTAATAATTTTTAAAAAACAAAATTACTTATAAGCAATGAAATTAGTTTTTAATGCTAATAAACTCATGCTTTGCAGCTATAATATTCCATAATATTCTATGGCTCTATGCTAGGAATTTTTTAAAAAATCGAAGCTTTCCAGAAATTTTCCTTGTCTGAAGCGACAGGATGCAAAGTTTGACTCAGAAAGAAAATCAAGATGAGAAAAAAAGTATGATCTCACCTCATCAATAATTATTGGAGAAATTACACATATTTTCTAAGACACTCTATAAAAGAGATAATAAAACATCAAACAAATTATATTTGTAAAGAGTAAATTATCTCTCTTATCTAAAGTTTAAATAATTATGAATATATTACATCAGTAGTATATTTCCCCTCCCATCATTAATTATTTAATTAATCTATCTGGATCAGATGCTTGTAGGATACTGATATGAAAAGACATTGTGTTTGACATTAAAGAGCCACAAAATAAATTCATTGCAAAATGCTATAAAAGAACAAGAAAATGCTATTATCGTTAAAAGGAGGGAACTTGCTACTGACAGCCGTCAGTAGAGAATATTCTCTGTGTGTGTGTTTGTGTGTGATGGTCTCTGAAGTCTAAATTTCTTAAACAAATATTTAAGCTTCTTTAGTATTTAGTCTCAATCTGCGTTTATATTCACATAGCATAAGTTCTAAATAAATTAGTTTTCTTGCCAAGTTGTTTGGAGAAAAGCATGAAGGCTAACTGTGTTAGGCCATGAATAGTATTTGTCTTAGTGAACATTGGGGAAAATTCTTTTGTTAGCAGTTGGAATAAATTGGATGGTGAAGGACTGAAGGGAGAGAAGCAAAGTTTAGGCATCGAGGCGAGAAAAATAAAAAAGACCTGAGTGGGAAAAGAAAGGAAAGGATAAAGGAGGATAAAGGATAATATTTTGAAGAAAGGACGCACATTACCCAGGGGTATGGGAGAGGGGCAAGCTGGAAAATGAACAGCAAAGTCTTGTATTGTTTTACGTCTGGGAAGAGTTAGAGATATAATTCCATTAAAGAATTAGGTAAGTGGCCATAGGAACTTTCCTTGAAATATAGGAGAATAAAAGCGTTTTACTCTTTTTCTCCCTTTCTTTAAGGTTTTCTATTTTTCTCGGTGTAACATACAATAAAAACAAACAAACAAAATGTAATAGGGACAACACCCTAAAACCAAACCAAAATTGTTTGATATTTATTCCTGTTAAATATAATTAAGTATGGAACACAATGATAATAAACACTGGGGACTATGCATATCTCCTAGGACTTTATCAAAGAATTGAACTCTCAAAATGGAAATACTGCCGTATTGCAGCGTATGTCTATCCCAATGACTTTTTCGTCAGAGTCAGGAGAACCAGGATTTGACTAAATGCTCTCTGTAGAGATCCTGGTGACAGTAAAGGATTTCAGCAGAGAAGTTGCTGAGGGAGAAATTATGATTTCTGAGCCATACCTAAGAAGCATGAGGGTCATGAGAGACCTGTCAGATGGTGGAGAGGAGTATATTTATGTGTGTGTGATTATTAGATCAAAATG
Organism: Mustela nigripes; assembly: GCF_022355385.1. NCBI lineage: Eukaryota > Metazoa > Chordata > Mammalia > Carnivora > Mustelidae > Mustela > Mustela nigripes. The sequence goes on along the minus strand of NC_081559.1, from coordinate 84,075,025 downwards.
AGAACAACCAGTGACTTAAATAATATTTCTATGAATCCTACCTGCATCTTTAGGACAAAATTGAGCAGAAATACCCTACTAATAGAAAGGAAGTAATAGCCTTCATGATTGAGGAATAAGAAAAAACAAACATATTAAAATTGGAGACTAAATAACCTAGCTCCCTCCAACCCAAATCCAAACCACAACAGTCATTATTGTTACTGTCCAAAGATTGCTTGCACAGGATACAGTTGTATTTCTCAACTCTTTCTAGTAACGTGGAGCCATGTGACATGTTCTGGTTGATGAGTTATGAACATCAGTCATGAAAGATTATTTAATTGCCCCAGAGATTACTTGTGGGGATCACTTTTTCTCTTCCATAGTACTGGTAATTTTCTAGGTAGCTTTCCATCTATCTTGATCATAGAGTGAGGAGAGTAACAATATAAATATGAACTTCAGATGAGCTGCAGTTGTTACAGATTATAAAAATAAGAACTTCTGTTGTGTAATTTGGGTATTCCTTTTTACTACCTCTCAATTTGGTTTCTCCTGCCTGGCATACCTCCTATTCCTTGGAATTCAAATATGAAGTATAGCAATAAGGAGAAAAAAATAAAAGGAATAAAAGTAACAAAAGCAAATACATGGTACATCTCATAAAAGGAAAATCCCAGGAGGGGGAGTCAAGATGGCGGAGAAGTAGCAGGCTGAGACTACTTCAGCTAGCCGGAGATCAGCTAGATAGCTTATCTAAAGATTGCAAACACCTGAAAATCCATC
>NC_081559.1:84064005-84071257 GCF_022355385.1 Mustela nigripes | reverse complement strand
GTGTGTAAACCTGGTGATTCACAGACCTGTACCCCTGGGGATAAAAATATATGTTTATAAAAAATAAAAATTAAAACAACAACAACAACAACAACATTCATTTAACAAAAAAAAAAAAGAAATCACAGATAAATCAATACACTTATTGATCTGAATAAAAATTAAGATATATAAAAATTTGAGCATATGGGTGGCTCAGTCGCTTAAGTGTCTGCCTTTGGCTCAGGTCATGATCCCCAGGTCCTGGGTTCCGGTCAGCATCCGATTCCCTACTCAGCCAAGATCTTGCTTCTTCCTCTGCCTGCCACTCCCCCTGGCTTGTGCTCTTTTTCTCTCTGTCAAATAAATAATGACATTTTTCAAAAAAGAATATATCAGAATTTGTGGCTTGTAGCTAAAGCAATGCTCAGAAGAAAACTAATACTTCTATTATTTTATTGAGAAAAATAAATTATAAAGTCAATTATCTAACCTTCCCCTTAAGAATATAGTAAAATAAGAGCAAAGTAAGGAATTAAATAAAAGGAAAACAAAATAATAAATAGAAGATCAATGGGATATAAATTGAAAAAACAGTAAAGAAAAATAAAGCCAAAGAGTGATTCAAAATGCTTTCAAAATGCCTCAATAAAATTAATAAACCCCCAACTAATATATTAAAGTAAAAAAGAAAGTAGATGGTAGAAAAGAAAAGGGGCACATCACTACAGATCTTACATATATTAAGGGATATTAAAGGAACATTATAAAACACATTTACATAAAATATATTTTATAACTTTGAAAAAGTAGATAAATTTTAAGACTGAAATTATAAAGACCGACACAAAAAGCAATAAAAATTATAAATATTCCTATCCCAAATAAAGAAACTGAATATTTAATTACCAAAAACTCTAGATCCAAATATCTTCATTGGTATAATCAAACATTTTTAAAAAGATCATAATGATCTTACTCAAAGTCTTTTAGAAAACAGAAAAAGAGGAATAACTTATTTTATGAATTCAGAATTATCCTAATAAGGCCAGGTTTGCCCAAACAAATTATTAAGTTGAATTCAGCGACATATGTATGCATATTTTCATATGCAGATATGAATATATATACATTTCTTTCAAACATTTAAGGAAAAAGTAATGTTTTGTCCCCCCAAACTCTCCCAGGAAATAGAAACAGAGGACATTCTTCTTTACTCATTCATGAGCACAGCATAAGCCTAATTAAAGAAGCAAATAAAGACATTACAAGAAAACATATTTATTCAGCAACCCAATTAATTTTTTCAGGTGTGCAAAAATACATAAAAGTGTACAAAATGCAAAAAAATTAGGAAGAGGTCAATAGCTGAAAATCATAACACCAATAGGTTAAAGAAGGTCTTATAATCATATAAATTGATACAGAATAAGCACTTAATAAAATCCAACACCTATACATAGTACAAACTCAAACTAGGAATAGAGAATTTTCTTAACATGAAAAAGAAAAGCTACTGAAAATCTATAGCTAACTTTTACTTAAAAGTGAGAGATTGGGCACCTCCCTAAGGTAAGAATGAAGGGATGGATCATTTCTTTTACCACTTTAGAAGTCCTAACTAGTATTACTAAATAAGAAAAAGAAATAAAATATATACTCAATGGAAGAAAGAAGGAAAGCAGAGTTTATTCAGAGATGACACAACTATCCCCTAGTGGATCCCTACAAGCCTAATAATAGTCTCCTGAAACAGTAAGTCAATATAGCAAGGATAGATGATAATCAGTGCTTTCTTATATACCACTAATGAGCCATTTGAATTTGTAATTAAAAGAGAACATACAATTTACAATAGAGAAATAAAAATGAAATCATTAGCTATAAGTATAACACCTGTATATGAAAAATTACAAATCATTGATAAAAATAGTTTAAAAGAATTATCAACTGAGTACATCCTGGTATTAACTAAGTAATTGCGGGGGAAAAAAAAATCTCCTATACAAAAGAGTCCAGGAGCAACTGAATGGTTCAGTTGGTTGGACCTCGGACTCTTGATTTCAAGAGCTATGGTCTGGGGGTTTGTAATCTGGGGGTCATGGGATCACCCTCTGTCCAGCTCAGGTTCAGCACTGAATGGAGTCTGCTTGGGTTTCTCTCTCTTCCTCTCCCTCTGCCCCTCCCCCTGCTTGTGTATGTACATTCACATATGTGCTTTCTGAATAGATAAATACATACATACATAAAATCTTAAAAAAAAAAAAGTCCATTTGATTTATATAGTTACTCTACCTTAAAGGAGATGGTCATGTATTGTGACTTCCTTTCAAAAAGTAAAAATGGAAAGGGAGAAAAAATAGTAAATTCACAGTGGAGAAACATGACAAATAGTACTTCAGTCGGGTGGTCAAGCTTCAAATCCACAGTGATAAGTCATGTTGATAGTATATATTTTTGATATCACATGATGCATTTTACCTCTGTGGATTTCATCCTAAAGTCTGTAACTTCATGTAACATGAGAAAAACATAAATAAGTCCCAGTTGAGGAATATTCTCCATAATACCTTGTCAGTACTCCTTAACTATAAATTTCATCAAATAAGGAAAGTTTGAGACATTGTCACATCCATGAGGATTTAAAGGAATATGAAGATTATATGTAATATGGTATTCTGGATAGACTCTTAGAACAGAAAAAGAATATTAGCAAATAAGAAAGAAATTTGAATAAAAAGTAGTCCTTAGTAGATAACAGTATATCAGTATTGGCTCCTTAATTGTGACAAATACTTTACACCAGTGTAATATATTAATAATAGAGGAAACTGGGTATGGAGTATATGAAAAATCTTTGTATTATCTATCTTTACAGATTTTTGGTAAATCTAAAGTTCTAATATGACAAGTTAGTTATTATAACACTCAAACAATGTAATTTAATACATTAGCAGAATAAAACCGAAAAAAATGACCATCTCAATATATTGAGTCAAAGCATTTAATTAAATTTAATATTCATTTATAATATAAAGTCTCAGTAAAATAGGAGTAGAAAGGAACTTCAACATTTTATTAAGTTTTACAAAAATTAGCTTATGTTGTATTCAATGATAAAATTCTGAATGGTTTTTCCCTCAGTTCAGCACTTCTGTTAAACATTTCACTGTAGTTCCTAGGCTTTAGTAAGGCGGGAAAAAGAAATAAAATCCCATCAGACTGGAAAGGAATAAACAAAAAGAATAAACAAAATTGACTTTTTTTCACATAGAACAGAACTGCTTGGAAAATTCCAAGGAATCTACTGAACAACTGCTAAAACTAATAACTCAGTGTAATAAAGGCAATAATACAAGGTCAATATTCAAAAATCAATAAAATTTCTATATATGAGCTAACAATTGGACATCAAAATAAAAATATCATCAAAATAGCATCCAAAACACAAAAAATGAAGAATGGTTTAGGTAAAATATGTATAAAATTTACACAGTAATACTATAAAACATGCTGGGAGAAAACTATTTGAGAGATATACTACACCTATGGACTGGAAAGACTCAATACTACTAAGATGCCAATTCTCCCCAAACTGAACATCTTATTTCACTGAATTCCAATTAAAATCTCAACAGCTTTTTCTTTTCAGTAGATATTTACAAGCTTAAATTATATTTGTAGAAATGAAATTAATCTAGAATAGCTAAATCTGTTTTACAGAAGAGTACAATGGAAATACTTATATGCCTAATACCAAGATATATCATAGAACTACAGTAATTAACAAACCATGTCATTAGAATAATATAGACCTATATATTGATGGTACAGAATAGGAAGTATAGAGATATACCTAAATAAATATCATCAGTTGTGATAATATTGTGACAAAGAGGCCAAATTAATTCAGTTTGGAAACCATAGCTTCACACAAATGGTGCTGGACCAACTGATAAGCAGGAGAATACACTATGATACCTCACACTATGCACACACACAAAAAAATACTGAAAATGGTTTATATATTCAAGAGAATTGAGAACATTCATTTATGAGTGTGTGTATGTTAAGTAGCAACATTATTCATAGTAGTCCCAAGATAAAACAATACAGTGTTTATCAACTACTAAATGGATAAATAAAGTGTAGCATATCCATATGATGGAATAATAGCTATGAAAAGGAATGAGTTATTAAATGTCCTATAGTATAAATGGACCTCAAACACAATAGGGGCACCTGGGTGGCTCAGTTGTTTAAGTGCCCGACTCTGGGTGCTGACTCGGGTTGTGATCTCAAAGAGGTGAGATCCAGCCATGAGCTGAGCACCATAATCAGTGCAGTCTTCTTAATACTCTCTCTCCCTATTTTTTAAAAACAGTTTCAGAAGAATAGGTACTAATTCTTCTTTAAATGTTTTGTAGAACTCCCCTGGGAAGCCATCTGGCCCTAGACTCTGGTTTCTTGGGAGATTTTTGATTACTGTTTCAATATCCTTGCTTGTTATGGGTCTGTTCAAGCTTCCTATTTCCTTCTGTTTCAGTTTTGGTAGTTTACTCATCTCTGGGAATATATCCATTTCTTCCAGATTGCCTAATTTTTTGGCATACATTTACCCATTATCTTACAACTGTTGTATTTCTTCAAAGTTGGTTGTGGTCTCTCCTCTTTCATTTATGGTTTTATTTGTTTGGGTCCTTTCTCTTTTCTTTTTGATAAATCCAACCAGGGGTCTATCAATGTTATTAATTCTTTCAAAGAACTAGCTCCTAGTTTCATTGATTTATTCTACTGCTCTTTTGGTTTCTGCTCAATCTTTATTAATCCTCTACTCCTGCTGGGTTTAGGCTTTATTTGTTGTTCTTCCTCCAGCTCTTTTAGATATAAAGTTGGGTTGTGTATTTGAAAGAAAACTTCCAAACTCTTTCTATGAGGCCAGAATTACCTTGATCCCCAAATCAGACAAAGACCTCACCAAAAAGGAAAATTACAGACTAATATCCCTGGAGAACATGAATGCAAAAATTCTCACCAAGATAAGAGCTGATAGGATCCAACAGTATATTAAAAAGATTATTCACCATGACCAACCAGGTGAGATTTATTCCTGAGCTGCAAGGGTGGTTCAACATCCTCAAATCAATCAATGTGATACACTACAATGGGCAAATTTTATGATATTTAAATCACACTACTGAATTCACCTGGGTGGCTCACTTGGTTAAGCATTTGCCTTTGGCTCATGTTATGATCCCAGGACTCTGGGATCAAGCCTCCTCCTCCTCTACCTGTCACTACCCCTGCTTGTGCTCTCTCTCTCTGTCAAATAAATATATAAAATCTTTAAAAAAATAAAATAAGTCACACCACCATAAAGTTGTGGAAAAAATGAAAGTGACCATAAGACACAAGAATTTGAACTCCTTGGTATTTACCCAAATAAGCTGGTAAATACCATGCAGAAAGCCTGTACACAGATATTTTCAGCAGTTTTAGTCATAGTTGCCAAAATTTGTAAGCAACTAAGATATCCTGCAGTAGGTGAATAAACAAACTATATCCAGACAGTGCACTAAAAAGAAATGAGCTATTAAGCAATGAAAATTCATGGAGGAAACTAAAAATGTATATTGCTATGTGAAAGAAGCCAATCTGGAAAGGTTACCTAGTGTATGATTTCAACTATATGATGTTCTACACAAGGTGAAACTATGGACAACATGAAAAGATCAGTATTGGGGTGTGTGTGGGTAGCTCAGTTGTTAAGTGTTTGCCTTTGGCTCAGATCATGATCCCAGGGTCCTAGGATCTAACCTCCGTGTCTGGCTCGCTGCTCAGCAGGAAGCCTGCTTCTCCCTCTCCCACTCCCCCTGCTTGTGTTCTGTCTTTTGCTATGACTCTGTCTGTCAAATAAATAGAATCTTAAAAAAAAAAAAAAGAAAGAAAGAAAGAAAAAAAGAAAGAAAGAAAAAGAAAAAGAAAAAGAAAAGAAAAAGAAAGAAAGAAAAATATGTTTAAGGTAAGAGTGGTCATTAAAAAAAAAAAAAAAAATCAGTATTTTCCAGGGATTAGGAGTCAAAGAGAGATAAAGCAAAGGATTTTTAAGAAACAAAATTAATGTGTATGGTTATATCATTGTTGATGTGTGTCATTATACATACATATCGGTTTGTAAACCCATGAATTTACTAAGATTAAACTCTAAAGTAAACTACGGACTTCGGTGATAATGATGTATCATAGATTCATTGATTGGTTCATTGGTTGTAATAAATGTACCACACTGGTGCTGGGTTTTGATAGTGGGGAGACTGTGCATTAAGAGGCAGTGGGTGTGTAAGAATCTTTGCACTTGCTGCTGAACTTTGCTGTGAAACTAAAGCTGCTCTAAAAAAACAGTATTAAAAACTGAAAAACAAACAAAAAAAGGAAATGAATCAGAGATCTAAAGGAAAATCTAAAACAAGAAAACTTCTAGAAGAAAATAGAAAAGAAGACTATGAGCCTTAGAAGGCCACCATTTCTGAAATAGGACATAAAAAAAAAAACACATAAAAGGGAGAAAGGATGCACTGGAAGTCATGGACTTTAAAGCTACTCTTCAAAGCACTATTTAAAAGTTAAAAAAAAGAGAAAGCCAGTCGTACATGAGGAATAAGTATCATATATATGGAAATATGGAATATATGACAAAGGCTTTATTGAGTAATAATGATATGTAAAATAATAGCACTAATAACAGAGACTAGTGAATACTGGGCAAGTATTTTAATATAAAATTCACAAAAGTAGATATATCCAAGTTCGACTTTTCTATAAAGTGATGCTCCATATTTTTATTGAACAGGAAAATACAAATTAATACTATAATGTGATAATGCTCTATATCTTCTAGAATGGTTATATTTAAAAGATTGATAATTTCTGGCCTTTCACTGAAAATATTTTCCAACTTCTGCTTTCAAATATTGCTGATTCACTGGACTCTTTTGTGTGATGTTTTTTATTTCTTAAATATTTTATATATTTTTTCTATTTTTATCTCCTTTGGTTGGCTTATAATATCGATCTGACTTTATTGTTTGCACTTTAAAAAACAAAAGATTTAGAGAAAGCATATTATCCCTACTTCTTTTAGGTGTATATGAAATTAGGAATTACCTCATGTCACTTTTCATCAGTTTCTTTGGGATTTTCCTTTTTTTTTTTTTAAATTAATTTTTTATTTTTTATAAACATATATTTTTATCCCCAGGGGTACAGGTCTGTG
>NC_081559.1:84047504-84061005 GCF_022355385.1 Mustela nigripes | reverse complement strand
CAGCTTTATAATTGTTTCAAAAAGGGAATAAGTCTTTTTTTTTTTTTTAAGATTTATTTATTTATTTGACAGAGAGATCACAAGTAGGCAGAGAGGCAGGCAGAGAGAGAAGAGGAAGCAGGCTCCCTGCAGAGCAGAGAGCCTGATGCAGAGCTCAATCCCAGGACCCTGAGATCATGACCTGAGCCAAAGGCAGAGGCTTTAACCCACTGAGCTGCCAAGGTGCCCCATAAGTCATGCTCTTATTACTCCTTCGTATCTGGAAGAAGTTCTGTAACTGCTCATTTTGAATGAAATATGTCCAACATCTATCTTCCATGCTAACCTGATGCCATTTATAAACCTCATTCATTTAATTGTCTTTTTCTACTTTGATATCACTACCTAACAGTTTTTAAGATCCAGTTGATTGCTTATTAATTGTTATATTATGTTAGAAAACAATTCTAACCTAGTTACACAAAGTGTGAACATGGGTACTAATATTGGATGTTCTCTTGAATATGTTTTCTTGAATATGAATTTTGCTAAAAGAAGAGGAAAAAGTCTCATGCTAGATATGGTGGTGACAAGCAGAGATTTTTAATTTTTATTTAATTGTGGATTTAAATAAGTTTAAAGCAATTTCTTGTTCTATGGTTGGACATTGATATTGTCTATAAATTAGCTCATAAAAGCAGAGACTTTAGAACATGATATTTGAATCATTAAAACAACTGAACAGAGTCATTCCAGGGCACATAGAAAGAAAAAAAAGGAGAGTGATATGTAGTGGTATGTAATAAACTATAGCTATTCAGTCAAGAATTCTCAAGTTTTTTTTTCTTTTTCTTTTTCTAATTTTAGCTTCAATTGTAGTGTTAATTTAGAGAAAAACAAGAATTAATATAGTTAACTAAGAGATACTTTTCATTTTAAAGGGAAAGGAGATTAGGGAAATTACCAAATAACTGCATTATTTTGAAGGTCTCAGTGATTTCTCTAAGAAATCCTCATTTTAGAGGACATATGAAACGTGAGTTCCTGGGAAGCCAGAGAGGAAAGCCATCGACCAAAATTGCTTTCATGTAATGTAAGTAGATGAACAAAATTAAAAGTAATACCGAGTATATCTCTAAATAGCCACAAAGAATCATGTGATATTGGTACTTTCCCTACCATAAACCCTTGCCCTTCCCAAACATTCTCTAAGTATAAAAGGGCAGTGTTCAGATTAAGGAGATCATTTATTTTTCTTTGCATACTTAATTGATTTCACGATAGTGACTCAGCTTTTCTGGCCATAGTGCTTTATTTTACTAATTTTGATAAAAACTTTGAGAATGTAAATAATACACTATATATATTTTGACTTTTCATATTTGATGATCTAATAAAATGATAAATGGGTTTAAAAGTATCTGATAACATCTAAGTAGCTTAGAGTTTGGATACTGAATATGGCATGATTTTAATTTGCTCATTTCTCCCAATTGAGTCTAAATCTATAATGCCTCTTCTACTGTTTAAGTTATATTTTTCTCCTTTGTATATATTCCATAGTCTATGCTGTAAGTATTCATTTATTTATTAAAATACAAAGATTGCACTGATTTATGTCTATATAAACTCTGAAGTTCTCAGGACAGCAGTTTTTTCCTGAGATAATTAACACTGTGACTGACAGAGAGTTGTTTTTAAATAAGAATTTGTTGGATTAATGAATGCACCTATGAAAGAATTAATAAATGAATTCATAAACATATTTTTATGGAGCACTTTCAATATGCCAGACATTTAATCAAATTCAATTCAATAAATATTGCTGAGAATGTTTTGTGCTACAGATGTTGTGCTAAGTGTTGTGGCAGGAAACATTCTGGTAACCAAAAGAGCTTAAATAATTTCAAGATCTATATTCAAATAAAAAGGGTCATTTCATCCAATAAACCAAAATGTGTTCTTGCTAGATTAAAGAAATATAGAAAAGTAATTCAAATGGAAAAAAAAATTAGTGAATACTTATCAAATTTCTGGATGCATAAATATCTTAAGCTTAAATAAAATAGAATTCTTCATAAGAAAAGCATGTTGATTTGAAAACAAAATATGATTTCAAAAATGTACATTAAAAATAAAATAAAAGACGAGGGCAAATTTACATACTAAAGATCTCATGTCACTGACAATTGATCAGGTCACACAAATTGAGTGAAATTTACTAAAATATGGGCTGACACATTTTCAAGTGGCATAGATATGGAAATAAGCAAAAATGCAACCAGTAAATAAACTAGTGGAAAATTTCCAACCTAAAATCAAATATGTAAATTAAAACAAGTAATGTTATTTTTAGCAATAGCCAAATTTTGGAGGAAAAATGTTCTTAAATGTTTGAAGCTGCCAAAGGTTTAAAAATATCTACGACATTTGCAATGTACTTTATATTATAAATACAATTATTATGCTTTACAAAGAAATTTTGCCTTTTTGAGCAAAAAAAGATATACATCACATGATTCTCTAACACCACTTATGGGGATTTCACTAGAAAATGAATTAAAACTTATAATTTATTATAAATGTATCATTTACAATTATTTATAATTATAATAAATTAGAAAAGTTCCTATGATTGGGAAAATTAGAATGATTAAAGAAATCACATTACATCCACATGAGGAACTATTTATTGACTCATATATCATAGTGTTAAGAACTTGAGATTCAGCCTCAGATTCTCTCATTTGAATCACAAATGAAGCATAACTATCAGTCTGACTTTATATAGTTTTCGAGCATTTCCGCACCTCAGTTTATTCTACTGTGAAATTTGGAAACAAACAGTTGTATACATACTTTTGTGTGTGTGAGCACACACATATAGTTGTACATATATTTGCCTATATAGATTTGTACATTCTAGGATTGCTACATGGAATCTCTCTGAATTAAATCCCATAACATTTCATCAGTAAACACCTTTTATGCTTTTAATCTATGCCAGATGCTCAGGATTCAAAGATGAGTAAGAGACCATCCTTTTCCTTAAGGGAAAGATTATTTGACAGCATATATTCAGTGAAGAAGCATATTTCTATCAAAGGGATTTGGTGTAGGAGAAGGAAAAGAGGGGTCAATTTCACCTGAGATATTGTTACTCTTCTATCTATGTGGAGGTTTGTTTGTTTTTTGTTTTGTTTTGTTAACTTATATAAAACTTAGTTTTTAAATCTTTTTAAAAAGAATATCTATTCTTAATTAGTTTAGGAGTTATGGTAGATTATCCACTGAAAGATTAATTACATGCTTTCCAGTGAAGTATTATAAGCCATAAGTTGAAAGTTGGACCAGATGCATTTCAGCCCTGAAAACTCATTAACCATCTGACCATGTTGCACATATGGTAACAAAGTGAAGAATGTATCCAGTCAAACACACATAAACACTTCTTCATCATCATAGGACAACTGCCTCTTAATGTATGCCAGTAATCTTTTGATTTCTCATACCTACAAATGCCTAGTTTATGAACAGAAAAGCTAGGAAGACAGAGGTTTCAAATGGATTTGTAAACCCACATTAAGTATGTTGAAGTTGAGACTGCTGGTCTCTATTCCGTTTTTGTTAAAATTTGGCATTCATCTCTCTAAATCTCAAACTTAAAATGAGTTTTGGACTGGAAATGTGAAACCTTATGTTGGAAGTGGACAACTTCTCTGTTGGAGAAATCACATGCACTGATTTTATTGGCCAAAATATTTTAATACCTAAATGATCTAGCTATTCATTTATTTGAGAGAGACTGCTCTCTCCTCTACCTCTTGTGTAGGTACCAAACTTCAGACATATCCCAAGAACAATTCTTGTTCTCAACACAGTACTACCACTGACAAAGTAAACATTCTTTACAGCTCTTCCTGAGTCACAAGATGGCAACCAACCTCACCAGTCTGAACCATGTGAAAAATGAGGTGGCTTCAAAGGGAAGTATTTAACAGTTCCATGTATAAAGCCAGAATATGTCTGCCATAAATATACCAGTGTAAGTAGTTTATTTTTGATCTTCTGATTGATTTTCTTTTTTGCTAAAATGTCTTAATTTGATAGGTATTTACACGTGTAATAAACACTAACATTATGCTTGATCTATATTTTGATGAAACTTACTAATCAAAAAAAGTTTACAAAAGAAAACTATCTGTTCATCTCTTTCTTTGAATGTGGATAATCCTTTTGAATTCCTTAACAATAGCCAGCACAATATAAGAATGCTGAAATGTGTATGTATTGGCAAAGGAGGGTTCTATCTTATAATATGAATCTTAAAATGTGTCTATTCATTAAATCTTAAGTTTATTATTTTTTATTAAAATTTATTTTATTTTATTAAATTAAATTTTAATGAAAAGTGATGGTGAGGAAACTGTCTTTTAGTTTGGGTAGAGAATTTAGTATGTGTTCACAGGTACAGATAGGCCTACAACAATGGTTAAGATCTGTCAAACAGATAACTTACTATTTTCTTCTCTATGAATATGAAAACACGGCAACTTAACTGACTATTATCTTCTACTTTTGAAATGTAATGAATAGAACTGATGATAATTACCGAATTTCTAAATATACATACTAAGTTGTTTGCATGATTTTTTAAATACAACCTGAGTTACTATCTTTTTTATAGATATTTTTAGAATAAATTTTATTTGCTGATTGTGTGTGTTTATTTTCCTGCAAGAACTTTAAAGAATGTGCAAGTACTGTTATTAGAATAAAATGTTGGAAAGAAAGGAAACAATATAGTCTGCTATAAAATGCACAGAGAAAGCCATAAACTTTTTTTCATTAAATATGGTATTATTTCTTTCTTTGTATTCATTTTAATTGTTTTCTGTCTCTGTTAAGATAGAAATAAAAGGTTGAAGTTTATCAAAGCCTCACAGAATGAAGGAAAACAGTGATAGGGTTTGGGTGAGGCATGTAGGATCATTTAATTTAATCATTAAATTTAAGGACATTGTGAGCAGATATTACCTTTATGTTACTGACAATAGACTTTGAGGTTCATATCACAAACATGAATGAAGCTCTTGTTTGTACAGTTAGCACAAATTAAAGATTAAATAGCAAAAGAGGAAATGGTGATTAGAGCAGTAAATAAATAAAAGAAAGAAAGGAAATCATTTTGGCTCAAATTGTACAAAATTGTTACACAGAAACAGGGAAGAGCCCACAATTTGGTGTTTCTATTTTAAATTTTAGCATAAAAGTTCAAATATATCTACTGACCAAAGTGTTCATTTTTATCTCTATCTCATTCTCTAAAGATATTATATACCAACCATCAATTATAAAATACATAAAAATGGAAGAAAGAAAAAATAATTGTAGAAGAAAATTAAAATTAAAACCACAATAAGTTAAGTACCATAACACATTCAATAATATTCAATATATTTAGGTTGAGGGATGCAGATCTGATCACAGATACCCTTACATTCAACACAAGAGAAGACATAGTCACTTATTTCACCAAATTTTTTTCTTAAAGAAACCAAAATAATTTCTCAGCACAGCATTCTGAAGAGACATAAGTTGTGGGATTTTGGGATTATAAATAATAAGTCCATGAATAAAATCTAATAAAGGACCAGATTCTGCTTATAATAATGGATATTCTTAACATTTTTATACAATATCTTATTCTAGAGAAAAGAAAATGGCTCTAAACTTAATAGAAAATAATAAAATGTCTTCAAAAAATTTAACCCTGAATCTTGACTACTACTACTACTACTACCTGATTGTAGGCCTTTAAAGACTTATAGACTTGGTATCTTTAGATATTGTATAAAAATGTTTTTTTAATTAACTAAGATATTTAAAATAAATATCCATCTTGTATTCTGAGAGCTTGGCATATTATCTGGTGCTTTATCTCTCAATATAAATTTCCGAACTTATATAACATATAGATGCCATAGAAAAGTCATCCTTTGTTTCTAATGTACAATATAATATTATACTGAAGTAATATCTTCAAGAATTTTGAGGTATTCATGCCAGAAGCTTCAGCTCTTTTGATATCAAAATAAAAAAGTAGGTATAAACCAGAACAAAAGTAGGGAGGACAAGTAAAAACCATAATATCATGTATCTGACAGTGTGCTAGGTTAGCCCGTTTTGATTTTCTTATTTAACTCTTCAAGGCAAATCTAAAATTTTGTTATTTTACCCTCACTCCCTAGTTTTTATATAAGGACACTAGCAACCAGCAGATTGATTTTCTTATCAAATGTAATACAACATAGACCGGGGTCAAAACCCAGTTCTTTTAAGCTCTAAAGCCTTTCTTTGTACTACATCCTGCTACCAAGTAGTGAACATGTTCTTTTATCTTTTCCACTTCCTATGTCAGGCTTAGACAACTTATTTTGTTAAATGTAATTCTCTCAGCATCTCATGTTGAATCTTGTTCAACTTCCCAGTCTGGTATCCCCTTCTGGCCATAGCCCCTGTTCCTCAACAGCTCTCCTTTCACATCTGCAACTTTAAAAATCCTCACCTGTGTTTCAGTAGGATCACATTCTTACCTGTGATTCCTCAAAAACTGAAGAAAGTAAACAAGTCAGATGTATACCTATGTAGATATAGGTGTATATCAGATAATATTGGATAGAATATTAACTCAACACATATTAATGCCGCTCAACTTAGCTTAGATAAATTATATGCATGCCAAATTCTTTACCTATGATTTGGTTATTAAATAATACCTATTTGGCATCAGGATTATTTGTACCTTGTGGAGAAATTGGAACTTGTGTGCACAATTGATGACACTGTATAATGTGCAACTGCAAAAAAAAAATGGCCATTCCTCAAAAAATTAAAAATAGAATTCCCATATGATACAGCAATCTCACTTCTGGGTATATCAGAATGTAAATGGGGAGGGCAGGAGCTCAAAGAGTTGAAAGCAATGTCTTAAGGAAATATATATGCACACCCATGCTCATAGCAGCATTATTCATAATAACCTAGAGGAAGAAGTAACCCAAAGTTCACTGACAAATGAATTTAAAGAAAATATGGTCTATACATTTAGTGGAATATTATTCAAACCTAAAAAGGAAAAAAAAAATGGGGTATCTGGGTGGCTCAGTGGATTAAAGCCTCTGCCTTTGGCTCAGGTCATGGTCTCAAGGTCCTGGGATTGGGCCCCGCATCAGGCTCTCTGCTCAGGGGGTAGCCTGATTCCTCCTCTCTCCCTACCTGCCTCTCTGACTACTTGTGATCTCTGTCTATCAAATAAATAAATAGGATCTTAAAAAAAAAAAAAGGAAAGAAATTCTGTTACATGCCATGACATGTATGAAGCTTGAAGGCATTATACTAAGTGAAAGAAACCAGTCAGTAAGAGACAAATCCTGTATGATTTCCCATATGTACGGTATCCATACTAGTCAAATTCATAGAAAAAGAAAGTAAAATTTGATAGTTTCAGTTTTACAAAAAGAAAAAAGTTCTGCAGCTCTGTTGCCCAACAATGTGCACATACTTAATGCTACTATTGCTCTGTACACCTAAAAATGGTTAAGATGGTAAATTTTATGCTATGTTTTTTTTCTTTTTTTAACCAAAATTTTAAAAATATGCCTTATAAGAATGAAAGATAGGTCGAGAAGATGGCGGAGAAGTAGCAGGCTGAGATGATATCAGGTAGCAGGAGATCAGCTAGATAGCTTATCAAACCATTCTGAACACCTACAAATCCAAAAGGAAATCGAAGAGAAGAAGAGCAGCAATTCTATGACCACTTTCTGAAAGGTAGGACCAGCAGAGAAATGAATCCAAATCAATGGGAAGATAGACCGTGAGGGGAGGGGCCAGCTCCTGGCAAGTAGCAGAACAACAGAGCACAAAACCAGAACTTTTAAAAGTCTGCTGCACTGAGGGACATTGCTCCAGAGGTTAAGCCAGGGTGATAGCGTGGCCCCAGATCCCACGGGGGTCACAGAAGGATCGAGGGTGTCACAGAGCTCACAGGTATTAGAGCAGGGAAGCTGGCTACAGAGACAGAGTCAAGGAGTGAGCTCTCAACTGAGGAGTGAGCTCTCAACTCGGGGTTACCTTAAATCTTGATCTGTGACAGAGACCACTGCTCTGTGAGTACGAACCCCACAAGATCCGGAGAGACCCCCACCCACCCCCGAAAGAGCTCAGGCAAGGCTGTGTGCCAGAGACACAGAAGCTTGATCACAGGCTGGGTGAGCTCAGAGTGTGGCCGGAGGCCAGGAAGACAGAAGTGATTGAGCACTTTTCTCCAAGGATGCACTGAGGAGTGGGGCCCTGAGCTCTCGTTTTCTCTAGGCCGAAGATCAGGAGGCTGCCATTTTCATTCCCATCCTCTGGAACTCTATGGAAAGCATTCAGGGAACAAAAGCTCCAGAAAGCAAACCAGAGCAGATTACTTAGCCCGGCCCCTGGTAAGGGTGGTGTAATTACACCTTCAGGCAAAGACACTTGAGAATCAATACAACAGACCCCTCCCCCAGAAGATAAACAAGAAATCCAGCCAAGACCAAGTTCACTTACCAAGCAGAACAGCAGAAGTCCAGAAGAGGAGAAAGCAAAGCATGGAATTCATGATTCATGATTCTTTAGTCTTGCAAAGTTAATTTTTTTTTAATTTTATTTTTTTCTTCTACTATTTTTTTATCTTCTAGCCTTTCTTCTTTTAAAGTTTTTTAACTAGTTTATTTTAATAATATCTTTCATTAAAAAAAAACAAAAACTTTTTGGAACTTTCATTAATATAGTCATATTTTATCCTTCACTGTATCTACCTTTATTTTTTGCATAAACATAGGGTTTTTTTGTTTTCTAAAAAAATTTTGGGGTACAACTTCTTCTAATAGATCAAAATACACCCTAAATCTAGCACAGGGCTTTGTTCTAGTCTCCAGCCTAAGCAAATTCTCTCCACTTTCTTTTTCTTTATTCTCTCAACCAACTTATCTTATCAACTCCTTTTTTAGAAATTTTTTTAGGAATTTTTATCTTTATAGTCATATTCCATCCCTTCATTGTGTTTACCCTTATATATGTTTCTCATTCTTTAAAATTTGGGGAGGTAATTTCTTCTAGGAGACCAAAATACTCTCAAAATAAAGTGGGTAACCCTGTTCTATTCACCAGTGTAATATATTCATTTTTTTCTTTTTAATATTTTGTATTTGTTTTCTTTTTTTATTTTTTTTTTCTGAACTTCTTTTTACCCTTTTTCTTCCCCCTACGATTTGGGGCCTCTTCTGATTTGGTTAAAGCAAATTTTCCTGGGATCTTTGCCACCCTTTTGGTATTTTATTCACTCCTTCATATATTCTTATCTGGATAAAATGATAAGGTGGGAAAAACTCACCACAAAACAAACAAAAAAACAAGAGGTAGTACTGAAGGCTAGGGACCTAATCAATATAGACATTGGTAATATGTCATATCTAGAGTTCAGAATGACAATTCTCAAGGTGCTAGCCAGGCTCGAAAAAGACATGGAAGATATTAAAGAAACCTGTCTGGAGAAATAAAAGCCCTTTCTGGATAAATAAAAGAACTAAAATCTAACCAAGTTGCAATTTAAAAAGCTATTAATGAGGTTCAATAAAAAATGGAGACTCTTACTGCTAAGATAAATGACGTAGAAGAGAGAATTAAAGATATATAAGAACAAATGACAGAGAGTAAAGAAGATGAACAAAAGAGAGACAACTACTGGACCATGAGGAGAGAATTTGAGAGATAACTGATACCATAAGACAAAACAACATTAGAATAATTGGGATTCCAGAAGAAGAAGAAAGAGAGAGGGGAACAGAAGGTATATTGAAGAGAATTATTGTAGAGAATTTCCCTAATATGGCAAAGGGAGCAAACATCAAAATCCAGGAGGAGCAGAGAAGCCCCCTCAAAATCAAATCCTGAAAGCTGCCCAGGACAAGAAGTCTGTAACATACAATGGTAAAAATATTAGATTGGCAGCAGACTTATCCACAGAAACCTGGCAGGTCAGAAAGAACTGCCATGATATATTCAGAGCACTAAACGAGAAAAACATGCAGCCAAGAATACTATATCCAGTTAGGCTATCATTGAAAATAGAAGGAGAGATAAAAAGCTTCCAGGACAAACAAAAACTAAAAGAATTTGTAAACACCAAACTGGCTCTACAGGAAATATTGAAAGGGGTCCTCTAAGCAAAGAGAGAGCCTAAAAGTAGTAGATCAGGAAGGAACAGAGACAATATACTGTAACAGTCACCTTATAGGCAATACCATGGCACTAAGTTCATATTTCTCAATTGTCACCCTGAATGTAAATGGGCTAAATGCCCCAATCAAAAGACACAGGGTATTAGAATGGATTAAAAAACAAAACCCATCAATATGCTGTCTACAAGACATTCATTTTAGACCCAAAGACACCTCCAGATTTAAAGTGAGGGTGTGGAAAACAATTTACCATGCTAATGGATATCAAAAGAAAGCTGGGGTGGCATTTCTTATATCAGATCCATTAGATTTTAAGCCAAAGACTATAGTAAGAAATGAGGAAGGACACTATATCATAGTCAAAGGGTCTGTCCAACAAGATCAAACAATTCTTAATATCTCTGCCCTTAACATGGGAACAGCCAACTATATAAACCAATTAATAACAAAATCGAAGAAACACATCAACAATAATAAAATTATAGTAGGGGACTTTAACACTCTCCTCCCTGAAAAGGACAGATCATCCAAACAAAAGATCAACAAGGAAATAAAGACCTTAACCAACTGAGCCACCCAGGCACCCAGAAATAAAGGCCTTAAATGACACAATGGAACAGATGGACATCACAGATATATTCAGAACATTCCATCCCAAAGCAATAGAATACACATTCTTCTCTAATGCACATGGAACATTCTCCAGAATAGATCACATCCTGGGTCATAAATTAGGTCTCAACTGGTACCAAAAGATTGGGATCATTCCTTGCATCTTTTCAGATCACAATGCTCTGAAGCTAAATCATAAGAGGGACTCAATCACAAGAGGAAATTTGGAAAGAACCCAAATACATGAAGACTAAAGAGCATTCCTCTAAAGAATGAATGGGTAAACCAGGAAATTAAAGAGTAATTGAAAAAATTCATGGACACAAATGATAATGAAAATACAATGGTTCAAAATATGTGGGACACAGCAAAGGCAGTCCTGAGAGGAAAATATATAGCAATACAAGCCTTTCTCAGAAAACGAGAAAGGTCTCAAATATACAACCTAACCCTACACCTAAGGAGCTGGAGAAACAATGACAAAGAAAGCCTAAACCCAGCAGGAGAAGAGAAATCATAAAGATCAGAGCAGAAATCAATGAAATAGAAACCAAAAAAAAAAAAAAAAAAAGAGAACAAATCAACAAAACTAGGAGCTGGTTCTTGAAAGAATTAATAAGATTGATAAACCTCTGGCTAGACTTATCAAAAAGAAAAGAGAAAGGACCCAAATAAATAAAATAATGAATGAAAGAGGAGAGATCACAACCAACACCAAAGAAATACAAACAATTATAAGAACATACTATGAGCAACTCTATGCCAACAAATTTGACAATCTGGAAGAAATGGATGCATTCCTAGAGACATTTAAACTACCAAAACTGGGGCGCCTGGGTGGCTCAGTGGGATAAGCCACTGCCTTCGGTTCAGGTCATGATCTCAGGGTCCTGGGATCGAGTCCCGCATCGGGCTCTCTGCTCAGCAGGGAGCCTGCTTCCCTCTCTCTCTCTCTCTCTACCTGCCTCTCCATCTACTTGTGAGTTCTCTCTGTCAAATAAATAAATAAAACCTTTAAAAAAAAAAAAAAACTACCAAAACTGAAACAGGAAGAAATAGAAAACCTGAACAGATCCATAACCAGTAAGGAGACTGAAACAGTCATCAAAAATCTCCAAACAAACAAAAGCCCAGGGCCAGACAGCTTCCCAGGGGAACTCTACCAAACATTTAAAGAAGAATTAATTCCTATTCTCCTGAAACTATTCCAAAAAACAAAAATCGAAGGAAAACTTCCAAACTCATTTTAGGAGGCCAGCATCACCTTGATCCCAAAACCAGACAAGAATCCCATCAAAAAAAGAGAATTACAGACCAATATCCTTGATGAACACAGATGCGAAAATTCTCACCAAAATACTACCCAATAGGATCCAACAGTACACTAAAAGGATTATTCACCATGACCAACTGGAATTTATTCCAGGGCTGCAAGGTTGGTTCAACATCTGCAAATCAACCAATGTGATACAATACATTAATAAAAGAAAGAAGAAGAATGATATGATACTCTCAATAGATGCTGAAAACGCATTTGACAAAGTACAGCATCCCTTCCTGATCAAAACTCTTCAAAGTGTAGGGATAGAGGGCACATACCTCAATATCATCAAAGCCATCTAAGAAAAACCCATGGCAAATATCAGTCTCAATAGAGAAAAATTGAAAGCTTTTCCACTAAAATCAGGAACACGGCAGGGATGTCCATTATCACCACTGCTATTCAACATAGTACTAGAAGTCCTAGCCTCAGCAATCAGACAACAAAAAGAAATTAAAGGTATAAAAATAGGCAAAGAAGTCAAACTATCACTCTTTGCAGATGATATGATACTATATGAGGAAAACCCAAAAGACTCCACTCCAAAACTGTTAGAACTTGTACAGGAATTCAGTAAAGTGTCAGGATATAAAATCAATGCACAGAAATCAGTTGCATTTCTTTACATCAATAACAAGACAGAAGAAAGAGAAATTAAGGAGTCAATCCCATTTATAGTTGCACCCAAAACCATAAGGTACCTAGGAATAAACCTAACAAAAGAGGCAAAGAATCTATACTCAGAAAACTATAAAGTACTCATGAAAAAAATTGAGGAAGACACAAAGAAATGGAAAAATGTTCCATGCTCCTGGATTGGAAGAACAAATATTGTGAAGATGTCTTGCTACCTAAAGCAATCTATACATTTAATACAATCCCTATCAAAATCCCATCCATTTTTTTCAAATAAATGGAACAAATAATCTTAAAATTTATGTGGAACCTGAAAAGACCTTGAATAGCCAAAGAATATTGAAAAGGAAAGCTAACGTTGGTGACATCACAATTCCGAACTTCAAACTCTATTACAAAGCTGTCATCATCAAGACAGTATGGTACTGGCACAAAAACAGACACATAGATCAATGGAACAGAATAGAGAGCCCAGAAATAGACCCTCAACTCTATGGTTAACTAATCTTCGACAAAGCAGGAAAGACTGTCCAATGGAAAAAAAGACAGCCTCTTCAACAAATGGTGTTGAGAAAATTAGACAGCCACATGCAGAAAAATGAAATTGGACCATTTCCTTACACCACACACAGAAATAGACTCAAAATGGATGAAGGATCTCAATGTGAGAAAGGAATCC
>NC_081559.1:84024041-84042504 GCF_022355385.1 Mustela nigripes | reverse complement strand
GGGTAGGGAGAGTGTGGTGGGGTTATGGACATTGGGGAAGGTATGTGCTATGGTGAGTGCTGTGAAGTGTGCAAACCTGGCAATTCACAGACCTGTACCCCTGGGGCTAATAATACATTATATGTTTATTAAAAAATAAAATAATTATTTTTAAAAGAATGAAAGATAAACGTGTATTATTGCAATTAGAACATACTATATAACAATAAATAGTCTGTTTTTCTTAATGGCTTTCTTAGAAATGGTGAATATATTTCTTGAAGAGTCTTTATGGCATGAATACTACCTTTATTACCATTCTATTAACTTCCTTTAAGTTGATTTGCAGTGAATGCAGATAAGTTATTCTATAGGTTAACCAGTGAAATATTTCAGCCTTGTTACCACCTGTTATTCCCAACCTTAGTAGTGTTTCCCACTTTTCTATTTGGTCACAGGTAGAATGGCGATCATGTGCACTTGGTTAATAAATAATTCTAAGGGTCATTAAAGAAAAAAGATAGTAGATAGTAGCCTGAATTGATATCACTGTGTTATTACTGAAATAAAAAGTTATTTTTTTCATTAATACCATTATCTGAATTTTAGATTCTATAAGAAATCCCATCATGCTTGACGTAGTTAAGAACTATAAATTACCTTTCTTCTTTATTACACATTGAACCATTACTTAAACCTTACTTTATTAGTTATTGCTAAAAGAAAAAAAATCCTTTATGAAAAATTATAGTTAACAGAGGTGCTAATACATTTTAAATTGTATCATATTTTTAAAGTGTATTCTTTCATATCTCTATTAAGAAACTTAAAATTGATTCAATTCTATTGAATTGAAATATACTAATTTCTTAATATTATAGTAGATATATATTTATCTGTCTAGGTCTTTTATCCATGTTTCTGAGCCTCCTCATTCTTTTAAAATTCTATTCAATTTTATTTGCGCAAAAGATGCTTTTCTTTTTCTGTTTAATGTTTTTGAGTTTTTATTCTTTTCAAAAATAATTCCTTAGTGAGTTTTTGTTTTGAGTAGTTTATTGTTATGGATGATTCATAATGTGAAATATTTTACATTAATCATAGGCAATGTTTCTTCAGTTTTAACCTTCTTACCTAATCAGTTTAACCTCTTTTCAAGAATGAAACTCAGTTTGGGATCTTCCTATACATATTGTTAATTGCTTTCAAAAAATTTATGGTTATCTAAAATCACCCAGCTTATTTATTTCCCTTGCTTTCAAAATGGCATCATCTGGATAATTACCCTTAGCTAAGCAGTTATTCTGTACATTATTAATATTGTACAATAGGCAAGTAGTATTAAATTTGATTCTCCAAGTATATTTTTTATACCTTATGAAGTTCACTTTAGATATCTTTGACATTTACAACATAGTATAAATTTTAAATAGATCACTCAAATTCCTTGATGAATTGTTGCATTTTTTTTCTAACATGGGAGTAACTAATCACACAAAGGCAAAAGGTATCACTTCTCAGCATACATCTTGTGTTTCAAGACAGTTGCATGATTTAAACATTTCCCAATATTATCATCACTTAACCTTTTTATAAGCTGCCTTACATTCTTTAGGTATGTATTTCCATCAGTGTGACTGTATAGGTTTATCACATCACTAATTACTCTATTTAAAAAGTAAACTCATTATCATTTGATTTGAATTTTTCTCTTTACCATCAAATCATTTTATTTGAATTTTTCTCTTTACCATCACTTTGTTTAAAATAGAGAAATCTAAAATGTAATTTTCTAAAAGAAAATCAAAAATTAAAGTAAGAAATTTTAGCAACAGATGCTTCAAGAACTTCATCACTTGGTATATATGCTTTCTTTATTCATTCTGTGGTGCTTGAAAATAAAACTTTTAAAAAATCCTACAACCTTAAAATAGCAAAAGACAAAGAAAGCACCAAGAAAAAAAAAAAAGAAAGAAACCCAAATACACACAGTAATCAATAAAGTTATTTTCCCAGTGATCCCTTAAATTAATGGTACAGCATTCACACAACTGAGTTCCTATTCCTTTCTCTTGTCTTCTATTTCTCTGTGACACTTGGTACCATTCTCGCATGGGTTTTTCTTCTTTAACTATTTTTTATAGACTTTTCATTGCCGGTGGCCGGGGGTGCGGTGCTTGGCTGGTTCAGTGGTTAATATATGCAATTCTTGATCTCAGGGTCATATGTTCAAGCCTCATGCTGGGCATGGAGCCTACTTAAAAACAAAAAATAACAACAAAAAAACCTTTTGGTTGCCAGTCTTATCTATTTCAATTACCCTGTATTTGTTATTCAATTTGTAGACCACTCTTTCTTCTGAAAGAAAAAGTATAGAAATTCAAAATAGTTTCCAAGATTCTTAGGCGCAAGTTCTTCTCTGTTTACTGAATGGAAGTTCTTATTGATTAAAGGATATTTGAAGTAAATCAGTAAGTTCAATTGCTTTAAATGGAAACTAGCTCCTACAAAACGTTATTTGCTTAATAATTGGCTACACAGCAGTTACATATTAGTCAAACCCACCTACTAAAAAAGTGTATATATGATTTGCCTTTTGGATTCTATTTTTCTATCTTTACCCACATGAAGCCATCAGATATGTAAATATACTTATTGAGGGTATTTTTTTATTAATCCTTATGATACAGTAAAAATAATTGTATTTAAATGCATATGAGATTAAGTGAGGGCAAGTCTCTGTCTTGATTATGGTTGTCAGGTGCTAAATAAATAGTAGTGGATTAATTAATGGATTGTACAAAAATAATCAATTGCCTCAGTCAATTTCCTAAATGTATAAAGCCAAATTAACTAGACAATTCTGTTAAAATGAACTAATATGTAACTGCTGTGTAGTCAGTATAAATCAGTGATGGGCAGTGGGCTGGCTACTGGCCACCTGGCTCAAGTCTGGATGCAGAATCTGTCTGTGGTCTAATTTCAGATAGGATGCTTAAGTTCATAAAAGAAAAAGAGGAGGAATTCAGTGAATCGCCAAGATATACAAACAAAGAAAAGACTTTCCATAAAAATCACCTTTGACCAGGAAAGGAATCCTTTAAGAATGTGTTAACTTTGTGGGCACATGGGTGGCTTTGTTAGTTAAGCATTCAGCTCTTGATTTTGGCTCAGGTCAAGATCTCAGGGTTATGAGATCAGACTCTGCACTGGGCGTAGAGCCTCTTAAGAGTCTCTCTCATCCTCTCCCTCTCCCCCTGCCCTCCTCCCTCTCTCTATCTCTTTCTCTCCACCCACCCCCCCAAAAAAAAAAGAAGTGTTAAAAGGCATCTGTGCAGATGAATTATGGCAGGGTACGGAATTAGGTGGAGGTTGGGAATTATCCAGGAAAACTCCCCCCGTGGAAAGACTAATACAAAGGAAAACCTCTAGTCCCAGTCCAATCCATAATAATACCACATCATCTTCTGGTTTGGAAAATAAGGATGAGAGCACTGACATGGCCTGTATAATTGGTCCTTGCTTCCACTAACAGCAATAATCCCACAACCATATGGAAAGGGAGGTCCATGATGAAGAAGGTCTACTTGGTCATTTCAGGACTCCCAGTATCTAACACAATTTTGTCACATGGTAAGAACTCAGCAAACGGGTTATGGGTGGAAATGAACATATTCCAGGCACACCTCTGATCCTAATAGCAAAGTTACATGATTCATAAAGTTACTTGAAATATCTGAACACATTTCCCTACCTGCAAAATGGAAAGGATAATACTTATTTATCATTTCTTAGATGCCAAATGAAAAAGAAAGTGAATATACTCTATGAACTCTGCAAGAGTACAGAATATACAAAGTCTGAAAAATGAGAATACTGCTGTTTCAAATATGCCCATTTTTAAAATTTCTTACATTTTAGTAGCTTTGTTGGGGAATAATTAATATACAATAAACTACAAATCAAGTTTGATAAATTTTGGCATATGTATACACTTCTAAAAACATCACTACAATCAAGATGAGCATATCATCACCCCTAAATATTTCCTCATGCTCTTTGCTTATTCCTTCTTCCTACCATGTCCCCTGTCCCCACTCTACATCACTATAAGTGAGTTTCTGTTTTCCAGATCCCTATATAAATTCTAGGGTATAGAATCTTGTAGCATGTATTCCTTTGTTTTTGTTATCATTCTGGCTTATTTCACTCACTGTAATTATTTTGAGATTCAGCTTTGTTTTAGCATATATCAATAGTTCATTACTTTTTACTGCTAAGTATATTCCATTGCATGAATATACCATAATTTGTTTATATATTTAAACGTCTATGGCTCTTTGGGTTATTTCCACTTAGGAAATAAGTGAAGTAGCTATAGCTCTTGTGTACAAGTGTTTTGGCAGACATATGTTTGTTCACAGACATGTTCTTTTGGGTAAGTACCTGGAGTGGAATTCTTGACAATACGGTAGACGTTTGTTTACTTTTTAAGAGATTACTACTGTTTTCAAAGTAGTTGCATGGTTTTACATTTCCCACCAGCAATGTGTAAGTGTTCTAGTCTCTTTACTTTTACACCAATGTTTGTATGGTCAAAGTTTTTAGCTTTAACCATTCTCCTGGCTATGTAGTGCAACTGGTAGCTTTAACCAATATCCCAAATAAGTAATGATATTGAATGATATCTTTAATGTTCTTATTTGGCAGCCATATCCCTTTTTTCATGAAGTATGTTTAAATTGTTTTTCTACATTTTATTGTTTATTTTATTACTATTGAATTTTGATAGTTTTTTATATATTCTGGAAACAAATCCTTCATCATACATGTTATTTATAAATATCTCCTCCTAGTCTTGGCTTATCTTGTCACGCTCTCAAAATATGTTTTAAAAAGTACAAATTTTCAGTCAAAATTTGAAATCAAAACCAAAGCACATTTGTGCAAATTGATAAACTTATTCTAAAATTCATAAGGGAATAAAATGAGCCTAGTAGAAAAAAAGTAGCACTAAAAGAAGAACAATCAAGTTGTAGGACTAATACTACCTAGTTCCTAGATTTATTTTCAAGGCAGTATAGATTTGCCATAGTGAAAAATATAGATCAATGAAACAGAATAGTGTCCACAAATTTATTCACACAGTGGTGAGCAGCTGATTTTTGACAAATTTGCAAAACAATGCAGTTTCAACAAATGGTGCTGGAAAAAGTGAGTTGTCATATTTTCTTTAACAAAAACTCTAATCCATGACTTGCACCATAAACAAAATTAAATCAAAACTCTACAGCTTCTCTTTAAAAAAAGGTAGTAGAAAATTTTATAACCTTGAACTAGCAATGATTTTAGTGTAAGTTTAAGTTTGGACTTATTCTCAATAACATTCATGTTGAAGCATTTCTTATTTATTGTCACTGTGATTTCAGGTCAAGTTTGTTAGTTATGGTTTTCATTTTCCATAACATTTCTGATTCTCTCTCTCTCTCTCTCTCTCTTTTTTTTTTTTTTTTTTGGTACATTTATTCTGTCACTGACCAAGCCAAGTTGCTAAAATTTCACATTATTATCCTGGACTTCTCTATTTCTTGTTTTAATTTTATTATTTTTTATTATTATAAAGCAAATTTATGGAGATACAATTAGTATACAGTATTACTGGACATATTTAATGTGTACAACTTGATGAGTTTTTGGATATATATGATTATACCCTTGAAACCACTACCACAATCAGGGTAATAAGTATATCTTTCACTTCCAAATATTTCCTTCTACCCCTTTAGTTTTTTGTGGGATTTTTTTTGTGTGTGTGTGTGGTATCTACCCTCTTAACAGATTTTAAGTGTATAATACTGAATTGTTATCTGTAAGCACTAAGCTGTACAGTAGATCTCTGAAACTTTTTCATCTTGCATAACTGGAAGTCTATTCCCCACTTCACCTTCTCCTCCACCTTGGCAGCCACCATCCTATTCTCTGTTTCTATGAGTTTGACTATTTTTTTTTTTTTAAAGATTTTATTTATTTGACAGAGATCACAAGCAGGCAGAGCAGCAGGCAGAGAGTGAGAGGGGGAAGCAGGCTCCCTGCTGAGCAAAGAGCCCAATGCAGGGTTCGATCCCAGGACCCTGGGATCATGACCTGAGCCCAAGGCAGAGGCTTTAACCCACTGAGCCACCCAGGCGCCCCGAGTTGGACTATTTTATATACTACATATAAGTATTTGTCCTTTTGTACCTGGCATAATGTTGCAATTTAGCATAATGTCCTCCATTTTCACCCATGTTGCCTCACATGGTAAGATTTCCTCATTTTCCTCCACCTACTTCACCTCCTCCTCCTCCTTTTTCTTTTTCTCCTCTTTTTTTCTTCTCCTCCTTCTCCTTCTCCTCCTCCCCCTTCTTCGGCAAAACATGAAATTGGAAAAAGGAGTATATTAACAGTATTTTTAGATAATCCTTGATATTTTTCTTCACCACTATAATGAATCTCAACAAATAATAGTTTCTTAAAGGTTAGTTGCAATGTGGAATCTGAAACCATATCATAATATTTTACGTAGACCATTACTTGAAAATCCATTGGTCTACTTGCGTTTTGAAAAAATTAATTTTACCATTGCATCTTTTGAATATGTGCATTAGTCTTTTGTAAAATATTGGTTTGCTGAGTTATGCATATCTTTCAAACACTGATATGCTTCACTATACAATATATTAAAATTAATATTTATAATTATTATTGCCAGTCTCATCTGAAAGTGTTGGGGGGCTGGCTATAAGGTCTACATTAATAGATAGAAGTTTTCAATCATTCTAATTTTTGTGTGAAAATTCAAATTTTGTTATTGGCAACAAACACTCTTGATTTTCTTGAGGTTGTAGGTTGTTTGGCTTATTCTTAAGTAAATGTCTACCTGACACCAAGTTTAAATTATCGTATTTCCTTTTCAGTCATTCTTTCAAGTAAAAATAATGTTTAAGGAGAAAGTGGCTAGTTTAGCTCACAACCCAAATAATTACACACATGCTTGATGGTTTCATTAAAATAACCACCATACTTTGGTGTGCAAGAGAATAGCTTTGTGGGCTTCCCATTTCATCACACAGGATATTAATAATGTCTTCTCAAGGGCATTCTTAAACAAAATTGGTTTTTATTTGTTTTCCTTTGAGTTTATGGGAAGAATGCAGTTGTTTCTGATATTATTTGGTGTCTCTGATATGATTCAAACCAAAATACTAGCATTCCTTTTGCAGAGTAAAATCCAATACAATGAAAATAATAAATAAGGTCTTAGGATTAGAAAAATAGCTTTGATTTTTTTGGACACCCCCGAAGCCTCTCAGGGATCACCCAGGGGTTCACAGACCACACTTGAAAACAGCTGCCCAGACTTTACAACATGCATATTTAACACATTAAATTCAACTATCAGTTAAAACCATTACCACATCTCCGATAATGCAAGCACTTTAGAATACTCTATTTACCCCTCTAATATCGTTTATACTATTAGGAGCATATATCTGAATATGTATTTGTATGTAAAACCTATAAGAGGTTGTTACTGCTTTGTACAGAAAATTTTACTTTGGATTTATCCACATGTTTAGCTTACGCTGTTCTTTATTTTTGTTACATATTTGTATTTCTATAAGGAATCATTTTTCTTTGAATTCAATACTAACTTTGGAAGTTCTTAGTGAGCTCCAAAAAATTAATTCCCTAGTCTCATATGTTTGACCACATAATTATTTTGCCTTTATTTTTATTAGAGTATTTTAACTGGAAGTAAGATTTTAGATTGTCATTTATTATTTTTATTAATTATTATTATTATTATTATTATTATTACTATTATTATACTCTAAAGATGTCATTCTGTTGTCTTTTGGTTTCTATCATTTCTCAATCCCATCTGGGTATTGACCCCCACAGTCTAATGACTTCATAGAGTTGTTTTGTTTGTTTCTTTTTTGTTAGTTCTGTGTTTTATCCAACTTTATTAGTTGTTCTTGGCAGGGCTTTTTTTCTCATACAATTTACTCCATCATAGCTGGGAATAGAATTCGCTTCTAATTCATTCTTTAGTTATAAAGTAAAATAAATAATGGAAGAAATGTTATATTTAATTTTAAATGCATTTAAATTATTTTAAGTGTTTAGGTACCACAATATTTGTTTGACCTTGACTGGTAGAAGACTTGAGGGGAAAATATCAACCACATTTAATCTGTTCACACATTACTTCCTGTGGTTCTAAGGCAGAAAGCTGAAATTTGTCTTTGTGTCAGACTCTTACGCTTTGGAATGAATCATTTTGATAAACTTTTAGTCATGAATATGTAAGCCAAGTACCTTTGTATTGTGTTGGCAGAAGGGTCAAATATTTGTTGAATAAGAAAAATGTCAATTCTATATAAGAAGTTGGTAAATACTTCCAGAATAGTGTGAAAGGTTATACCATTCTGAATAGAGCAAAATAGGCAGCTCAGCAAAGGGATAATTTGTGAGTAAGAGGGGATCTTTAGCATCCTATGTTAGAAGTCTGAGGAAGGAGCCAGGAGAAGTAAGGAGCTAAATGTGGAGGTATCCATGGAGGAAATGGACTAGTACCAAGGGGGGAAAAGATAAATAGCCGACAAGAACCTCCCAGTATAACTGAAAAACCAATGAACTGCAGGGGACAAATTTTAATACATAGTTCATTTCTTCGTTTTAATTTCTTAATGATATTATCCAGAGGGACTATACTACTGAACTTTCAAACTACCATTCACTGTAGACATTTTAAGTGGCAAAGAAAATGAGAGATGAAGTCACTTGATGTTTCCTGGGAAGGGCAGCTCACAACCCAAGATGGGGGGGGGGGGGAATCAAGAGATGACTGTCTTCCTTAAAGATTCTAGGAATTGCTGGAGGAAGTTATTGGACTTGAATTATTTTATTTCAATACGAAAAGAAATGATAACCTCAAAAAAGGATAGGAAATGTGGATCCACTTAAGTTTTAATGTCTATTGAAATAAGGACCAAAGTAGAGAATTTCATAGAAAAAGTTTCATGGAAAGACATTTTATACTTGATGAAATCATAAAAACTCCATATGCTTTTAAAGAAAAATAAAATATGCAATGCTCTATAATGAGTATGTCTAAATTAAACTCAATATCCATTTTTTTCTATATTTAGTATCACTACCAGTGATAGAAAAACAAAGACTCTTAGATGACATGCTATAACTTTGCAAAAAAATAGTTCATATTGATAAGCAGTCCAGCCTTTAACCCCAAAAGCAGCCTAGAATGAACTGGCCTCTGGTTACAACTTCTAATATCTAAGTTAAGTAGCTTTTTAGTTATGCTCTTTTCTGTGGAACCACAAAATGACAAATCTCTAAAATTTGAAAACTTTGAAGCATTGTTTGAAATTGATTTATAGTGTAACTCTATATACTATTAGAAGGAAAGGTAAGATTTCTTCCCTCTCACTTGTTTGTCTTAAAAATATCTGCAAATCCAAATGTTGTTTGGAAAAATAGAATGAAGGAAAATAATAATAATGCTTTTCTTTTTTCATTTGCTCAAAATCCTCTACCACTTTCATAGTACTACACACACATTATACTAAACCACCGGAGGAAATTTTTTTTTTTAAGCAGTCAATCAACTAATTGTTTCAATCCCACATATATCTTTTTGTAATGATTTAGCTGTATTTTTCATAAAGGAATTAAAGAAACAGTTTATTGCTTGGTGTAAAACTACTATTTTATACTTTAAATATTTCAATTGTAATATGGGGAATTCTACCTCTCTCACTCAACAAACATATATTTGACATATGTATATAAGTCAGATATGCATACATTCATGTAAGTTTACATATTTATGCCCCTAGGGTCCATATTAATGTAAATAAATATAGATATAACAAATATGACTTCTATAGGTTTCAAATTTCTATAGTTTTATTTTCAGTTCCAAGCACATGTACAATTCAATGCCACTTATTAATCAACGATTAGAAGTGTGTTCTATGTTGAAGCAGCCTTGGCCTTTGTTCCATGTCAATCGTGTTGGCTTAGGCTGACACACAACTACAGGGCATGACGGATCAAAGTAATTAAAGTTCCAATCATTTACCTTTCTATGTTCAGTGTCAACTCAGCTAGCCTTCCCCCTAAGTTTTTGTTTTGTTTTGTTTTAGGATTTTATTTATTTATTTGACAAAGAGATAGAGTGCACAAGTAGGCAGAGTGGCAGGCAGAGGAAGAGGGAGAAGCGGTTTCTCAGCTAAGCAGGAAGCCTAGTGTGGGGCTGGATCCCAGGTTCCCAGGATGGTGACCTGAGCTGAAGGCAGCCACTTGACTGACTGATCCACCCAGGCGTCCCCCAGCCCCATGTTCCTAGTATTTTAATAACGGTTTGGGGGCTTTGGGGAGGTTATGCATGCATGCACACACACCTGCATAAGTATGTACTTGGAAACAATAAAGAAGTGTCAATACTTTAGCTGTATTTCTAGAATTTTTCAGCATTTTCATTTAAGGTTTGCTTATGTATTATTAAATTCATTCATTATTATGGTATTTTTTATAAAAACCTTGACTTACAATGAATTTACATTTCACCCAAGTTTGGGACTGTCTTGCCTTAGGATGTAAGATGAGAATCATCAGTAAGTAGATGTTATGTCTGTATATAGAATGATAGATGTTGGGAGAAATTGTGCATGTTCCCAGATAAATATGAGTCCGTCTATGAAAGTTATTTACATAATCAACTCCTTACTGATTTCTCAGATAAAGCTGGTTTATAATCTACTTTACATCTCTAACAGTTATCTTTTCTAATTCAAGAAGGTAAATTAAAAAAGAAAAAGGTAAATAATTTGTTTAGGTGAAAAATTGAGTTTTCCAGTGGAAGTTCACTGCAATCACATGGTATTCAGTTGTATTAACCAGGTTGATGGACTCCTGGATACAAACCAGTTGTATTAGACAGGTTGATGGCAATCTTAAACATTACTATTTAATAATTTCTATTCTCTAGATGATGGCACTTCAGATTTTAGCCATGTTTACATTTTAATGGCATCAGCAACACCACATTAACATTTACCACGGGAATCTATTCAATAACACCAATTAATCACCTCCACCCCCACATCTTGGTTTTACACCTTGGCTTTATCTTGTTTGATCTTGGAATATTCTTACTTAAGCATACGCAAGTATGGTAACAAAACTTTTTAGGTATTTGTCCTTACTCAATTAGATGTTATTTGGCAAACATCTCCATAATTTTCTAATCTTTTTTATTCATTATTTTTTGTTTTCTTGTTTAGTAGCAGCTTAGAGAGAAAGGAAGTGTATTTCTAAAATATCTACTAAAGAAAGAACCCAAATAGTAGCTTATCTATTTACATAACTATTATTTGGAAAGAATAATAGATCAGTGGAATTACTACTTTTATAAAGTATATCAGTTAAAGAATTATACCCTCAATAAAGCCATATCAATAATAATGCAGTCATTGTTAGCATTTTTTAGTGTTATGCATTAATTGTTTTTTGTTGATTAATGGCTTTAGGACAATATATGTGTTCCAAGTTTCCTACGTGACACATTCTTTTGATCCTGAAAGTTATCCTGTTAGAATCTCCCAGCTTCTGGCAGTCAGTTGCTAAAAGCAGCATGTTCATGTAGCTGTGGATACCACAGAACTTTAAAGCAGCATTTTGTCAACAGGACTCCAAGACATGTCTGATAAATTAATAAGGCAGGATTCTCTTCATAGAGATACTTTGTCGTTTAAAGCCATTCAAAGATCACTAAATGCATTATTTTTTTGCTTACCATTACACAGAATTCTCTACAGATTTCCTGGTTTTTTAGTTAGGTTGACATTTCTGGTCCATGAAAAGCACTTGTAAAAGCTATATTTGCCATACTTTTCATAAACCCCTTGAGAGTAGAAAGAAAAATGGATGATTGATAAATGTTTAGTGTGTGTGTGTGGGTGTATGTCTACATACATATATCATCTATCTTTTTATTTAGATTTGCAAAATATGGATATAGAAACAAAATTAAAATTTTCACCTGATCTCATAATTTTTCAAAAGATAAAGGACATTTTAATAAAATTTGTGGGATAGATTTAATTTCAGAATAAAAATACAGACTTTCTAAAGTACTGACAAATGGCAAACTTACTCAACAATATATTTTAGAGCACCTGTATTTTAAATAAAAAGTCCAATGATACAATATTGATCTGGGTATGAATTTGAAAGTATATGCATCTGTATTTGACAAAATAATAATATCACATAAAAACCTTACCTTTTTCATACACCTCTTCCATCATTTTGTATTTTTAAAAAGTCACATTTAAGTATTTGCTAAATGTGAAAACTATAATTAAATTTAAACTGTAAATTAAAGCTATTCTGAACTTAAAAAAAAACATAAGAAATAGCCGCAGATGTGACTCATAACAGTGGCTCTTTTGCCTCTCCTTCTCTAGAACTTGTACCTATAGCCCTTTAAAACTCATTACATTGACTAGGACAGCCCACACTGTATCAAATAGCTATGTGATAATGAGGATCTCATCTTGCACATCTAGATAAAATTCCTCTGAGATTTTACTAGTGAATATAATGAAGCTCTTGGTTTAAAATAAGTTGTCTTTATCACCTAAAGAAGATTTCCATTCTTATTTATAAATTTTTATTAGGGATGGTTGTTGAATTTTATCAAATGTCAGTGCTACGTATATTCAAATGTTTTTAGGATTTTAATCAACTTGTTATAAACCTATTAATACATTTTCTTATATTAAATCATCTTCATATCCCTAGGTTTAACTTGGATTGAATGTAATGAGATATTCCTAACATGGGAATCACTTTTCACTGTCTTAAGTTTTAAGCATTTAATATTAAAGATTGATCTTTAGTATTCTCTTGGATTTTTTAATTTAAGGATTAAGATTATATTAATTCCTTATAATCCATAGGAAAGCTCCCCATCTTTTTACGTACTCCTAAAGATGAAAACACACTCCTCTTTCTTTCTCCATTATCTCAATTTTAATCCCTGTAAAATAAAGAATGGAAGATATAAATGTGTGATAATACAAAGTTAAATCTGACTATAATGAAGAAATTGAGGCCAATTTAATAAGTTAAAACCTTCCCTTGTTGCACTTACATCAGCAACTAATACTCAGTACTAGTAGTCTTGATTGCTTTATAGTGTTGGTTGCTATGAAATAAGGATCCACGTCAATACATAACGTGAGAAACTAATCTGAGAAATAGTCTCAGATGACTTTCTTATTGACACTCGTTGTATCCTGGGAGTACACCAATTCTCCCAAATATCCATTTATATTTATTAGAAGCATAAAATTCTGTGCAGGCCTTTGAATTTTCCATTTTAAAAGATACAACATCCTATACAGAATTAATATTCATTCTTTCTACTGACTTGCATCAATATATTATATCTGCTAAATTTTAATGTTATTTGGGGGGTAAAACTTGCTTAAACATAACCAAAAGCCTTGCTTCTTAAACTTTCCTTTTCTCACAGACAATATTGAGTATCTGATCCAAGTTCTTCACCTTTAGATAGGAAAAATGAACATAAGCCTAAAATTGTACATTAAGTGCTATGGTTTTTATCAATCCATTATAAACTCATCAAGAAGCCCCAAGTTAAATACACGTGACCTCAGAATCGTTAACTATTTAAATGGTCTTGAGATACTTTGGCTCTCAGTAGGATTGATTGAGAATAGAATTTAAAGTTTCATCCCAAATATGCTTTTTATGCTATTGATAATAAATAGTGTAACGTTTATATCAAGTATATGGAAAAATTATCAGAGAAAGTGGCATACTTTCCACAAGTATATCTTTTTAATCTTAGAGTACAATAAAAGTTCTCCTGGAATTGTAAAAATGAAAACAACTGTATCTTTTTTCTACTATGCGATATTATACCTCACCTAATCTCCAAAGTATGCATGCCTTTTAAATGAATATGTGCATGAATGTATCCATTTCTTTATCAGACCCCATGTACTTCACAACTAATTTGGAGTCACATTAAACCTGGTTATGCGAAGGAATATTGTCTGTATTTAGTTTGACCTCATTTTTTTTTTTTAAGATTTTATTTATTTATTTGACAGACAAGTAGGCAGAGAGGCAGGGAGAGAGAGAGGAGGAAGCAGGCTCCCTGCAGAGCAGAGAGCCTGATGCGGGGCTTGATCCCAGGATCCTGGGATCATGACCTGAGCCAAAGGCAGAGGCTTTAACCCACTGAGCCACCCAGGAGCCCCAAGTTTGACCTCATTTTTAATCTAGAAAAATGTTGAGGTTCTACAAATCTGATAGATTTTCATCTTGACTAACTTCTAAATTTAGGTATCACAATTTTTGTTGTGGGGACACCTGAGTGGCTCAGTGGGTTAAAGCCTCTGCCTTAGGCTCAGGGCATGATCCCAGGGTCCTGGAATCTAGCCACGTATCTGTTCAGCAGGGAGCCTGCTTCCTTTCCCCTCTCTCTGCCTGCCTTTCTGCCTACTTGTGATCTCTGTCTGTCAAATAAAAAAAAAAAATTGTTGTGCATATAATTCATGCCCACGTCTTCCATAGAATAACAAACTGCACTCCATTTGTAAGTGCAGTTACCTCTCTATACATTTATCTCATTTTCAATGCTGTTTTAAACTCCTGGAAAAAAATATATTTTTTATTTATTTTCTATGTGATGAGAAATTTAATGCCTCTGAACTATCATCCCACATTTGTTCTCTTACACACACAGATACCCAGATCTTCTGTAAATTCTGATATTTTTATGGTACTTTCCATTTACAATTTTTGGCAGGTGCATGAGAATAAAGGTGCTGAATGATGCAGAGTATTACTGAAGCTAGGTGAAGACAACCATTTTAGAATCTAGAGACTGAAAGTACCAGGAAAGTTGTATACATGCCTCAAATCTACAGAAATCTGAGTTTGGAGCACTTCATGCTTCACCATGGGATTGGGAAACTGGGGATTTGAAACAATATGATTACTTGTAGGTTATGAAGGAAATATGTTTAATATTGATATAATTTTAGATATAAGAAATCACTTTTGAGCTGTGGACATTCATGGGTTCTGTGCTATCACCTGGTGTCTCTTACATAACAAACCTTTTGCACATATAGAGTTTCAGTAATTGAAAACATTTAAAGCAATAGGTTTAAAGTTAGAAATATATGTAATAAAAGATAATCATCAAGAAGTATCCAGATAAGTCATTTTTTTCAATATGTTTACCAAAATCTTTTGTACATTTCAAAGAATTGTGGTTTTGCCATTATTAATTGGTATACAAACTCAACTTTTCATGATATTTTGAATGCAATTGTGAAGTATTTGTATAAATATGTTATTTAAATTTCTGATGCTTTTATGTTTCAACTTTCTGTGTATTTTTAGGAGCTAAGATCTTCTGATACACATGGACAATTGGTAACTCACTTCTTTGAAATGAAGGCCAATTGACTAGAGTCTCAATGTTTTGCTTGTGCTACAATGCTGCCCAAATTTCTGCAAGCTTCAGAAGAAAGGTTTCAATTTGGAAAATGTATTTATATATATGAACCTGTGAAAATCTGACATTGTTGTGTGTATGCACAAATAACATATTATATGCCATATTTTTTTCCGGTTTCCTGTGGAAAAAAATCAATATTATATATAAATACAATATATATTTAAAATAGACTCCAATATGCCAGGCATTCTTATATACTTCTAACATATGTCACTCAGTATTCACATCCTGAAAAAAGAATATTTCTTAAACTAATTTTCCATCTCAGGGATGTCAAAACTATAAAAGGGATAATGTTAACAAAATTATACTTAACACCACTAAGTATAAATGTGCAGGTAGTATTGTGAGCCATCTGGAGCTCCCAAGGGATGGCTATATACCCTCCCTCACACAAAAACACAGACACTCCTTCTCTCTATGGGAAACAGAAAACATCTGTTTGGTTTTTTGAAAGGCTGCCAAGTATGCATTAGAACAGGTAGCATCAGGTTAAACTGTGTAACCCAAACAAGCACTAATCGCATTTAGCATATACACATTTTTTAATGATCATAATGTTTCATGTCAAAGGAACTTTTAAATATTGTTTTTGAAACCTTAGAATTACATGCAATGGGAACAGTTTTAGGAGAAAATATACTGATAAGAGAAACTGAATTGAAATATTCAGAAAGTTTTAACTAGTTATCACAACTTTGATTAGATTCTCTGGATTTTCTATTTTTATTCCCCTTTTTTCTTTGCTGTTAAACATCTAGTGTCTCAAACTTTTTTTTTTTTTTTTTTTAGATCATACTGGAATAAATTTGTGCCAAGATATTATTTAACCTCTTTCCTCCATTTATTTGGGCACTTAGTACAAGAAGATAAATTTAGAAATCAATGGCACTGTTTCCTCAAGTCTAATGACTATAAATGGTATCATATGACTCAAATAATTATTGTCAAGGAAAACTATGTAATTTAAAATGTTACAAAGAAAACTTACATGCCAGAATATTTATCAGAAAGCCCAAATGTCCAGGTACAAACTTATCTGTAAAAGGTATATTTATTAGAGGACTATACCAATATTACAAATAAAAGAGTTTCTGATTATTTTATGTACAGTTTAAATAGTTCTCCTAATACATTTTCTGAGACTTGAACTTATATTTTTATATCTATGTTTAAATCAGAATAAGAAGTTTAGAATATTTGTAATTTTTCACTTTAGTAAATATCCAATTATTATATCATGTTTAGCTATTATCATCTTGAAGAGCCATAAAATATTCTATGAATAGTTCTTCTATTTTTGATTATACACTGTATTTTTATTTTAGTATAATTCAACATTTTAGAAACTCAATATTAGTCAAAGAGGGTCTGCCTTATTCTGCCATATTTTCTTTAATGTTTACTCCTATTATTTTTTTAATATTTTATTTATTGATTTGACAGAGATCACAAGTAGGCAGAGAGGCAGGCAGAGAGAGAGGAGGAAGCAGGCTCCCTGCGGAGCAGAGAGCCCGATGCAGGGCTAGATCCCAGGACTCTGGGATCATGACCTGAGCTGAAGACAGAGGCTTTAACCTGATGAGCCACCCAGGTGCCCCATGTTTCCTCCTTTAAAGATATTTTCTATCAAGGATTATTTTTAAACTTCAAATATGTTAAATTAAATAGATTATATATTAAATATATTTCCTAAACAAAGGCATTTTCTTTCACAATCTTTAGTATGATTAGAGACACCTCTAACATGGAAGTTTGAGGAGCCCTACAGATTTCTCCCTAGTAAGACAACCATAACTGGTGAATATTACATAAAAATATAAAAACACACTTAAAGTCTCTGGAAACTGTCCTAATGTGGCATAGACAATGAAGAAACAAGCTTCTAAATCTTAAGAACAAGAGTCCTGGATTTAAGCCACTAAGCTTCTCCTTTACCCTCCTGTTTCTTTACTCACTGAGATGAAAGCTCTACCCCTGGCAGATGAAGCCTAGAATACAGGATGTCCCCTAGGTCCATCCCAGTGAAGGGTTAAGGTATCTCCGTGGGAAGGGCAGGTCAGAGGACTGAAATCAAGGGGCCTGTAGAGCAGAGGCCTTGCTTACCTCTCACTGAGTCTGGGGGCCTTTGGCATTCTGTGGCTTATGGATGCATAACTCCAGTTTCTGGTTCCACTTCCACATGCCTTTTTTACTCTTTTTGGGTCCTCTAATAAAACCTTTGGATCTAAGATCCCTGCTAAATCTAGAATGATTTCTTTACTAGATCTTTAACTCCTTACAACTACAAAGATTCTATTTCCAAATACAGTCACATTCTGAAGTTCCCAATGGACAGCAATATTTGGGAAAACTGTTCAAGCTACTATATGCATGAAAATCTGAATAGTGGAAATTGCAGAAGTCAGAAACACTGGTTTGACTCCTTTTCCATGATTTACTGACTGTGGGATTTGGGCAAAATACTTAAAATGGTGAGCCTCAGAAATCTTACTGGGGGTTAAAAAATGGTGATCATGATTCCTATCTCAAAAAATAATATGAGGATTAAACATTATGCATATAAAATGCTTTCATGCTCTAACTTAAAAGTAAGAAATATTTGATAAATGAGAATTTCAAAAAATCGCTTGTCAAAAGTAAAATTTTAATAATAATAACATCTGGATCAAGGCTTTGAATCCATGTGTCCCTGACTCAAAAAACCTTTGTCTACAGATTTTGTGATTGTATTCTTCCGGTACATGTAGAATTGCATTAAAATGTTAAGTCATACTAGAGGACTGTTCAGATGAGATCTTTTTAAATAAAGTATGTTTATATTAATATTAGTTATGGTTTGTGGTT
>NC_081559.1:84023351-84023941 GCF_022355385.1 Mustela nigripes | reverse complement strand
GCTGTCTTGGTGATCACAGCTTTGTAATAAAGCTTGAAGTCAGGCAAGATGATGCTCCCAGCTTTATTTTTGTTTTTCAACATTTCCTTAGCGATTCGGGGTCTCTTCTGATTCCATACAAAATTTTGGATTATTTGCTCCAGCTTTTTGAAGAATACCGGTGGATTTTTGATCAGAATGACATTAAAAGTATATATTGCTCTAGGCAGTATAGACATTTTAACAAATCAATCAATGTGATACAACAAATTAATATGAGAAGAGAGAAGAACCACATGGTCCCCTCAATTGATGCAGAAAAAGCATTTGACAAAATCCAGCATCCGTTCCTGATTAAAATGCTTCAAATATAGGGATAGAGGGAACATTCCTGAACATCATCAAATCTATCTATGAAAGACCCACAGAAAATATCATCCTCAATGGGAAAAAGCTTGCAGCCTTCCCGTTGAGATCAGGAACAAGACAAGGTTGCCCATTTTCACCACTCTTGTTCAACATAGTATTAGAAGTCCTAGCAACAGCAACCAGACAACAAAGAGAAATAAAAGGTATCCAAATTGGCAATGAAGAAGTCAAACTCTCTCTGC
>NC_081559.1:83987162-84023251 GCF_022355385.1 Mustela nigripes | reverse complement strand
CAATGGGAAAAAGCTTGCAGCCTTCCCGTTGAGATCAGGAACAAGACAAGGTTGCCCATTTTCACCACTCTTGTTCAACATAGTATTAGAAGTCCTAGCAACAGCAACCAGACAACAAAGAGAAATAAAAGGTATCCAAA
Organism: Mustela nigripes; assembly: GCF_022355385.1. Classification (NCBI taxonomy): domain Eukaryota; kingdom Metazoa; phylum Chordata; class Mammalia; order Carnivora; family Mustelidae; genus Mustela; species Mustela nigripes. Next base: position 84,023,111 of record NC_081559.1, on the reverse strand, counting down.
TTGGCAATGAAGAAGTCAAACTCTCTCTGTTCGCAGATGACATGATTCTTTATATGGAAAACCCAAAAGACTCCAAACCCAAAAGACTTTCTTTCTTTATTCTTTATATGGAAAACCCAAAAGACTCCAAACCTAAAAGACTCCACCCCCACATTGCAATTCAGCAACGTGGCAGGATACAAAGTCAATGTGCAGAAATCAGTGGCTTTCTTATACACTAACAATGAAAACACAGAAAGGGAAATTAGAGAATCGATTCCATTTACTATAGCACCAAGAACCATAAGATACCTGGGAATAAACCTAACCAAAGAGGTAAAGGATCTGTACTTGAGGAACTACAGAACACTCATGAAAGAAATTGAAGAAGACACAAATAGATGGAAGACCATTCCATGCTCTTGGATCGGAAGAATGTTTTATAATTTTACTAATCAAACCATTTCACAATTTCCTGGGTTCCTTTCCTCTTACTTCATATTATCATGTTTTGTCACCTTCACGAGGTGGGGATCCTGGTGATCCGGTCCGAAGTGATGGGGGCACTATCGACTGATGATCAGTAGACCACTTTATTTCTTACAATCACTTCTTTTATACCTTCCACAAGATCTGATTACAAACAGGATATAGATTTATGTGCAGGGCATGGGCTACATGTTAGATGTGATTTATGTGCAGGCAATCAAGTGAGACAAGTGAACAACAATGATGATCTCTTAGCTTTAAATGACAATATCTCTTAGCTTTAAATGACAAGAGCAAGTTAAGGATTCTCCACACTTATCAGGTCTATCTAAAGGATGACAGAAAAACACTCCAGGGATCCTCCCATGTTTATTCCAGAGTTGGCCCAGGAAGACTCTTCCCCTCCATTGCCTGGAGTTTTCTCACAGGATTGGACATGACCCCAGTCACATTGCTGAGGATTCGGGTTGCGTTCCAACAATGTTTAAAGAAAGTATATTTTGAATTTTAAGATTAAGTACAAGAGACTTTAATATTGTGCTTTTTCACACATTGAAATATAATATGGCTGTTCAAATGAACTAAATTAACATGTATCAACATGAATAAGATTCAGAAAATTAAGTTGAGTGACACGAACAAGTTGCAAAAGGAGTTATTACATCTATGTAACAAGAAAATGGCAAAGCTACATATTCCTTATATTTACGAAACTTGTGTACTAGAAGTATGAAGCATGAGTGAGACTGGGCACACAAATGTCACGGTCATAATTACCTCTGAGGAGGTTAGGCGGAGAAAGGACTGGGAGTATATGAAATGTTAGCACTTAATATTTTATTTGACACAGAGAATGAGAGAAATTTGAAGCAGATATGGCAAAATATTAGCTCATTTCTGCTGTGGAATTTTCTGTATATTTTATATATATGATCATTTTTAGTATGACATAGGTATAGCCATCAAATCTAGCTGGCAGAATTCCTGTCTAATGAAAACAAAACAAGCAAAAGCAAAACTAAAATAAAATGTGTAGTGGTGTCAAACCCCAAAACATTTCTTTTTGTGTTGAACAATTACAAATCATATAACCAAATTCTTCTCTGCAATTTTAGAATAAGAGAAAAATGTCACTAATTTTCATATAGCCATTCTTTGTTTTATTGTGTTTTGCTTTATTGCACTTTGCAATGCCCGTTTTTTACAAATGGAAGGCTTGTGGCAACCTTGCATCAAGAGCGTCTGAAAGTCCCTTTTCTCCAACAACATTTGTTCATTTCATATTTCTGTGTCATGTTTTGGTAATTCTCATAATATTTCAAGCTTTTCCATTACTATTATATTTGTGATGGTGATCTGTCATCAGTGATTTTTAATGCTACTATTATAATTGTGTCAGGGCAACATGAACCACATCCATATAAGACAGCACATTTTTTTTTTTTTAAAGATTTTATTTATTTATTTGACAGACAGATCACAAGTAGGCAGAGAGGCAGACAGAGAGAGAGGAGGAAGCAGGCTCCCTGCTGAGCAAAGAGCCCGATGTGGGGCTCGATCCCAGGACCCCGGGATCATGACCTGAGCCGAAGGCAGGGGCCTCAAACCACTGAGCCACCCAGGTGCCCAAGACAGCACATTTAATAGATAAATGTTGTTTGTGTTCTGACTGATCTACAGACTAGACATTCCCGACCTCACTTCCTTCCTCAGGCCTCTGCATTTCCTGAGACACAACAATATTGAAATTGGGTAATGAATAAGCCAACAATGGCCTCTAGGTGTTCAAGTGAAAGGAAGAGTCCACTGATGCGGCAAACTTCATAATTTTATTTAAATTATGGCGATTTAAAGCAATCGCCACCACCACCTGATCACACAACCAGTCATCAGTATCATGGTAGGACCCTTTAGCAGCAAAAGATTGACTCCCTGAAAGTTCAGATGATGGATAGCATTTTTTAGCAATAAAATATTTTAAAATTAAAGTATGTAACTTTTTTAGGTTTAATGCTATTGCACACTTAGTAGACTACAGTATAGTGTAAACATAACTTTTATAAGTGCTGGGAACTGAAAAATTCATTTGACTCACTTTATTACGGCAGTCTGGAGCCAAATCTGCACTATATCTGAGATATGCCAGTCATCCTTTTGTTCCTTCTTCTTTCTCTTTCCCCAGCCATGTAGTTACTCTTAACTTTGAGAACAAGCTGACCTAGGAAAAGCCAAGCCACTGGCACTACCGATGTCAGAGAACACCCTAACTCAGGTAAACTAGAGCTTAGCATTAGAAGTGAGTGTGGTTACTAGACTGATCTTCTCCACTCACTTCTAGAGTGTGTGAGTGTGTGTTCACACAAAGCCTCCTTCAGAACATCATCTGTACACACACAAGGTTACCTTAGGATGAAAGATTTTTGGTCTTTGTGAAGAAGGTGATGGGAAGCAGAGCCAAATGAGAGTGTGAAGAGGTTTTCCCAATGTGGAGCTTGAGAAGTGTTATGGATTGATGTTTGTGTCCCCCTCCAAATTTTATGTTAAAACCCTTCCCACCAATTTATGGTATCACTAGGTTGGATTTTTGGAAGTAATTAGGATTTGATAAAATCATGAGAAATTGATCAAAATTAGGAAATCAGATTTATTTTATACTATCTAGTAAAAATAATTGCTTGTATCTTTTTTGGTATATTGAATTTATGGAGAAAGAGGTGTCCATATTTTTTCTTTAATTAGTTACTCAGTTGCAGCTAATATTACATATATGTATATGTATATAGTGTTACATTTATACTGATATATATACTTAGTTTACATACATACACAGTGTTATATTATTAATGATACATATAGTAACATATAGTTAGTTAGGTTCCACCTATTTCAGATGACAAATTTGCTTTTTTAATTCCTATCTGATTCAGAATGATAACAATGATTTTTAAAAACTTGGTTTGACTAGTATTTGAATTAAGGCTCTAATCGCATTGAGTCTTTTTATACTGAAAATTGAAAGTATGACTAATAATTGAAATAAACCTAAGGATGTTTAGAGACTAATCACAATACCTGACTTAGAATGACATTGGATTAATTAATTTCCACATTTTCTATGTCTGCTAAAACCTAACCTCATCCTAAATGAGAGGGGATAGCAGTAAGGGAAAGTACAGAGTATAGCTTGGCCACTTTGGATCCTTGGGGAAATTTACTGAGCTAATGAAAATGTTTACTAAGCCAGCTCTAATTTCCTTCAGAACTGCTTTTAAAGATGTTTTCTTGAACTACTGCCTATCAAACTTAACATTTTGGAAAACCATTTTAAGACTATTTTCCAAGGGTTTTTACCGCCAGCCCCGATCATGTTTTTTATTAGTTTTAGCAAATACCATAACTTATATAATACAAAATATACCTAGTAAGCCTATAATTTCTAGATCACTGTTATTATTGTAGTATTTTTCTTTGCTTATCTTTTTTGGAAGAATCTTTAAGGGCACACATATATATGATTTGATAATCATTTCAATGGATTTTAACCTTTTATGTTATAGTCTAAGGCATTCAATAGATTTTATATTGTTTCCTGTTTAGGATCAATAAATTTACATTAGAAATGACATGTGGCTATATGAACCAATAAATCATGTATTAGAATTATAATTCTATCACCAAAAGACACTGAGAAAAGTGAACATGGTAGAAAAGAACTTGATCTACATGTACACATTATTAACCCTAATGTCACTTCCCCTTCCCCTCCCCTGAGAGAATACTGGTTCTCTCAGAGTTCCTCAAACATATGAACTCTTTCCAGTTTTGACCTTTTATATTTGCTCTCCCCTCTGCTCGGAATACTCTTCATATGGCTCAATATTTTTGTTAATCCATCACTTGCATAGCCACCTCCATCAACATTTAGATCGCCCTTAAAATGCCACTTCTTCCATGAAGACTTCCATGACTATGTGTCACACTTGTCACTGTCTGAAAATAATTATTTCTTCATGTAGTTATTATAAGCCTTCCCTTCCTTTCAAAACCCTCTGCTCCATCCAACTAGAATAAACTTAGCAAAAGCAAAGATCTTGCCCCTTATTTTCTACTTTCTTTCTAGTGACTAAATAATGCTAGGCACATACCAGAGACCCAATAAATTTTGTTGATTTCTGGAATAATTTTTAAATAGGAATATATTATATTATTGAATGACCTTAAACATTACCTCTTTGCTCTACTTAGTCATAACAATCTTTTTTCCAGTTTGCATCGCTATTTCCCTTATATATAAATATAAACTTAAACGGGCATTTAGAGCCAACAAATGATGTTATATAGATTCTACTCTACTTTATCTACATTATAGTCATGGAAACAAAAGACAAGATAGTACATTACATTTTCTTTAAAATTATACCAGCTAAAATCAAATACGAGACTAGAACTATGCTCTCTATCAGTCCTTTGTTGTTTTCATAAAACATGCTGAAATCTAGTTTAAAAGCTAAATGAATCCTTCAGCCTGTTTTGAAAAAAGAAAAGTCAAATAGTAAAAATGACATTGGATTCAAAAGAACTGACTTTCTTTCTCTGCTGCATTTCTAACTAGCAGTATAATCCATGATATTTAACTATTCTAAGACTCACATGCTGTAAATGGAAATCATAGCATGGGTTTGAGGCTTAAGTAAGAAAATATATTCAAAGTGCCTGATAGAGTCCCTGATAATTAATAGCCTCTCAATATATGGTATTTTGCAGTCATCACCTTAACTAGTGAAATAATCTGCATGGTTCTCATGATTCTAGCTGATTGGCATCAGGAACTGCAACATTGTGTTTCCCAATCTTTTCTCTGTTACAAAACTGGGAACATTACCCATCACTGCCTCAGGTTATGCCATTTGAACACTCATTGTTACCTCCATGGCTTCATTATAGCACCATGAAGTCCTTAAATTAAATAGAAGTAGAAGGTATAAAGATTATTGTTCATTAATTACTTCAATTCTTGTTTATTAGCACTTTGTTTTTGCCTCATTAAATTTCAATCAAAACTTCAACTGATAGGAAGAAAAGGTAGTGGTTCAATTTCTGTGGGAAACGGGAGGAGGCTACCTGAACAAAATCCCTCTGTCTGAAAAAAGATGCTGAGAGTCAGGAGGGAGAATTCTATCCATTTATCCAAGAGAATTTAGCAGGGCTTGCATTGCTAGTTCTTTCTCAATCTTCTCGACCTTTGACCCTCCATTAAATGCTGTTACGTATTGAATAAAACCTAAATCTTTTACAGAAAGAGTTATGAGAATACCATCACTTAATAAATTGCTTCCTAGTTATGCAATACTACTATTGTCTCTTTGTTGGACCAGTGAAGTATATGGCTGAAACAGACATGAATTAAAGCGTGGGACTAGTGCATCTAAAAGATATGATATTTAATATGATCTTCTGAATGTCAACGTGAAGCAATTATTCTTACACTGTGTACAAATACTTAGAATAAAAGAGGAGGTTTTCATTTTTTTTTTTTCTAACAGCCAGTATATGCATGACCTTCTTTCTCTTAAATGCTTTTTTTTTTTTTTTTGGCCTGTATGGTCATGTATGATGTTCATACTGGCAAGATACACGTTGTCCTGTAACTGCCACTAGCTGGTAAAGCACAGACTTCAATTCAAATTCTCTGAATCCAAGGCTCATGGAGTAAGGGTAGTTTTAATTTGGGAAAGGAAAAGAACAACCAAGCCTTATAGGTAATGATTTAGTGCAATTTACTTAGAAAGTATTTAATTAATGATACCAATGGTATAATTTCGCTTTTTGGATATTTAATGTGTGGACTTTGAAGTCCCCCAGCTGCCCCCAAAGCCTAACATCCAGCTTCTGGGTTGCAGCCAGGCAGCATTCAAAGACCACTGCTTCAATTAGCTCCCCCCTACTTAGAACAGGTACTTATTGCCAGTAGTGATAAGTTAATCAACTAATGAGTCGATTAAAGAAGTAATTAAAGTGTAAAACAGCAGGAAGGGACTTGCTTTTAAAAGATGCTCTAATACTTAAGGTTAAGTCAAATCAGCTTACTTATATTACATCAGGCCTGTCTAAAATAAAATCTTCATGTGGCTCATAAAGCTGGTGAATTCTGCTGAATTAGTTAATGTACTCCATCTATTTACTGTTGCCATAGAATCAGGGGAAAATTTACTCATTTTTAAAAACTTCTCTGTAAGGGTCACTCTGTGCTAGGAACTAAAAGGTATGGAGGGAAAAAATAGATTTAAAGTACCCATTGTTTTAGTAATTGTGTCAAGAATATGTGGATCAATTGTACATTTAACTAACTTTCCTTATAGCAGCACTGTGCGGAAGAATAAATGCATGCAAACTACATTTTGACAATATCTACATGTTCTTTGAATGATTCTTAAGTTTGATGTTTATTATATCTCACAGGCAATTCTTTTATTTGAGTACTACTTTGAAATTATAATGGAAATCAATGGAACTGTATGATTAAAGACACAAGTACTCAATATGATGCACATATTTCTAGACTGCGTATTTATGGTCACATTCCTCAACATAGTACATTATTACTTAGAGGCTGGAGATGTTCTTGTACTAGTTCCAAAAATATTTTAGACCAAATGAAATTAGTTCCCATATTAGGATAATCTTTAATTTTATGTCTTTATTAATTCCTGTAAACACAGCAATTTTATAGTTATCCCACTCTTCAGATTAAGAAATCTGGGGTAAAAGGTAATCATGAATCTTGCTCAGGTTAACAGAAGTTTTAATAGGATTAGCAAGAGTCCATAGACTCATTTCAAGTTACTTGAATATGCTATTAATCACTGGGTTTTGGTGTTAGCCAAACCCTGAAAATGTCACTGTGAGGAAATTCTCATTTTTTAAAAATATTTTTGATACCTTGTAGTAAAGGATAACTTTAATGAGGCAGAGAATCTGCTCACTCCTTTCTGCCTACGTAGACTAAAGATACAAGTGTGCTTGATGTCCCTTTACCACGTCATGTTATTCTATTAAGCCTGATTGAATATGTTAAGATTCTAGTCTCTTTTCTTGAGATCAATATTTAATCTGTATTACATATAGCTGTCATAGTGATTTCCTCTTACCATTGTCTCTCTCCTTAATGATAACACAGTTATTTCTATCTTTAAAGAAGGTATAAAGGGCCACTCTGTAAGGGCCACTCTGTGCTAGGAACTAAAAGGATATCAAACGATATCATATGTATATACTTATATATATAAATTCCATCCCATCATGGTCTAGAGCATTGGCTCTCAAATGTGGTGTATATCACAATCATTTGGAGTGACTGTTGAACAGATTGCTGTGCCAGCTCCAAAGTTTTGGAGTTAGTAGGCTTAGAACGGGATCTAAGAATTTGCTTTTCTAATAAATTTTCAGGTGATGTTGGTGTTATTGGTTGAGAGAACACATTTTGAGGAACAGCTGTTCGGAAGAAAGAGCAAGTTATTTGGAAATGGAATGTCTGGGGTGCCTGGGTGGCTCAGTGGGTTAAGCCGCTTCCTTTGGCTCAGGTCATGATCTCAGGGTCCTGGGATCGAGTCCTGCATCAGGCTCTCTGCTTGGCAGGGAGCCTGCTTCCCTCTCTCTCTCTCTCTGCCTGCCTCTCCGTCTACTTGTGATCTCTCTCTGTCAAATAAATAAATACAATCTTAAAAAAAAAAAAAAAAAGAAAAGAAAAAGGAAATGGAATGTCTCAGTGAATCTTATGCTTACTATTCTATGTGTATAGTTTGGGGTGAGATATTTTATTTCTATAAATCTCAGCTAATTTAGGGGATATTATCTTTTGGATTGCTTTCTCTAGTGGTGTTTTATAAATAGTTTTTGGTCTATTAAGCATACTCCCCCTTCATTCATTAGGTTGCATTCATTCATTAGGCTGTATATTGTATTTAAAGTTTGTCATTCTTTTTTTCATTTTATTTTATTAACCTTTTCTGATATTAAAGATATTTTAACCCATTGAGCCATCCAGGATCCCCTATTAAAGATATTTTAATGGTAGCCAAAATCAATATATTCCCTTATTGTTTATTTTTTTCCTTTATGGTTTACTGAAGAAGTCCTTTGCCTTCAAATTAGTGATGCACCCTCAGCCATGTCTTCTCAGGAGCCTTCTGATGGACTTCTTTGTCTCTGATATGGCAATCTTTATAACTAACATTTATATTTAGCTCTTCCAGTAGTTTCATATCACCGCTGAAATACCTCTTCATGCCCTCTGCCTTTTCTACTAGATTTTAAAAACATATTTTTCATAATTATTTTTAGAAACCTGTGAGATAGATTCAATATTGGGCCCATTGCAAGCTTTATTATAGGTTTCTTTAACTCTTGGAAGTGAGTTGTTTTCCTTCTCTGTCTTAGTTTCTAAGGTGTGCTTTTTACTTCTTAATTAAACACTGAATATCATTTGTACCATGATATTTGAACAAATGGACATACTTCTTCTCTCAGACCCTTAATGTGGAACATTGAGTCAATCTAGTTAGGAAATGATTTGGATTTGGGTTATCTCTCTCTTTATACAAAACACACACACACAGCACATTACCTATATATCATCAGATTGATTAAAGAATAAAAATCAAGACAAAGATTAACTAAAGGCAATATGAGTAGATATTTATCTATTACTGAATATAGGCCCAAAAAATTATCTAAAGTGAAACATAAGGATAATGGTATAAAAAAATAAAGTGAATTCAAGAGCTGTGACACAATATAAAACAGTCTAAGATACATGTAATGGTAGTTACAAAAGAAAGAGAGAAAAAGGTAAGTTAGAAAAAAATTTGAAGGAGTCCTAAATGAGAATTTTCTAAAATTAATGACATAAAATAAGCCATGCATCCAAGAGCTTTAGAAAACCCTATGCAAAAAGAATTCTTTAAAGAAAGTAATATCATAGTCAAATGACAAAAGGACAGCTAAAGAGGGTTAGGGTGATAAGAAACATCACATTCAAAGAAGCAATGATAACAATAACAGACAACTTTTAATTAAAATGATGCAAGCCAGAAACCAATGGAATGACATTTATTGAAAGTAAAATACTGAAAAAAAGAAAACTGTCAACTCAGGATTTTATACCCATAAAAAATATTATCCTAAAATGAACTCATATGAAAGGCTTTGTCAAATAAACAAAAGGTGAAAGAATATATTTACAGCAGCTCATACTACAAGGTATGCTCAACAATTTTCTTAAGGTGGAAGCATTACAATTTCATTTTAAAATCTTGATTTGTACAAAGAAATTAAGAGTGGCAGAAGTGGTGAAAGGGAAAGTCAATAGAAGAGACAGTATTTTCTTACTTTTCGTTGCTTGAGAAAATAACTTATTGTCTAATACAAAATAGTAATAATTTACTCTAGGGTTAAATAATTAATTTATTGTTATTAATGAATTAATTTACTATAGAATTAAAATGTGTAATAAAAGTGACAATTTATGGGAAGGCAGAAAAGAAAATGTTTTTCAGTGCACTAATGTGAAGTAGTATAACTCAGATTTATAACACATATATATCTATTTATGATATTAAAATCTATTAGGTATTCCTTTTTTCTGTTGAGACATTAATTTTTTTTTCAAAAATTAATTTATTTATTTGAGAGAGAGCGAGGGAGAGAGAGTGGAGGGAAGAGGCAGAAGAAGAGGGAGAGAAAGTCTCAAGCAGGCTCTCCACTGAATGTAGGGCTTGATCTCACAACCCAGAGATCATGACCTGAGCCAAAACCAAGAGTCAGTCACCCAACTGACTGCACGACACAGGTGTCCTAAGATATTAGTTTTCCAAAAGATGTGTGTTAAATTCTTTATCGATATGACATTTTATCACTTTTATTCAATTTTTCCAATTTAAATTTTATTTCAAATTTTATTTCATAACTTTTTCTATTTTTGTACTCATTGAATAGACAAATATTTGAATGTTACACATGCTATAACAATATTCTTTCACTGGTTGTAGGTCACATTTCAAATGTATACTTACTATTTTCCATATTGTTTTCTTAAACATATTAATATTTATGTCCTCTTCAAAAAGCAAGCATTTTCACTCATAATAGCTGTCCTTGTTGTCCTTTTTTCTATCCCCAATGTTTCCTTCTGAAGTTTAAATGTTGTATTATTACAGTCGAGTACTTTTTATGTTTTAAAACCAGTTCTTAGTTGAATAGTGAACTTTCCAAATTAGTTATCTACCATTCCTCACTAATTAACTAAGTAACTAAGTAACTAATGCTCCAAGGAGTACATCCTAAGCACCTAATTGTATTTTCTTTTTATTTTTCCCTTATATACCAAGTTTTATAGTCTATAAGCCTTTTAGAGCTGATACCATAATCTTTCTTTCATTTTATGACACCTTCAGTTAGGATTTCTTCAATTAATTTTTATCCTTCATTTCATTTTTCCTTTCATTCAGGAACTCTGGTGATGTACATATTGACATTTCTAATTCTAGTTTTTGTTTTCACTCTTTTTTATTTTCTAGCAATTTAACTTTTTTCTAATTCATTTTTGGCTGTTCCTTGACTTGACTTTTCAGCTTACACATTTTACCATTTGGCTATGTCAGTTTAACTATTCAAACTACCCAGTGAGTTCTTTATTTTAATAATTATTTTTATTTTGATAGATCTCTGCTTGTGTCAACTTAAAAGTCATCTAATGCTGTTTTATGGTTTTCTTTAGGATATTGTTTATTTTAAATTTCTGTCTTTTCCACACTATTAACTCTGCTTTCATGGTGGTAGATTGTTCAGTGCACTCTCCTATTTTTATAGTCTTTGTGATCCTGAGATGTCTTATTAATGCACTTTAGGAGTTCATGCTACCCTGGAAGTCTCAGCTACATACTTTGTTGGGATGTGGGGAAGAGAACATAAGCTTTGGACTCATCCCTTCTAGCAGAGTTTGGGAAATAAATGGGGATGGAGATCCTCAAGGCAAAGCCTACTGTTGTTAGAGTATGTCTTTTATCTTTTTTTAACATCCCACCAAGTGACTGGGTTCCATGGGTATATACCAGAGCCTCTGCCCCCGCCACCAATGTTACCAAAATCCTCTGTGGATTGTTATTATCTAGCACCTGGGGCAGGAGGGTATTGGGAGGAGGACGGACTCCAAGGCTGACCTCTGAGCATGTTTTTGGTGACATCCCTCCCTACCCCAGCTGGGTTTCAGTCTTTAAATGTACCTGATATGCTTTTAGCAATCCTCGACTAGCATGACTGCCTGCTCTGTGGTAGAATTGGACCAGCTGCATGCAGGCACTAAGGGACAGAGAAAAAGTCACAACCACCAAGTTCTTCACCACTTTATCTTCTGCTCCCGATAACCTAGCTATTTTCTATGTGAGCTCTTGTCACCAGAGTACATAGGAACTTATCTTACTTCTACCTTCCATGAGGATTTTTACCCTATCATGTCACTTACATGCTAATGACTGCTCATGCAAATATTTTTTGAGAGTTTAATATGTTTGTGAACTCTTTTAGTTTTATGATCTGTGAAGTAAATCTCTCTTAATTTTCCAGGGAGAATGATAAAAGAATAAAGCTTAACATGATTTGTGGGTGTTTTTTTTCCTTTGGAACACACACATGCATGTGCACACACAATCCCATTATCCTCACTGTTATGTAGGCAGTTGTACTCTTAGCTTAAGTTGTAAACATCAAGTGTTTTATTCTGAGAGCATTACTAATAATTTCTGCTATGGACAAATGGAATCCCTAGACCATTGCCTTTTGAAATATTTCAAATAACATTGTTCAGTTTAAACCAAGGCTTACATGTTTAATATCTTTAATTATTTTTGAACTATCCAACTATAATCATTAATTTAATTTTTAATGGGCATTTCAGGTATTTAATCAAGATTTCCATTATTTTTAATATACAGTATAAAGTCTTCATTCTACACCCTTAAAATGCCTTTTGAAATTTGTTGTCTCTGAATAATCAAAAAAGTTTTATTAGCAAAGGAAAATATATATAATTTATTATAAAAATAAACATAGGTGGGGAATGAAATACCCTAAAATAGCCTTTATCTTGGCTAGGATAACACTATTATTTTAAACCCAACATAATGAAGGTTTTGACTTTTTTCAACTTTTGAAAAGCTTTACATGAATGTATACTAAATTTTAAATTATATCCTAGTATGAGCATGTGTTTTAAGAGTGCTCATTTTAATATGCAAAATATATCTTATCCTAGCTTTTGAAACAGGTTTATGTTCATGGAAATTATACTAGGACACTTCTTACCAAAAAAAAAAATCCACAAAAACAAATACCAGATCATTTGCTTGGATTTACATATAACTATTGTCACTTTGTTATGATTTTTCCCAATTAACTTAAATAGTAATAAAAAGGTGGAACTGAAAAGAAAATTGACCCCTCACATACATAGAGACTTATTACATCGCATGGATACTGCTTAGCTGTAACTGTTCTCTCACTGGAAGGGAAAATTTAAAAAACAAGAATTATCTTCTCTTAGAGAGATGTGTTAAATGAAATGTGCTAAGAGATGTGGTAAAGAATGTGAAGGATTAAGAATAATGATGGGCTGTTAGTGTTTTCTTCCTACTTTTGTTTACTCTTCTTGAATTATGCTTGATATTATTTGGGTATCAAGTTTTCTTATGGGTTGCACTGAAGTCAAAATATATTTTACACAAATAAAAGAAAATACGGGGAAAAAGGCAGTGAAAACATGGCTCAGGGATAATATCCAAAGCTTGTTTGTTTGTGAGATTTGGGGGCTTTGTAATTTAAAAAGCTCCTCGTGATGTATTAATTAACTGAAAACAGGAACGTATTGTGTCCAAACAGTGCATATATTGCGATGGTGCCATGTGCTGGAAGGGCCTAAGTAGGCAATTGTGTTGTGAAACCACAATGAAGAGACTTAGGCAGAAAACAGCTTTCTGAAAATTGCACCTTTTGATGTGTTGGTGACATGAAATTGACGGCGTTAGGTGGAATAATGACTTTAAAGACTAATCCTTCCTCTCCTCCGACAGGCAGTATCTTGAGGTGCTCATTAGGTCTCACATGGAAAGAGGATTTAGCAAATTCCTTTTTTTTTTTAACCTTTTACAAAACTGCTAAGTATTTTCGATATATATGATTTCTCTGCTTGGGAGTTATCCAGAGCTAGTAAATCTGGGAAGAAGCTGATCAGAATCACACTGCTTGACTCGAGGAGAGTCTATACTGGTGCATGGTACACACAGAACTCAGCTCTGACTGAGCCTATGGAATATTTAATCGAAAAAGCCAGGCTTTTAGGTTTGAGCCACAGCCTTCTCTTCACTATCTTGCAGCCAAAAGCTTTCTTTCCTAATGGCTGTGATTCTAGGCCTCTGGGGTGCTTCTGATGTCAGGGCTTCTAGAGGAACAACACTATCAATGGTGTAATGCAGAGAAGTAGAAAGACAATGCGTTCAATTTGTGTACATACACTAGGAGTTGCCAAGAGTTTTCAGATCAGCTTTAAGGAAAATTGGTATATGTTTATTGATAACGTTTTCCCAGGGAATTCAATTTTCTTTTCCATTTGCAGCATTCATAAGAAAGGTATCTATGTGCCAATGACCTCTCCTATATAATAAAGACTGAACAGTTGTTAAGTGAGTCAACATACCATCAAAACCTCCATAGTAAACAACCGCATGGTTGAGCCTCATGACTTTCCTTATACTATGGTTTTAACTAACATTGCAATAGATGTTTGAATAAGAAAATCACTGTGTGTGGGTCTGTGCGTGTGTTTCTTTATGTGTGTGTGGGGGTGGGTGATTTCACTGATGCATAATCCTCTAATAAGAAGGGTCATCATGCTGCATATCTAACATCTTAAGACTAATATAGCCACAAACAGGAGTGATTTAGTGTTAGAATTATGAAACTAGGTGAATAAGAAAGGCCTTAAAAAGTTGGCTATCAAAATTAAAAAATCCAAATGGTTTATCTGGGACTAATTTTTAGATTGCTATCTGTGCTTCCACAACAGTAGTAAAATTTTCCTTTTCTCAGACTTGAAGTGACCCTCCCCTGACAGAGTTTAAGAATGGAAGTTTCCAGAGTAATCTTTCTGTGAAGAAATGGCCTATCTGACCTAATTGTGTAGTTTCTCTTTCTCTCTTTTTCTCTCTCTTTTCTACCACTTGGAGAAAAGCTGCGTGGGAAGCAAAAATTCCTCTTCTCACTACGTTTTGCACATTGTCAGAATTTATTAACACAGTATTTTCAAAAGAATGACAGGGTTATTAGACATTTCATGGCAGAAACTCAAAAACAATTCTGCATCCTGTTTGGTCAAAACTTGTAAAATTTTCAAGAACCACAGAAACAAAAATGGTCTTCCAATGCGTGTATTAAAGGCAAATCTGCCAAAATGATAGAACTTGAGATTGAAGGAGAAAAACAGAAGTCAAGTGTATAAAGTCATATTATGCTTTAGCATGTGTGGGATAGATGGTATTATAATTTACAATAAACAAAGGCTCACAAAAATACACCAATACTTTCCTTTAGAAAGCCTAACCTATGGACATCCCATATGGAATATGATCTGTGTCTATACCATGCCAGAAAAATCAGTTAAATATTTTTTGTAGTTAATAGATTGATGAGGGTTTTTTCCCCTTTGTTGGGGGTGGGTGGAAACTTATCTAACCTCTTTTATTCCCCCTAACTTTGACTAATAGTTTCATTGAATCAATTTGATTAATACATATATTGTTCAACAATATGAATACATAATATAATCATTTTTGGCCTACCAATAGCTGAAGAGTCTTTATAATCTCAACAGAAGCTATTATGTTTCTTCATCTGAAAAATTATAGCTAAAGTTTTACAGTTTGGTTTTCTTTTTGCCAGGTTGCTCTGAGCACTCAGCGAAACTACTTTATTGTTCTATTCTCTGGTTTCAAATATGTTGCTTTAAAAACATCTATGGAAAAATTAATCTGAAGAAAAATAAAATAAGTTAAAATAGATAAAATAAAGGTGACTGTTCAGCTTGATGGGGAAAGGAGGAAATACTTGTTATGTATATGTACATTTATATGCATATTTACATATTTCCCAGGTATTAATTAAAACACTAAATATTTAGCAAGTACTTATTTGTGTTGACCACATGGTCTAGATACTGACAGATTCAGGAATGCAAGGTTAAATGTGACTTGGTCTCTCTCATCAGGAAATATGATGCAAAGAGAAATAGAAAGAGAAGAAATTTGGGGAAAGAAGTCCTAACTGTATGACATAAGCTTGTGCACATTAAAGTAAGGTACAAAGAAGGTAGTGAGCAAATTCACCAGGGCTCCTAAGGGGTAGAGCTCTTCAGAGACATTTCAGTGATGGGGTATTTTACTTGATTTTGAGTTGACCTCTGTGGAAGTGTATGACAGGCCAAGAAAAGGGCACACTAGAGAAAGTCAAGCTAGCTTTACCATTATGGTCTATAGCAAAAAGATATACTTAACACTGTAGGATGAGACAGTAAGAGAAAGATAGATGTAAGATCATAATATAGAATGATTATTAGCTTATGTCAGAACCAAGAGCAATCATATGACAAACTTATGAAATTGTTCATTTTCTTTGGTTATTTAGACTATTGCTCTCCTGGTTATACTCCCCATTTTTACCAGGAACCCAGAATTCCATGCTACCAATGTGTTATACTCATAAGTCCCCATTAGAATTGCTCTCACTTGGTTCTCACTCCATCTGATCTCTTCTGCTTTGTGCTCCATTGCTTCTCACTTAGTGGTTGATGAAAAGCAATCTGATAAGCTAATTCTTACTAAGGTTTAATTACTTAACAGCTTGATTATTAAATCTCTAAGGGTATTTGGATTTTGAATAGAGGACTATTGGATGTTGTCTTAATTCAATACAATTAATGAGGGGTTTTGCTGTTGTTTTTTTTTTTTTTTTTTTTTTTTTAGCAAAGAAAGACATTTTATTGGGGCAACAAAAGGCAGTAGAGAGTATTCCAGAAACACTTTGTATTTTTGAGGAATAGCAAGTTCCAGGAGAAAAAAGTATTATATTTGGAGCTAAAAATCCCATACGTGTCACTATCTAAATTTTTACTTTAAAATTTTTACTTTTGGGATGCCTGGGTGGCTCAGTTGGTTAAGCCACTGCCTTTGGCTCAGGTCATGAATCCAAGGTCCTGGGATCGAGTCCCACATTGGGCTCCTTGCTCGGCGGGGAGCCTGCTTCTCTCGCTGCCTCTGCCTGCCTCTCTGCCTGCTTGTGTGTACCCTCTCTCTATCTCTGGCAAATAAATAAAATCTTTAAAAAAAAAAATTTTACTTTTAAATTTTTTTAAAATCACTGTGTCTTTGAGTCTCAGTTTTCTCAACTTTATAATAGAAGTTATAGTAGTTATGCTGCCAAACAATGCTAAGCTCAAAGGAGAAACAGGAAGTTTTTATGAGATAAAAATTCACATTATTATTGCCTCATTCAGAAAAAAATCAGATTTACCTACATTAATATCATTTTTTCTTTAAGGTTTTCTTAATTCAATCAAGTACCTATAAGAACAGCTATAAAGAGATAGTAATTAAAGAAGTTTGTCTTGAGTAAAGACATATGGGTTTCCTAAATATACCATTTGTACCTTAAAGCTTTTTTTTTTTTTTTTATAAAATCATCAACAAAATATGGGAAGAGGAAACTGTGAATAAGAATGAATTGAGAAACAAAAATACAGTATGGCTTTAGGGATGGTTCTAGGATGAATAAAGATGCAAATTAATTATTAATTGAAAAACACAAAAGGAAAGTAAATGGGAATTTAAGTTGTGTACAGAATCAAAAGACATGAGTAAATGTAAATATATTAGTATATATGGTATAAATAGTGTATAAGAAGAAAGCTCATTATTTAAAATCCTATTGTCAAAGGTGGTATAAAAGGATACAACATTAATGCTCTATTACAGGTAGAATACTGTGATATAATCTACCAGGCAATTTGAGAATACTGATCAAAATTTAACATGCATGTGTGACACAATTAATTATTTGTTTTTTCCTCATTAAACTTTTGTTTTAATGAGTCCAAGAATTCTGTGATAGATTTTTGGTCAAGTTGTTTCCACTAAAAAGTCCAAATTTTTTTTTTTTTAATTTTGAAAAAGATTTATCAATTTACTTTAGAGAGAGGATGCACGTAAGCACACACACACAAACAAGAGGGGACAGAAGGAAACAGAATCCCAAGCAGACATGACACTGAATATGGAGCTCAATGTGGGACTCATGAATCTGAGATCTTGACTCAAGCCGAAACCAAGAGTCACTCAACCAGATGCACCACCCAGGGATCCCCTAAAATGTATGGATTCTAAAGCTAATAACCTAAAACCACTGCACACGCACAAAAAACAAATGACTCACAAATCATTCTCCTTTCCTTCTAAAGGTTTTACAATGCACTATTAACCAGTCTTTCACTATTAAACTTAGATGGCGAATTGACACAAACAGTTCTGAGACCATTCTTCTACCACTGATTAAGTCTGGGGTGACAGGTATTGAGGATAAAATTCATTTAACTTTCTCAGCTTTATGGGCAGAGTTGGCAACCTTGCCAGCTCTAGCTGCCTTCTTGTCTATTCCTCTGATAACAACCACAGAAACCAACTGTCTTGTGTCACGAACAGCTAAATGGTCCAGAGGAAGATAGTTAGAGAAGCTCTCAACACACAGAAGCTTAGCAGGAACCATATCAATGATGGCAGCAACACCAGATTTCAGGAACATAGAGCCATCTTCCAAGTTTTTTCCAGAATAATGATCGATCTCCTTCCCCTCAGCAAACTTGCAACCAATGTGGGCTGTGTGACTACCCAACACACATGCATATCCAGCACTGATTAAGCCTGGATAGTTCAGGATAATCACCTGAGCTGTGAAGTCAGCTGCTTCAATTGGTGGGCTATTTTTGCTATCACCAGTCATATTGGTGACATCTTTGTCAGATATGTTAAGACATTGAAACTCACCTTGTCCCAAGGAAGAGCCTCACTCAAAGCTTCATGGTGCATTTCAACAGAATTTTTACTTCAGTTGTAACATTGACTAGAGCAAAGGTGATTTTCATGCCAAGTTTAAGAACACCTGTCTCCACTCAGCCTAGGGGGACAATACCAATACCACAAATTTTGTAGACATCATGGAGGGGCAGAGGCAAAGGTTTTTCAGTTGGACGAGCTGGTGACAGAATGCAATCCAGAGCTTTGAGCAGCATGGCTCTACTGGCATCGCATGTTTACAGGTGACTTTCTATCCCTTGAACTAAGTCACGTTAGCACTTGGCTCCAGCGTGTTGTCACCATTCCAACCAGAAATTGTCATAAATACTACTGTGTTGGGGTTGTAGCCAATTTTCTTAATGTAAGTGCTGGCTTCTTTAATGATTTCCTCATATCATTACTGTTGGGTGGCTCAGTGGAATCCATTTTGTTAATACCAACAGTTTTACATCCAGCGTGTAGGCCAGAAGGGGGCGCTCATGGGTTTGCCCATTGTTGGAGATACCTACTTCAAATTCACCAATACCAGCAGCAACAATCAGGACAGCACAGTTAGCCTGACATGTGCCTGTCATCATGTTTTTTGAATAAAGTCTCTGTGTCCAGCAGCATTAATAATGGTCAGGTAGTACTTGCTGGTCTTGAATTGCCACAGGGAGTCATCATTGGTGAAACCATGTTCATGTTCACCTTTAGTTTATCCAAGACCCAAACATACTTGAAGGAGTCTATTCCCATCTCAGCAGCCTCCTACTCAAATTTTTCTGTAGTTCTTTCATTGACCCCACCATATTTGTAGACCAGATGACCATTAGTAGTCAACTTGCCCAAATCTATGTGTTCAATGATGACAATGTTAATATGAGTCTTTTCCTTTCCAATTTGGTTTAGGTTTAGTGTAATTCTCATGACATCTGTGTTCTGGAAGTAAACCCTTTGCAAAAAATCTGCTTGTCTGTTTTCTTACAAGTATGTGAGCACACAGGGCAGCTTGGTTTTTAACAGTGGTTATTTAGAGACAACTGAATATCAATTGCTCTCTACAGAGAGCAATGTTTAAAACAACCTCAAAACTGAAAAGGAGAGAATGTGACAGATAACATGCTGGCAATAGAACAGCTACCTCAGAAAGAGCTCATGGTTTCCAGGCAGAGAAACACTGCTTGTGAGCATGCTGAAAGAGTAGTTAACTGGACAGTCTCCATAAATGACATTTTGGTAATCATGGAAAATGAGAGAGAAAACTGTATAGATGCTCTCACTTACATCAAAGGGGATATGTGGATTCCAGATTCAATAAACATAAGTAGGAGGGTTCTTCTACAAAATTATATCATGAATTTTCAGATATGTATGTTGCTGATGTTTTGATATGATGCTAAGACATTTTTTGTTTAAACTAATGTGATTTATTTTCTTGACAGATTTGTTAAACTGATGGATCAGAGAAATGCCACACACAGTTTATATTTTCACTCAAGAAAGGCATTTGGCAATATCACTCATTCTCTGGGATCACTGAGGAATAAGGACTCGATAATCACATAGGAAATATCTTTGGAATGTGAACATAGGACACAGCGACAGCATCACTGCCAGCAGAATGGGCAGGATGTCAGCCACAGAGAGAAGAGAGGCAGTGAGGTAGCAGCTACACTTTGAAACTGAACCTGAATAGGAACCCAGGTTCAGAAATGTCCTGCCTATTCAATGATGGGTCATTTACTTAATCTCTGTAGGCCTCAATTTTTTTTCTTATGTGATTTGAGAATTAAAATATTGCTGACCTTAAGGTTGTTGGGAGAATTCAAGAGGAACTAAATGGATGGTGTTTAGTAAGATGACCAGCATCAAGTATTATGATACTAAAATGAATACATAAAAGTTGTAAGTAATTAGAAGCGTTCAGGCAGAGTAACAGAGTGTCTTTGTTTCTTATTCCACAGCTGTAGCAGCAGAGATGGAAAACCTTTGAGTTATCATAATATCATATCATATTCTAAGGAAGAAAGGAAGCCCTTTCCAAGAAGGATGACAAGCACAGGACATTCTCCTGTTGGACTAAAGAAGATTGTAGCTGAGACACTTAAGTTATTGAATATCTACAGAAACTTGCCTTTTTCTCTAAGAGGCTTGTTATAGAACTCGGTTTCCCACTTAACATTTTCTTCAAGTACACTTAAAATAAATCTCCAATATCTAAGGTAAATTCAGAATATGTGTTTCTTCCTAAGAGAGGCTAACATAATTACTAGGTAAAAATTCAAAAAGATGAATCATTCCAAACTAACAAAATAAACATAAAAGGGTTAAAGGTATTCCTGCCATATCTTTAGGCAGGGTTCTCAGCTTCTTGTGACTTTTTTATCGTTGCTGTAGATAAAATTAGGGCTATGGTGATTTTAAATAATTTAATCAAGGTAAAATGCATAGTGCAGTCATTGACTAATAATGAACAATCATGAAAATGTGGTTATCATTCTTATCAGATGATGAAATTGGTAAACACCTAATATTTGGAACAGAAAAGAATGATTCATTTAAAAACCCTACACATTGCACTCAATGGCAAATGCATTGTGATCCAAGAGGATAAAAACACCATGAAACAGATCATGGGATCTTCTATTGCATTAAAAAGAAGTATTGTGTTTCATTAAGAGAAATAATTGTTTTACTTTATACAGTTAAGATATCATCTAGAAAATTTAGTTATGGTAGTAATACTTTAAGAAGGACTTTAACAAATTATAAAGACGGTAAAGAAGCTAGAGCAATTAATGACTTGACTTGGGAAAGGGAAATATCTAAAGGGAAAAAGAATGCTAAATCTGGTATCTAAAAAATTTTCATGCTTGAAATGCATAAAAGATCAGGATTAAGTGGAGAATGTCATAAGGATCAGATTCTGAGCAAACATGTAGACAAATATTAAGTGGATCTGTGTTGGAGTACATGGGTGGCTCAATTGGTTAAGCAACTAACCCTTGATTCTGGCTCATGTCATGATCTCAGGGTCCTGGGATAGAGTCCCAGATCAGGTCCTCTACTCAGAGGGGAGTCAGCTTGCCTCCAGCTCATCCTGTTCCTCCCCTTGCTTGAACACACTCTCTCTCTTTCTCTGAAATAAATAAATCTTAAAACAAAAAACAAAAAACAAAAACAAAGAACAATTGATCTGTCTGACAACTCAGTGATGTTTTAGGGACTGGAATCTTCTTTTTGACCAGTCTTTAGGGATCTTTAAATTTAAACTAAACAAAGGAAGGGAGTACATAGCATGCTTACGAGGTTCCCATCCCAAACCTAGGGCATATATTCTTAGCCAGCCTCTCTTCCCCATTGGACGATAGGTATCCTTTAATCTATAATCCTGATAGAATCCTTTAAATTTCATTTTAGACAACAACTGCCAATCAATTGGTGTGCCATTTCTGTCTAAATGATCTATAAAGTTTTATAAATCCTAATCTCATGATATTAATGTTTGAACTATGTTTTATCACCTAGAATACAGAGCATTATGTCTTTCATTTACTTATATAAAAATAAAGGAAGTAAAATTTTCAAACAATATTGTAATGTCTATTTCTAACAATAAATGATTTTTAGATAATTCTCAAATCTCAACAGAACTACCAGATGGTATGTTTTCTAGACAAGTCATATTTATAACAATGTATTTTTACATTTTGCAATACAACATAAAGCCTAATAATAAGATCTGAATTCTGCAAATACTAGACAAATCTGTAAGTATAACATTCTTCTCTCCTAGCGAACATCCTGTGAATTCATAAATATTTACATATTACAAGTTATAATTATGTAGCACTGGGGAAAAGGGAAAATGTAACTGTATATTTATATCTATAAGAATATAAAAGAACATTCATAAATTACAAATGTGCATTGTTCTAAAAAGAGTACCTACTGAGCTTTTGTATCTTAAGGCCAATACATAAGACAAATTTCTACATTCCCTCCATTAGTGGAATAAAAAATTATAATTGTAAGTTTGAATGACTATTGATTGCTTATTATAGTTTCTATTAATAGTTGTAGATGATTATGTATGAGCACATCATTGTAGGTATTTGATAATGTAGAAGGGAAAGTTCGTATTGCTACAGGGATAATCCTCCTTAAGAAACTGACAAGCATGATTATAAAAAAATACTGCAAAGTATGTATTTGCTTTGAAACAATTACCTAAAATAGTGCAGTTAAATGCTATCTTGTTCTTGCTTTTTACACCAGTCAGTATTCCACAGTAAATTCTATATCATAGATTCATCTGCACACTAATAAAGTTCTGCTAAATAAAACAAAATGTTTTAAGAAATCTGTTGTGCCTGTTACTTTTGAGTTATCCCAAAGCTTTAAAAAAGTGAAAACTAGAAACTGGTTTCTACACTTTTGTATTGTTTTTTACAGAAATTATCATCATTTACATTCATACTCTCCTTTTCTTACTATTTTTACCATAAAATATTCCAACAATTTAATTACTTCATAACTATATTTTTATTCATATCTCTGCAGGTACATTTATATATTAGAGTAAATTCAGCTCTTAAATAGTCTCACCTCTGAGGTTGACAGCCCTTATGTAGCAGTGACCTCCAGTCATCTGATCAAATTTTGGGTTACTTACTAGCTATAATCAAATATATTCTCATCTCTTATTTGAACAAATCATACAGAAATTGAATACAATTTTTATGAACACTAGCAATATGTTCACTTCTCTGATAATTTTGACATTAAAATTCCATCTTAATAATCCCATCCTTCAGGCTTTGCAGACTCTTAAGGTATTAAAGCAAAAATTATCCTAAGCAGTTAGATTATAATGTATTTAAAGATTAGACATTTCATGTTGAATATTAACTGCTCCACTTCCCAGGAAAAGAAAACTATGCTGATTTTCTTCTTCTATAATTTATACATTTCAAAGACCAGCTATCCAAGTTTCAAATCATATTGCAGGAAAACATTCTTAAAATGGACTTGAAATCTGCATAGATTTTCAAAGGTATATGAAATGGCATATTAATATATATTAGAAAAGTTTGCAATAATTATTTAATTTTATTTCAAAATAAGATACTATAGAATTATTAGAAAATTTTAGCAAATACTTAATAGACCAAAAAAAATAGTTAACTAAAGTGGTTAAGTTCTCTATTGAGAAAATTAAATACCCTGTTAATATAAATATAAATATAAATACCCTGTCAGTTAATAGGTAAGATATTTATTGGTCATACTCTTTATTATTTGGAATGAAAGAAATTACAGACAAATGTGAACTAACAGATGAGAAAATGACCTATTGTAATGTTTCTCAGGCTTAAAGATAAAATAAAATATCATTTTTTTAATCTCTAGAAATTATGTATGTGACTTGTTCACAAGTATGAAAGCCTGTCGTACTTTGAATTCTCTAAAGAACAAAATTTTGAGCCCATTCATACATTGCAAAACCACTAACTTAAACAAAAGTCAACATCTTTTTTTCCTAAACCTTGTCATATAAGGTTTTTATGACCTTATAGTTCTATAAGGTCTGACTCTTCAGTATGACCAACATTTACTCATACAGGTACTCTGTAGCACCTGAATGCTTGTGAGCCCCCCCACCCCAAGTTAATACCTAATATCCTATGTAACCTGATGATATTTGGAGGTGGACCTTTCAGAGGTGACTAGGTCTGACGGTAGAGCCCTCATGAATGGACTACTGATCTTATAAGGGAACCAAGAGAGCTCCTTTACAACTTCTACCATGTAAGGACATGATTAGAAGGTACCATCTACAAACCATGAAGTGTATCTTCACCAGATGCTGCATCTGCAGCAGCCTTGACCTTGGACAACCTCCAAAACATGAGAAATGTATTTCTTTTGTTTATAAACCATCCAATCTATGGTGTTTGGTTATAGCAGCCTGAATGAAACAAGACAGAGGCTTACAAAAATAATAAAGAACATGTTTCCAAGGGCCCTTGTTTCCTGCCTCTATCACTACTGATCAAGGAGATTAATAAGAACAACTTGAATAAAAAAAAAAAAGGATAGAAATATCTACAACATATATCCTTTTGCACAGTATATGTCAATGCCATTATCTTATTTTGTACCCATTAGCAAATTACTTCTATTCACCAGGCTTTATTTTTTTATCCCCCCAAAAAGATAGAAATAATAATTCCTCATGTTTTGTCTTTTTTTTTAACCCATTCATGTGTATGCATGTGTGTGTGACAATTGAATAGTGTGAAATCCCATTTTTATATTGCTTTGACTTTATTTCAACATTATATTGTTTGGGTTTGGGCTCCCCTGAAAGTAAATTCTAAAACTAGATTAGAGTGCAGGTTTTTTATTTGGAAGGTCATAAAAAAAGAAGCACCTGCACCACAAAGGTACCCAGAGATCAGGAGGAAAGGTATTTTAGTCTTAGTTTACTGTGTAGCAAATCACTCCAAAAGTAGAGGCTTACTACCATTTACTGTATCTCGCAATTCTCTGTGAGATTAGCTGCTTGGTTTTTCAGTTGGTTTCACTTGGGACTTGTCATGGATATAGTACATTGGAGCTACATGAAGAGGTTTGCTGTGGGTAACAACAGGTTGAATCCTGCTGGGAATCATTGGAATATGGATAGAACTACCTCAGATTTTCCTTGCTCGAGAGGTGTAGAGAGCACAAGCTGGGAGAGAGTCAGAGGGAGAGGGAGAGGCAGGTTCCTCGGCTAAGCAAGGAGCCCCATGTGGGACACGATCCCAGGACCCTGAAATCATGACCTGAGCCGAAAGCAGACGCTTAAACCGACTGAGCCACCCAGGCATCCCAAACATCTACCAATTCTTATTGGGCTTTATGAAAGCAATGCTTTTGCTGAAATAAAGTTCCTGGCATCTCAGGTCTGCCACATAGGTGGGTGGAGGGCACAGTTCATGCAAGAGAAACTGCTGTTGAAGACAGTTGCAAGAACTTGCAATGAGAAGTTGAGAGAAGGCATAGGAATACAAAGTCCTAACGAGATAGGGAATAAGTGTATATTTGTACAGCCTATAAATGTAACAAAATGAACACTCAGACCAAGGAAGAAACTTTATCAGTTTAGTCCTTGTGTTTCTTCTCTCCATTCATATTTCCTCCCTACTCCAAATAAATATCCACTATGGTAAATTCCATTTTAATCCTTTCTTTGCTTAAAAAAAATACATATATTTCTCCAACAGAATTTGTATTTGTAAAAACTACATTGCTTAATATTACCTATTTTGGAAATTTATAGTATGCAACATACCCATTCCCTGTACATTCTTATGTTTATCTTTTAAACTAAAGTACATTTGTTTTATTTGTTCTGTAGAGTTACATTATATAAATCCATTTTATTGGTGAGCAATGTTTTTGATGAATCCCACAGAAAATAGAAAAGCATGGATTCTGTTACCTCAGGAGGCACTAACTCCATAGCACTTCCGAGTTTGTGCCCCCATCCCCTACAGGAAGATGCTGAAGAAGTGGGATTTCAAACTCTGCAGGGCACATTCTCCTAGGGGCCCAGGAGTACAGACAGAGTCCACACCCTCCATAGAGTACTTTCGGTTATGCTTTGATACTGAAGATTTTATATTACATTATTAAATAATCGCCTGCAACAGTTTTAATAGATAATTTCTATAAAGTTAGGGGATTTTCAGTATATTTGTAGTATGTGAACACTTTATAATAAAGGTATACACAATATCATTGAAGAGTTTTATCCATCTATTGAGAAATCTTATATTTTTTCTCATTTAAGATGTGAATATGACAAGATACATCATTCCACTTTTAAGCTTTGAAATGACTCTGCATTTTTTGAGGTAGAAATAATTTGGACTTGATGTGTTCCACTTTTAATGGATTGCTAATATTTTAGATTATTGCTTCTATTTTCCTGAGTGGGATTAACTTCTATCTTTTTATTTTACTATAAAAATTAAAAATACTTGATCTATTTGTTTCTGCTATTAGAAAATTTGGTAGAACTCACTCTTGAATTTCTCTAAACCTCAGTATGTTCTTATGTTAAGAGCTTTTTTAACCATCTAATTTAATTTCAAAGATATGGGAATACTCATGTTTGTGTTATTTCTTAACTCAATTTTGATAAATTGTATTCTTATAAATTATCAACCATCCTATTTTTAAGTTATATTGTAAACCTGGTATTATCAAATTAATCTTTATATTTTCTGTAATATGAAAACTCTCCTTTGCTAATATTGTTTATTTTTTTCTTTTTAATATAACAAAGTTTGACTTTTTAAAATATTTTTATCAGAATCATTTTTCACTATTAGATAATTTTTATATTTTGTTTTCCATTTTATTAACTGCTAAGATTATTTTTTATTACTTCTTTCTACTTTTCTGCATTTTAATCTGTTGCTTACTTTAAAATTTCTGAAGAAATTAAATACTTAGTTTATTGTTTCCTAAATATTTTGTTGTTTCTAATTTAAGCTTTTAAGACAGTAACTTTTGTTCTAACAATTTGTTTTAGCTATATCTTAAAAATTTTAGTCATAGTATTCTTATAGTATAATTGTTATATAATTGTCAGTATAATTACATAATCATTAGTTCAAATTAATTTCTAATGTATATTGTTATTTTTATTAGAATCATGTTTTTTTTATTTTTAGGGATATGGTTTTGCTTTTCCTAACAGAAGTGTCTTCCTATGTTATTATGTTTTAAAATCTCTATTTTAATGCCAGTGTGAGCAAATAATGTATCCTGTATGCCATATAAAATTTTTAAAGTGAGCATATGTTTACTTTTTGTAAAAATTGCATGTGTTTAAAAATAGTATGTGTTACCTAATGTTTGAGTGTACTGTTTTATGAATGTCCACTTTATGATGAATATACATTGTACCATTCAGCTCTTCTATATTCTTACTCATTTTTAATCAGTTTGTGAAAGTCAATTATTGAGGGACCATGGAAAACATTTAATTTCATCTTGTAATTACATTGGTTTTCACTTTATAGATTTTAGGTTATATTATTGTGTGCATACAACTTAGAATTATTATCATATCTATTAAATTGAATATTTTATCATCATGTAATATCCCTCTTAATCTCTAATAATGGTTTTTGCTAGGAGTCCATTTGTCTGTTGCTAATACAGTTTCCACATTTCCTTAGTAAATTGCCTGACCTGTTATCAGCCCTTTGACTCTCAATAACCTGTGTTTTGTTTTAGGTATGTCAAGCTTTCCTTTAACTGGAATGTTTATCCCATGTCCATTATATTTGATTATTGATATGGTGTGATTGAACTACATCATATTACTATGTGTTTTCTATTTGACTTAATATTATGATTTTTTTTACCCCCTTTTTCTGGTCTCCTTCTTTTCTCATCAATTATTATTTTACTTTTTAGAAGTTACATGGTGGATCTTTTAGTTATTAGTTATTTGACAAGCATACTTAATCAAGTTTAAAATGAATCAATTTCTGTATATATGAAGGGTATTATATATGTATGATATATATATGTCATGTCTATATCTATATATATGTGATATATTCTAGGTATGTGATTGTATAATCTATATACATATCTGTAGATTTATTATATAGAATAGCTTCATGTGGTTATGGTAGAAGTCCCAAAATCTACAGTAAGTTAGAGACTCAGGACAACCAATGGTATAGTTCGTTGAAGCCTGAGACTAAGAAGCAAGAGGCCCAAGGTTTTAGGTGCCAGTCTCAGTCCAAAGAACTGAGAATTAAGAGAGCTAATGGCCTGAGTTCAAGTCCAAATTCAAGTCAAAGTTAAGAGAAACCTGATATCCCAGGACGGTGACAGTCTGGAAGAGAGAGTGAACTCCTTTACTCAGACGTCTGTTGCTTTTTGGCATGGAACAGATTGGGAGAGGTCCACCCACATTGGGTATAGCAATCTGTTTTACTGAGTCTACCAGTTTAAATGTTAATCTCCCTCAGAAACACCTTCACAGACACAGCTAGAATAATGTTTCAGCAAATATCTGAATCTTGTGGCCTAGTCAAGTTGATACATAAAATACCTGTGTGATATAAGGATCTTAAAATATTCTAGATAGTATTATTCAATTCCAAACATGTGTTACTCCTGTCCATAATTTACCTATATTCTTCTTGTACCCTCAGATAAGATATTGTTGTTTTTGTTTTAAGTAAGCAAGTTTGTTCAAGTTTACATATAATACTATTCACTCATTTCTATTTCATCTGGATCATTTATATTTAGCCTCTGATCCCTATTTTTGAACTCACATTAGTGAAATTCTCTTGGTGGTCAACCCTTTTATTTTATATTTTATACTAATATTACACACTTGTTCTTAAAACCTGTTTTTCTAGGTGTATAATTAGAAACAGCAAGTTTAGCTTTTATTTTATATTTACAGTTCTGTTCTTTCAACAAAATACAATGCTAAACATAAAATTAATTGCCATTTTTTGTTTTACCAGTCTGTCTTTGAAGCTGTATTATTAATAATAGTATTTAAAAATCTTCTCAGTTTGTTTGCTGATCACTATTTAGACAATAATTTCATTCTTTTATGTTGTTTGGATTCTATTTGAATTTCTGAATTTGCAGATTTGTGTATTTCATAATTTATGAGCAATTATTTACCATAATTCATTCAGACATTGCCTCCTCCCTTCCCTTTTACTCCTTTTTAGAATTCTGGTTATGAGAATGTTTGGCCTATCTCATTCTTTCCTCCACATCTCTTAGACTCTTCCCATATTTCTTCCTCTGTATATCTCTTGGCTACATTCCAGGTCATTTTCACATTATTTCTTTCTTCACTGGATCTAATCTGCCCCTTCAATAGCTAGTATTAATTATTTTTTTTTGTAAAAAACCCTATAATCTTTTAATTTTTGTTTGGATCATGCAAATTTTCAAGTTTTGATGTTATTTCCTTAGACATATGTTGCATAAAATTGTTTTATAACCCATATCTGATAATCACAATATTTGAAGTATTTACTAGTATCTTTTCTATTGCCTGCTTTTGATACTAGTTCTCATTCCTAGTGTTCTATTTGTGTGTGTATGTGTGTGTAAGGTGTTTTTATGATTATTGACTGATACTTCCTTTGGCATATTATCTTGTACAGTGTTTTTCATGTGGGTTGAAATTGAGTTCCAATATCTATTTTCACAATGCCTTTCCCTTAGAAGCACCACCATCTTAAGGCCATTTTAAATTAAATTATTTACTTGAGATTTTCAGGATGTGAATCATGAATCCAGAAAACAAAGCTGCCTGAGGACCAGTTTAAGATCATGAATACTATGGGAATAGTATTTCCCCTGGAATCCGGTGTCAGATTGGAGAGAGGTAACTCTGACTTGCTGACTTCAAGACTGGGTTACTTCTTATCCCTCCTTCTCATCTAAGTGTGACACTTTGGGCCCCAGATTTATGTTCAAGTATCCTATTATACTCCTTTCCTCAGTTGGTCTCTAGGATATCTATTCCATTTCAGCTCCCAATCAACAATAAAGTGGAAACACAAGAGCTCCAGGATTTGACAGAAGCACTCAGGATGAAATCAAACTTTGATACATATCTGTCATCCAGGATTCCTACATTAATTTCATAGTTTAGCTTTGTAGGTTTCTTCCCTTGATGCCAGCTTATAGATGCATTTAAAAAAGAAAATCTATATTCATTATACAAAAATTTAGCTGGATGGAAGTGCTACCTACCAAGGTCAAGAAAGAAAAACTGGAACAACATCACTTATTTTTATGCAAAGAATTCAATATAAGGAATTGGCTAGAGAGGCTCCGGAGTACAAATGAAGCAAAATAGAAACACCAAGGCAATGTGGAGATGAAAAATATAGGAAAGAGCTGACAAGTTCAGGACTGGAGAACAAAGAGTAAATGGTGGAGTTATTAGAACTTAGAAATTTGGAGCAGTGGCCCCACAGAACTGAGACTCTTCTCTTTGAGGAAGGGAGGGTGCCCGGCTAAAACTGTGTCTTGGAAGCTCTGAGTAAGACCCTAAGGAGTTATAACCACTACGAGGATCCCTAAAAAGAGGATGATCTAAGAGGCAAGTACTTTGTAGCTGGTTCTTGTGCATTAGAAGCCCCAAGGAGGCTCTCCATAGAGCTGAGAATCAGATTAAGAGGAACTGCCATCGAGCAAGTGTTGGTATATTTGAGGGAAGAGAATAAACTGAGTCTGGAAATGTGGGTGTGTGTGGGGTGGTGGGGGAAGTCCTGGAATCTAGAAGTAACTGAACCGCCAAGATAAAGAGCAATAGCTATCCTCGTATTAACAGGAACAGGAAGCAAATAGAGGGAAGCAGATTTTTGCTTTTGTCCAAACTTCTAGAAAGGCTTGCGAAAACCTAACAAGAATCCGTTGGATTTGCAGAAATGGGATTGTACAATATTATTGCTAGCCCTAGTATACAAAAGTGTCAATTTAAAGCTGGGAAATAATAATCTGATTAATAACACAAAATAATTTTTATACTGTAGGAAAAGAACATGTGTTAGTTGCATTTCCATTGTCATTATTTTCTAAGTATGTGTCCAAGTAAATTGATTA
Organism: Mustela nigripes; assembly: GCF_022355385.1. Taxonomy (NCBI): domain Eukaryota; kingdom Metazoa; phylum Chordata; class Mammalia; order Carnivora; family Mustelidae; genus Mustela; species Mustela nigripes. The sequence continues at coordinate 83,991,828 of NC_081559.1, read as the reverse complement.
GATGAATCTGATGAGAAACAAAGTTATGAAAATGTGAATCGGTGAAATCATTCCACTGAATAAACATATAATTCATGTAATTCCCAAGAATGTCAACCTATAATTCTCCATGCCACTGTTTCTCACTATCATAGTATGGGTTTTCTGTCATCACCAGAAGAGAAATACAACCAAAAGTGGAGGAACCAACTCTGCTCTGTTAAGTCAGAAACATGGTTGCTTACTCCTCTACCCCAAGGCAGTTATCAATAAGAGGTAACCCACCTTCACAGATTCAGGTCTGGCAACAACACTTAAGGAAGTCTTGGAAGCATCATATGCTGCTATTAGTTTAGTGTCTCTTGTTTATGATTCAGACTCAGAAACGTCCCAGGAGAACTTGAGTGATGTCTGAAATACTTACCTTTCTTCTATTCTCTCCAAATATGTGTATTCTAATACAAAAGAGCTTAATTTTTTATATCCATTCTAATCTTTTCTCTGCTAAATAATGAGCTTCCATTGATTATAGGGACAGGAAATAATAGGGGTTTTTTTGTTGTACTTTGCAACTACATTTTTACTGTATTCAAAGATGGTACAACACTGAGATGGTGAAATTATAACACCACTTCTCTCAATTTCCAGGAAAGCTCAAAGCCAAACATTTTCTATAGAGGACAAAGCCTGCTTAATATTCAAAAAATATATTTCCTCCAGGATAGGAAGCATTTTCTGTATCATTCCGTGTGTTGATGAGTGTTTGGACATTCTAAATCCAAGTGTATTTTTATGTCTTACCAGGAATAGTCACAAAGATTTATTGACAATTGAAATTTATAAAAACCAGTATATATCTCAGCTTACCAATTAAAGGAGTTTTATGGTATTATAAACATACCATATTTGAAGCAAAAAATCATTTTATGCCTTTCGTGATTGGTACCACTGTAAAATTTTGAAGTTTTATTTATTTCAAGTTTGATGCAGTATAAAAAAAAGTTTTCTACAAATGTGGGATCAATTCACTCAATATATATTCAAAATACAATCTATTTCAAACAGGTTTCACTAAATAGGATGTGACATTAAGCATAAATTCATTTGAAATAAAAAAAAATTCAGCTTAAGTGCATAATTAGCCCTCCAGAAATTGTGTGTCTTATTATAAGCATTTTTCTATCATCTCCTGTGTCAGGAAATAAGCAATTACTTTAAAATATTAGGGTGAATTTTAGTATATGTGCTGCCGAAGCGAGTGCTGTGAGTGCTATTAGGGTGAATTTTGTAAACTCTCAGTATTTCTACATATTAAGTCTCAGAAGAAACTCGGGCATTGCATATGAACTATAACTACATAAAAGGGTGATCTCATATTACTGTAGGATCACTATTTAGATCTTTCTGAATATAGATGTTTATTAGATATTTATTATTGAAGATATTCAGCCCACATTTCTGAAGGCACAATCATTTTTTGCTGTCTCACATTTAATCAAAGATTGTTAAAGTGCCTTGTTTTCATGTTGATTTCTGTTTACATATCTTATTTTAGGTCATTCTACAATTCTTATAATTTTAATCAGTAAATTTTCAACAATTTTATAAGGATACTCCAAAAAATGGAATTATTGTGTTTTGTAAAAATGTACATTCTATTCCTATGAGCTGTGAGTTGATCTGGGCCACATCAAATCATAACTTGGAAGACTTACTTTCAGATATAATATTTTAATCTACAGCTTCTGATTTATTAATAAACAATAGCTTTGCAACCAACTTTATTGCTATTTTCACTAATCTTCAGAAGTTAAAATTCAATTTTTAAGGCTAAGAATATTAATTTTTATTTGTATCAATTTCTTTTTATCTTTATAAAATAAAATATAATAATCCAACTCATTTTGTAATGTTACTTCATTTTCCTGAAAGCATTTCTTTATTCAGAACTTATTTAAGAATAGTTGGTTTGTAAGTTCTTTTAACCCACTGAGCCTTTTTTTTTTCAAGATTTTATTTATTTATCTGACAGACAAAGATCACAAGTAGGCAGAGAAGCAGGCAGAGAGAGAGGAGGAAGCAGGCTCCCCGCTGAGCAGACAGTGGGGAAGTGGAGCTCCATCCCAGGACTCTGGGATCATGACCTGAGCCAAAGGCAGAGGCTTTAACCCACTGAGCCACCCAGGCACCGCATAAGTTCTTTTAAATTCCTGAGTACAAATATTATCTAACAGGGCTTCTTCATTCATTCATTTTTACTTTTTCTACATTCATTTTTGTACCGTGAGAGAATTTTTTTCCTATTTTACTCTTTAGATTTTCCTTCTTCGAATAATTGTTTAGAAGCTAGTGGATCCGTTCAGAAGTCTGATATTGACTCATTCATCATTTAGTACAAATGGCTTCATCAGCTTTGTCTCTATCTTAGAAGTCTTTTTATTCTAGCCTGTTGAGAGGCTTGAGATGTAGGTTAAATGGATGATTAGAGTAGACTATTTATTCCTCTCACCAAAAATGATAAGTGCCTTTTTGCACTGGGCAGTAGTGAGTGATGGTCTGGTATGTGATGTTTGGTTAACTCCATCAAGCATTTGTAAAGAAAAAAGAATGTATCTTTTTTCCTGTGGATGTAGGAGGCATTTTGTACTTGTCCTCTACCCTCTTGTTAAAATAATGCAGGGTCTATACAGGCAGGTGGGTGTACTGAAAAAGATAAAAAGGTTTTTTTCTGAAGATTTGCTGTGTCACTTTCTTAGGGCAAAAGTTAGTAACTCCTGTAGTTTTAGGACCCAGGCACATGAACTGTCCAAGAGAATGTCACTTATGTCAAACACGTTTGCTTTCTTCTATTTTCCACAAATGTGTGTCCTAATACAAGAGAGACTTATATGTTCTTTGTATCACTAAAAATATTTTCTTTCTTAGGTAATGATCCTCTATTTATTATCTAAATAAGAGAAGAAAAGGAAGATGACAATGTTCCCAGAAATTCTGTTTTATGCTCTCACGTACTTTATTTCACTTAATTTAAGCCTCACAACCATCTCGAACAAAATGATTTCCAAAACCATTGCCATAATTAAAATTTGTGGTATGTGTATGATTTTTATGTTTCTAAATTTATATGATGTTGATGGGTATCAGTATTTTTATGGTTGTCTGTTTTTCTAGTAGCAGAAATAGTTATGGCTGTGAGCCCATATAATGCATCCTTTCTTGGTTGTAACTCACCATATATTCTCCATTTCTACATTGTTAATGTGTATCCAATTCTAAACACACACACACACACACACACACACACACACACACACAACTTTATGTGTGTTGGAATGTTCCTTTTCTTCTTCCCCACTATTTGTTCAACACGGTGACACTTTATAGAGATAAGAATAAGTGCACATTTCAGTGTCAAGATATATGCCTTTTTTAAAATCCTTAATAGAATCTAACTGCCCAATAATACTGAAATAACTGTGGTCATAAGACATTTTTTCCCTTTGATTGCAGGCACATGAGGGACATTGCTCAAAAGCTAGTATATAAGTTATTACTACCTTGTGTAACAATGGACTGCATAGATCCATACTCTCTTTTGTGAATATATTCTGAATGTTTAGTAATGTTTAATTAAAAAATAATTTTTGCCTGTTCACAAAAGGAGGAAGGAAGTATATATGCGTATTTATACACACACACACACACACACACACACACATATAAATAATCAGGGGTGTATGTTTTACATATGAGAAAATATATTTGGAAAGCAGGCTGCAGATATAAGGTAATAAGGAACACTCATATGAGCTCATCTAAAACAAAAGAAGGATGGGACTTCCTCCAGAACTCCTTCTAGAGTACATCTCTATCACAACTCTGTGCCCCCCCCCCCCATATTGCGGCACTCACAGTTCGAACAGTTCTTTTGGAAGTACTCTGTGCATGAACCTTGTTAAACCTTCTGAAAAGGTATTGCCTTTATTCTCACACTAGGGAAACTGGAAAACAAAGTTGACAGTGTGTTACCGGTCAACATCTATTTTTCTAGTTACAGCTTTTCGACTCTAAACTCCTTGCAGCAAGAACAATGACTTTTCCATCTTTTTCTTCCCAGCTTGGCCTTAGGATGCACAAGAAGCATTTGCTAACTAGATGACTCGAGAATGCCACACCTTCGGAGTTTAATACTCAGTGAATCAAAATAAGTAAGTCGTGCAAACATATTTAGCAATGCATCTATGGTATGAAGAAAGTCATCGTTCTCAGTAGGAACAAGTGTCTGCATGGCAAAATCATGATCTTTTCTCCTCCTGTCTTCACAACACAATGCAAAGAAACTTCATCAGTTGGAGGTAGAGGAATGTCTCTCTGTTTGCAGGCCAGGAGTGGATGCAGGCACGTCTGTTTTAAACCTCCCTGAGCTCTGACTTTCTCTTCTCCAGAGACTCTCAGCTCTGACAAGTGACCTCTTTACCTTGTATTGGACATATTGATCCAGAAACTACTCAAAAACCTGCCCTGATACTTCGCTTTCCAAACCACAGAGGGCTCCAGAGCTGACCTCTAGTCTCTCTAGTGTGGTCGAGCGCTACCCTTCCCTCTGGCATGTGATGGATATGCCCTGACCCTATGATATTTGATGTTTAGAATCAAATTTCCTCACTATGCGCATTAAACGAACAAA
>NC_081559.1:83777162-83982162 GCF_022355385.1 Mustela nigripes | reverse complement strand
GATCAGAATTTCAGGGGTTGATTATATGAGTTTTTCGGGTGTGAAGGTTCAGCAAGTATATACTAAATGTGCGTACTTTTCTATTCTTATAGATCAATTCACATGTATAAACGGTCATTTATTTGCTGTAACGAAGATTGAATCTTACAACTATTCCCAGCAAAGCTGTGCCTACATATCTTCCTATTTTATATTACATGCTTTTATAACCCAAGAAACTAATATACATGGAAATCTTTTTTACCACGGTTACAGATGAATTAAGATATCTGAAAAATATATTGAAGTATGTACAAAAGAGTTTATGTTCCCCGGTAGTAGTTATCACTCACATTCTTTTGAATATGGATTAAAAATAATAGTGTATACATCTTAATTTATATGAACCACTTATAAATTAAATCTGAAAAGATTCTTCCATGTTATTCTTCATAGTGGCCTCAGGTAGATCACTGGTTTTGATAATCTTGTAGTACAAGGACTATGTACTATACTCCTATATACCAGCGGCTTTTTGTAACAGTTAGTGATGATTTTACCTCCCATAAAAGAAAGAATATAGAAAAAGATCCCTGCAGCTCATTTCAATAGGAATATTTTGTTTGTTTGGTTGCATTCATCACTTTGAATCACAGGAAATATTTGGTGTAGGATGACGGGGATTTTTACCACCTAAGGAACATTACAGATTTAGATGTAAAATATAAACCCTCCAGAGATTCTAGTTTATCTTAGCTGTATTTTTTTCCTTCTGTTCTTTAACTGTGTTTTTAGTTAGGTTTTGCCTTGATGAAGATTGTTCCCAAGAAAGTAAATTTAGGTAGGAAAAAAAATAATATCTGCTGTGTATATTTTTTAAAATGATATAAAGAATAGCTTGCATAATTTGGTAGTGGATTTTCAGAGTTTTCTTTCTGGAAAGAAGAATTGATTTGAAACAAATGGTAAATGAAACAACACACCCTAATTCAGTATTTGGAATCTTTATTTATCGTTACACATCCCTTGGCAATGGAAGAGAAATTGTCCAAATCATTGAGATTTCAGTATGTCAGTATGTCATTTTGTAGGGAAAAATAACCAGATCCCAAATTGAAAAATTGCTATTATTTAAAACAGTTAGATGCTGGTGACCGAAGTATAGAATGTTCACGTATGACTAGAAGCTAGAGAGGAAGTTAGAATGTGCTAGCTACCTCCATGTGTGCACATCAGCGTCACTTCTGAGCCAGAATTAGAAAACTAGGAGCTATAGTTAAAGGAATAGCAGCGGAATTTATAGCCACTAACATCTAAATTGTGATTTTCTTTTATTAATTTAATTCGTTGTTTATCTCTGATGCATATGCAAGACTTCCTGAAATCTTTCAGACCCCTGTGGTTTAATATAAATCTCAAAATATTAAAAGCATCTTGTAGAAAATTAGAAAGCAGATGAGACACTTCAGGACTCGAGATAATTTTAGATGTGCACATTTTAAAGCAACTTCACCACAATTACCCTCTGCTTGCTCTTAAAAAACAACAACAACAACTCACCTCTTTAATTTGTTTTGCTCTGTGACAATTGCTTTTATAAACTGGTTTGTAAAATATTCATTGGCTTGAAAAAATTGGTCATCAGAGAGCCTTGAGACCTTATAGAATGTTGGAAATATGAAAGGTCACATTTACAAGGTATATTCATCACACCAGATGATAAATTGCAACAAATGTTGTTGATATAACGATACAAGGCAGTAAATAGAGAGTTATCAGGTTGTATTTCATTGCACCTTTTCTCATCCCCATGTCATGTGTTACTTTTGAATTTATAAATTCAAGTCTTTCAAGCTAATGACTGCAGGTGGCATAATTGTTCCAAAGGTATTATAAGAAACAGCTTTATTTGAATCTCTGACACATCAGATGTTTTATGCAAACAGCAAAAAAGAGTATCACCTGTTTTATTTTCAGTGGGCTTGTATCCCTTAAAATATACAGGAAAGGATCTTGCTGAGCTCTCCAAATTACCACTAACATCATGGAAAAGACGTTCATGTGCCGCTGAAGTATCAGAGAATTTTGAATCAGGGAAACTGGCCTGACATTCTGCTTCTGCCACTTACCTGCTGTATGAGTTTTGGCGATCCGAACACCTTGACATTCTCAAAAATGAGGGTGATAACATGTGTCTTTGAGAGTTGTTATAAAGATTAGAGAAATAGTTATTTTCAGTGCCTGGAAGAAACTGTATTTGCAGATGCTGTAGTTGTCATTACTATAACTATCATCTAAATATTCAAATAAAAAACTCAGTATTATAAGTCCTTTAAGAGGTATAATGGAAATCAAAACATTTTGGTTAAATAAGGAACAATTTTGCAAAGAAACTATAAGTTTAGACATCCAAATTAGGCACAAAAGCATTTAATAAAGTACATGTAATATTTTTTATTTGGATATATTTAATGTATTTCTAGTTTAAAAATAACAAAATTGTCTCTAACCACATGCAATCTTTATTAAACTTCGTTAACTGTATGTTCAATTCAGTTCATTAAAAACCATTGTTGGATGGCTTAGCCTTTAATGTCCTTTGATTTTTTTAAATTCTATTAAAGTTTAGTTTTTATTTGGAAACATACTTTGAAATTCAGGTAGATGGTAGTTTCAATTATTTTAACATCAATAGGAATGATTCTCAATACCTACATATTTCCTGTTCTGCATTTTACAATTGATAAAGGGAAAAAATCAATATTTTTAATGCATTAAACCATCTTGTTCAAAAATACAATTGTCTTTTGTTGAAAAGGCACTTAGCTCTGTTTTTAAATAACAAAATTCTGGATCTTGATTGAGTTTTAATTGAAATCAGATATCTTATTTAAAGATACCTGGCTTAGGTTCATTCAGAAAAGAAAAATATAGTGGATGATATTTGAAATATGACTATAAATTAGTATTAGTTTTATGGTTTGATGCAGACTAGTCTGATTAAAACAAACATTGAATTGCAAAGGAAGGATTGTAGCAAGTTAGTTTTGCAACAGCAATGTTGTAGGTTCAGTGTTAGTAAGAATGCCTTGCTTTATGGTAGCATAACATAAGGGGAAATGTAATGTAGAGCAAATAATGTATATAAATTACTATAAAAATTTTAAAAATGAAAATTGTTATGTGTGAAAAAGTTTAGGGACAAAACTCAAAGAAAGTTTGCTTTTTTTTTTTTTCAATTTAGACAAAGCAAGTAGGTTTTTCATTAAAATAGTATGAGGCAGTCATACAATAATTCATGAAATAAGTACTTTTTTTTTTTAACCTTGGGATGAATACATTATCCATTAAGTTTTATCTCATGGCATTTTCCAATTCCAAGGTACCTGGGGCTCAGAGCATAAACAGAAAGCAAGGTATCAGAGAATCCTAAGGAATTCACAAATCTAGGGGGGAAAATTCCCATGAAAAGAAAGTCAACTGGTAAATTGTTTCCTAATTTATCTTTTAATATTTTGCTTTTTCTACCAGCAATGTATGGGGAGTTCCAGTTGCTCCACATCCTCACCATAACTGGATTTTATTTCTTAATTTTAGCTATTCAAAGAGGAATATAGTAATATTGCATCATGATTTTAACTAGTGATTGAATAATGATGATTATTCCTTAACAATGTGGAATATTTTTATATATGTTATTTGTTATCAGTATAACCTTTTTATTAAAATGTTCATGCTTCTTAATAGTTTCTTTAGTTTGATTTGTTCCTTACTATTATGTTTTGGGAGCTGTTTGTATGTTCTTAATACAAGACTTTTATTGGATAGTTAATTCGATAAGTCTGTAATTGTCTCTTCATTATCTCAGTGTCTTTTACAGAGCAGTGTTTTTAAAGTTTATAAAATCAAATTTACTAACTTTTTAAAAGAACATGGTTTTGTTGTTACATTAGAAAATTATTTACCCGGTCATGAAGATTTCCTCTTGTTTTCATCTAAGAGTCTTATAGATTTTTATTATACATTTATTTATATCTATGACCTATGAAAAACTAGTTTTTGTAAAAGAAATCAAGTTTCCATCATGGTTCCTATTTTTTCATGTGGCTGCCCATTACCCCAACATTATTTATTGAAAAGGTGACGGAGACAGATGTCAGCCAGTGACATTAACTTATTGCTGTCTCTTTTAACCATATCTTCTTTTTCTAGCCTTCAGGTTATGGATTATCAATCTCTCTCTCTCTTTTTCTCTCACACACACCCACATTTATGATATTTGAGGGAGGGTTTTGATATACATAGATATTAAACTTTGAATTAAGAAGAAAGGTAGTGGGTTGGTGAGAATTGTGACTGGTATTTACAAACTGGAAAGACAGAAAAGTGGTTTCAAAGGTATAAATGACCTCAGAATTTGAATTCTATAACAGGTAAACATGAGACATTTAAACATATAAGCTGTACTTAATTTTATTCAGGTAACAATGCATGCATTGCCTGTATGTTTCTACATGTAAATAAGTATTCTTTTATCTGTATACAACTGGTAAAATGAGTATGCATGCAACATATTTAAACATACTCTTATCTTGTTTCAGGTTTCTTAGAACACACGCACACACACACACACACACACACACACACATCTCCTGGAAGTTATTCTTAAAATTTATCTGTAAATTGATGAAATATACTTCCATGTCTTATATAACTGTTCCTATCAAAAAAGAGATTTCTTTAAGAAGATGCATATACAAAATCTTAAAGTCCTATTGAAGGAGCATTTCAAAATAAACATCATGATAATGTGGAATGAGAGGTTCTTTAAGCCTACAATGATTCCATGCTATTGAACATTGGGAAGGTCATTATGCACATTTTGGCAAAGACATGGATATTGTGAAACATGAATGAACAAAGTGAAACCTATGGGTTGAAAGTAATCCAAGGAGGGACACCTGGGTGGGTTAAGTGGTTAAGTTAACTTGTGGGTTAAGCCTCTGCCTTTGGATCAGGTCATGATCTAAGGGTCCTGGGATGGAGCTCTGCTTTGGGCTCTCTGCTCAGCAGGGAGCCTGCTTCCCCCCACCCCACCCCACCTGCCCCTCGGCCTATTTGTGATCTCTCTCTCTCTGTAAAATAAATAAAATTTTTAAACTTTTTTTCAAAAATAAATAAATAAATAAATAAAAGTAATCCAAGGAGACCAAGAACATGGATGGAATCCACCCTTTTCCTGTGATTGCAGTAAAAACTTGATTACAGCTTATCATTGGCAGCCTCAATGCAAGAGAAAGTTTTGGTCTCACTGTGTCTGGCACAACTAATTCAAGTCTGTCCTCTCCCATTGATTTGCTGAGTTTGGTTTGTTATCATGAATTCATGCTTCTGTAAAAGGATTTTATATCTGGGAAGTAAAGAGGACATATATAACATTTCATATACTAATCTGAACATATTAGAACAGTCTGAGTTTTAATAAATAAATAAATCCTGAGAATTTTTACAAGCCCCAGATCTAAGCTTGATGAGTAAAGACATAGAGATAACTTCAATTTCATCTGCACACCATTAACAATAGAAGCTAAAGTAATAGAGAGTTGCCACTTAGAACATGATCATTTAATAATGATCTAAGCTACACATATAAATATTTCTAAGTATAGACTGTAGAGACAGGCTTAGCAGACATATTTGTTTTTCTAGAAAGTCATTTCTGGAAGTCCTTTCCCAGGGGATCCTATATCCCCCCCAGCCCTTTTAAGTTTATAGTAATGAATGCATGTCTACTTGTCTGTATTTCTTCCTTGATGGAAGGAAAGATCTGAGGACAAAGATGCTATGTCTTAGCTACCTTTGCATGCAAAACAACTTGTACAGTATCTGACTTGTGGTGGCTCTTCAATAAAAATGTTGTTAAGTTAATGAATAGAAGGGTGAGTGGATGAAGAAGTAAATGGTATGACAATATATTTATAAAGTTTTCAGGAATTTCATGCTATAGCAGAAAATAGAGATTTTTATTACAGGTGCACAAAATCTCTTGTGAATCCATAAACACTTGGATTCTGAAAAATGGGTGTTTTGATTTCCCCAAATATTTTCATTAATATCATCAATTTCTTGCTTCTCTATAACCAATCATGCCAGGACATGGTGGCCTAAAGCAACTGCCATTTCATAATCATGTGGGTCAGCATCTTGTGCTGGAATCCATTGGCCTGTAATGTAACTATCTTCTGAACCCTTCAAGAAGCCCAGTTTTTCAGCAGCCCAAATGAGTTGGCATGTTCTAAGATGTCTTCATACATGTGTCAGTTGGGGCTGGCTATTGGTTAGACTACCTGCTTATAGTGGGCCAAACTAGGCTTATTTACCTGAGAGGGCAAGAATTTCCAGCAGCAAGTGAGGACCACTCCCACACTGTGAGTGCCTATCAAATTTCTACTTGTGTCTGGTTTGCTAATGTCCTATTGGTTGAAGTTAATCTTAGGGCAAAGTACAGAGTCAGTGTCAGAAGGCTATGAACACCGGAAAGTGTGATTCACTGTGGGCATAGAGCACTGCTGTACAATCTAATATATGAAGTACAATGTATTGGTAAATTGATCATCATAGACACAACATAGTGCACAGCCTAGACTATATCTGGCAGTGAAATCATGTCTTACTCACAATAGGTTCTATTCAGGAATAAAAGAACAACAAAACAAAACAAAACAAAAAAACCCAAAAACCCCAATGTGAAAACCTTCCAATTACTCCCATGTATTGGACCAGGACTTTTAGTAAACCATTATGAACCATATTTTTTACTGGAAATATAATTGGATGCCTAATTGGAATACTTTTCAATTCAGCTAGATTTTTTAAAGTACTTATGCAACATAACCTAATTATCAGGCAATTCCTGACTTATGTATATTTCATCAATTTGTTCATTACTTATGTGTAGTCAACCCAAAATGCATAACTGCTGGAACTCGTCTAAATGTATTATCTCCCCTAAGGACTTCTATTCCTGCCAGGAAATCTTTCTCCTCCTACTCTTCCCACAGATTCATTTAGGTAAACCCCAATAATTCTTTATGTCAGCTTTCTCCTGAGAAATCATCCACCAAACAAGAGCAGCGTCCCCCCTTATTAACACTTACAGCGCCCAGAGTCTTCCTTATGACACCACGTTAGCAATACATAACTTTGTCAAGTGGGTATATGTTCTCCCTCTGCTTCAAAGCATGCTCTTTGAATGACAATCCATATCTTGCTTATATTATATCTCCAGTGTCTAAGGTAGATGTCCAATAAGTATTTATCTATTGCAAACATATATAAATAATTCAGATAAATCTTGGATCTCTGAATGCAAGGCTGTGAACCATTGCATCCTCAGAGCCTAACACAAGCAGTGCCTACCATACGTGTTCAGTAAACATTTATTAAACTAAATTTAACTATTATGGATTTGATAAGCTTTAGGTCTTGTGCAATAACATAACTGCCACATCTGACATTGTTCCTAGAGGGAAAATATGTTCTGAGTTCTACAAATCTTCTAGCAAATGAACTTTTGGAACTCAATCTGTCTGTAAGTTAGAGGACTGCCTGCTATGCAAAAATACATATGATCATTGCTTAGCATGTCAGTTTTTCAGATGTTCCATTCTATAACTGAATAATCTAGATTACTGTGAATTGCTTCCTCTGTTATGATTATTTTCCTTGGAGGGAGTATGAAACATATTTTAGAACATAACTTGAGAGTTGAAGAGAGTACGGGGTATAGGTTAACAAAAATATCTTTATAATAGAATGAGATTATTTAATAATAATCTTGATTCTACATGTAAAAGTGTCATGATTTACAAACTGCTACACAGATGTGGAAAGAGTTGTTATTTTGTAAAGTTGAGCTCATCTTTACACTTGAGGCCATAATCTGTCTAGAAAAGACCGTTTATCTTATGTGTTCGACTCTCAGCCTGACATGTAACTTCTCATCCAAATTCAGTTATTGTTCTTAGTTATCATGAATCAGTTTTGTTTCTTTTGGAGTACATAGATAGTCTTTCTGAAAATCTTTGTCTTCTTCCTTCTTTTGTTTATTCCTGGTAGGAGTTAACTCCTGAGATGGAAGATAGGGGATAATATATAGTTCTAGTGTCAGAGAAGCCGTATTGTTGAAGACCATTGACTCTCCGACCCCATCTTTGCTGAGTATACTCTGGCTATCAAAATCACTGGCTCTCTCCTACAAGGTGTGACAGGCCTCTTCCAGCTTCAATGACTGATGATCTTGAATCTTGCTTTCGTTTACTGAGAAAACGTTATGTAGTCCACAGCTCCCTCACCCCCAAACTTGGTTTCTCCTTGTCCCCTTGTCTTGTCAGCATTGCCACCATCTAATGTAGACACCAAATTTGTGATCGAGTTTTATTTATCATGCCAGAGTATGCAGAATCTGAATGCAAAATAACAGCTATTGCCATCCTACCGATAGATCTTGGATGGAAAGTAGGTCACCCTATTTCATAGTTTCTCTTGCAATTCAGTATGGAAGCGAGACTAAAGCTTTACTCCTATTTTTTCCTGATGCTCATTCTTTTTTTTTTTTTTTTTTAAGATTTATTTACTTATTTGGTGGGGCACAGAGGGAGAAGGAGAGAGAAACACTAAGCAGACTCCAAGCTCAGCACAGAGACCAACATGGGGCTTGATTTCCTAACCCTGAGACCACAACCCGGAGATCAGACCCTGAGTAGAAACAGAGAGTGGATGCCTAATTGACTGCACCACTGAGGTGCCCCACCTAATGCTCATTCTAATTGTGTTTTGTACTATCTTGTCTAGATCTACTAATATATGCAAATATTTTGGGCTGCAGTGCTAGAAAATCTGAGTTTCTATGACTATACTCATCCCACTCTTGTAAATTTCCAGTTTCCCTATGTCTGTACTATAAAAATGAACAGATAAATGTAAGTTTAGATATTTAAATCAATACTGAAGAAAATATGACATGCTAAAATGTACTCAATTTATCATAAAAATCTTGATATCAAAACTAGACAAAGACATCACAAGAAAAATAATCTCAGACCAATAGGAAAGGTAAAAATTTCAGTTTGCTAAAATTCTCCAAATACGTTAATGAAATCCACTTACATATGATTTCACCTATACACAAAACAATTAACAAACCATAGATCAGAATGGTTTATGTAATAAATGCAAGGGTATCATACTGTTTGAAAATCAAGCAGTGTAATTCACCAAATGAATAAAGGGGAAAATAATACAATCATCTTGATGCAGAAAAAAACATTTGAACTATTCCACATCCATTCATAATAAAAAACTTCCAGGAAGCTAGAAATGCAAGAAAGTCCCTCAATCTCAGAAAGGCTATCTATAAAAAAACAAAAAGTTGGGGCGCCTGGGTGACTCAGTGGGTTAAAGCCTTTGCCTTAGGCTCAGATGGAGGACCATGCTCTCTGATCAGCAGGGAGACTGCTTCCTCCTTTCTCTCTGCCTGCCTTTCCACCTATTTGTAATCTCTGTCTGTCAAATAAATAAATAAAATCTTAGGGAAAAAAAAGTGAAAACAAAAACCTGAGCTGATATCATTGAATACACTCTTCTTAAAATCTGGAACAAGGAAGGCAAGGATACCAACACTCACCACTTATATTCTGCAATGTAGTGATGTCCTGCCAATTTCGAGTTGCCAAGAAAACCATATAAATGGCATGCAGCTTGAAATCTTCTTTATTTACAGGCTACATGAGAAGCAAAATAGAAAGTCCCAAGAAATCTACAAAAACCTCCTAAAGTATGTATATAATAGCTACCAGAAAAAAACAAAATTTTTTAAAGTAACCAAATAAAAAGTTGAAAAAGAATAACGTATTGCATTTCTATATACTCTCAAATAACAATTGGAAATTACATTATTCTTTTGGAAATTACATTATTAAAACTATATCAAAATAGCATTAAAACTGAGACAATAATAAATTAAGTCTTTGCAATAGACCTATATGATTGTATTTTGATCACTGGACAAAGAGAAGAAAACTGAGGCATAAAAAGGAAATCCTCATACAATGTTGCATCATATTAGGAGTTTTATTCAATTTCATGAAGATAATACATGATAATATATGAAGCAATCAGAAGTGAAATCAAGTTAAAGAGTTATCAATTAAAGTTTAAAATAAGCTTTCTGGGGCACCAGGGTGGCTCAGAGGGTTAAAACCTTTGCCTCTGGCTCAGGTCATGATCCCAGGGTCCTGGAATTGAGCCCCACATTGGGCTCTCTGCTGAGCAGGGAGCCTGCTTCCCCTCCTCTCGCTCTGCCTGCCTCTCTGCCTAATTGTGATCTCTGTCTGTCAAATGAATAAATAAAATCTTTTAAAAAGTAAATAGGGCGCCTGGGTGGCTCAGTGGGTTAAGCCGCTGCCTTCGGCTCAGGTCATGATCTCAGGGTGCTGGGATCGAGTCCCACGTCGGGCTCTCTGCTCAGCAGGGAGCCTGCTTCCTCCTCTCTCTCTGCCTGCCTCTCTGCCTGCTTGTGATCTCTCTCTGTCAAATAAATAAATAAAATCTTTAAAAAAAAATAAAATAAAATAAAATAAAAAGTAAATAGATAAATAAAATAAGCTTTCTTTTTAAATTCCACTCTAAAATTCTATCCATAAAAATGAAATAAACCTTGAGCAACCTATGGTATATTTCACATTGAGTTTTTGCTCAGTGTAGGATTTTCTTTGACTGAATAAATCAGTACTAGTTTAAGATCACTAATTTTAAATTTCTGAAGCTTATTCTTGATTTAATTATTCTTATTAATATTTCTGGCAATAATGTGTGTGTGTTTTTGTAAATGAGATATACATATATTCAGTTCTATTATATGTACTCAATGAGTTTACTGCTTTAAGTGATTTTTAAATGTTATAGATTTATTTTAACTCAATCTTTTAAATTAAATTTATTAACATTTTAATTTATATTTTGCTTTACAAAAGGCAGATTTTATAATTATTATATTCTGAATGTGATTGTTTATTAAATTATAGCCCCAAATGGTATATCAAGAGATTACCAATATATTTTGCAGAAGCTTTATATATTAGACAACATAGAACTTCATATAAGATTGTCAATAATGTAAAACCCTGTCTAAGTAATAAAATTAAGTCATTATTAGTAGGTACACTTGACTTGAAATGGAAGATGTGTTAATGGTTGTTAAATGAGCTATAGTGTATAAAGATTTATATTATGAAAGGTGTTTAAATGATTTCAGGGATAAATATTACAACTAACATAATCACAGGTCTCTGATTTGTAATGCTATTATTTTTCAAGATAACTTTATAAAGCAGTAAAACTAATTCCTAAAGGAATTTTCCTTTGTGGGTGAAAAAAATGACTTATTAGTAAATAAATAAAAGAGGACACTCAACAACAGATTGGAGCTATCATCTTCCAAATGAAAATCTGCTTTATATTTCAAAATAGTATACGACTATATACTGAGACAATAGGAATTAGTCCCCATGTTGAGTTCATCACACTTTGGATCTTTTGGAAAAGGCAATTAAAATCTACTTTCCAATTTGGATAAATTCTAGTAACAACAGAGATTGTATTATATTTATAATTTTACTATAACTGTATAGTTGTATTTCTAAAATTATTTTGTTAGAGTTTAAAATCACAGCATGCTATTACTTAACATGAATTGAACCAAAACAATTTAAAACTACTTACCAATGTCTTTAGCCAAGCATTTCCTATATTATTTCCTTCTTGTACTCTTTGCCCTTTGCATTGTCATGTTACTCATGGATCAGAGACATTTCACCTGGTTGTACTCTCTCTTATAGTTGCATTGTATGGCAAAAAACAAGGTGGCATCCTAATCCCAGTTTTCCTTCTTACTAGCTGTTTCTTTCAGAGCAATTTAATTTTCTAGTTGAGAAATGTACATATTAGTACCTATGGGAAGGCAACATTACCCAAGTTTCCTCTATAAACATCTCTAGTGGTTTTGTCAACCACTTTGTCAAGCCTTGTGTTGTCTTGTGTTCTCTTTCTTCAGTGGGCACGACATTACATTTTGGCCTTTGGGATTTACCCCAAGTGTAGAGCAAATGCAGATGCAATGTTTCCAGTTCCCAGCTTCCTTACTTTTCTGAACATACAGGATTTTACTAAAAAATGAACAAACAGACCAATGATTTTTTAAAAGGGGAGGGAGATTCTATTGTAGATAAAAATGATTGTAAAAATTGATAATATACTTTTTGTAAAAAGTAAACATATAAAATGTTTTATATATGGTCACAGACCTGGATGAGCTGGTGGCTCAGTTGGTTAAGAGTGGACTTTTGGTTTTGGCTCAGGTCATGATCTCAGGATTAGGACATCTGGGTCCACATAGGCTCCATACTCAGTGGGGAGTCTACTTGAGATGCTCTCCCTCTCCACTCCCCACTATTCACACACTCTTTCTTTCTGTAAAAAACAAAAAACAAAAAACAAAAACAAAAACAAAAACTCAGACCTCACAGAGTCCTTGTCATAAATGTTGCAGAATCTTAATATTGCCTTATAAGCATACTCCATAATGTGTTTTTTATTCTAATGTAACAACTGAAGGCCCGTTGGTCATCTGCTCTTCTCTCTTAGTACTTAATATACCAAACTTTATAAGTTTTTCTGAAAGTTTCTCACTCCGTGAAAAATGTACGAACCTAGTCACTTAGATAATTGGCCTTTCTAAACTAAGCATGGTGTATCTTTGGAATTTTTTCACATTTCATAGATTTTTAATAAGGTTTTAATAAAATGATGAAGACATTCTTTTCTTTTGTTTGCCAAAGAATAGGTCTTAAACCAGAGTTAGTCACTACAGCCCTTGTTGTTGCTGTTTCTTCCTTCATTATTTGTGATGATGATGATGGTGATGATGATGATGATGATGATGATGATGATGGTCAGTCAAGACATTTTATCATTTTATTGCTTACATCTTTACTTGGTAAGTTTACTATCATCCTTCAGTGTGACATTTAAAATACTCTGGTGATATGTATTCTCACCTAAAAATTTACATTTCTAAAGATCCTAGAACATCAAGCCAAGGAGCTGGGGAAAGAAAAGACTCCCCCCACCCCCAGCTCATCATCTGTACCATTTATTTAGAAACAAATTTCCTTAATTTAAGAACAACCTTCAAGCTAAATGAGAAAATGTTTTATGTTTTTTTTCTAAACCAAATAAGCCACACTTTTTTCTTTACTGTACATGTTCCTTTCCAAGTTAGTCACACAGGCATTTATATTCCTCAGAAACTATATACTGAAACTTCATGTGTATTGAGGCTATTCTGGAAGCAAATAAGATAATTTCAGTGGGGTGCCTGGGTGGCTCAGTGGGTTAAGCCGCTGCCTTCGGCTTGGGTCATGATCTCAGGGTCCTCGAATCGAGTCCGGCATCAGGCTCTCTGCTCAGCAGGGAGCCTGCTTCCCTATCTCTCTCTGCCTGCCTCTCTGTCTACTTGTGATCTCTCTCTGTCAAATAAATAAATAAAATCTTAAAAAAAAAAAGATCACTTCAGTGAACTAAGTTGATAATCGAATGTGTCATCTCATCCAAATCATGCTGAATTTAAGATGTTACTTTTCTTAACATGTTATTCTGGAGAAATCAATGCTAAACTTCTATGTAAAAAATAATTTGCAGTAAATATGTGTATTTTGGATGGAATGATACAAAGGCCATGAAGCAAACTTTTAGAGATGGGAATTATAAAGCTAGTATAAATGTGCTGTAGCAAGTGAAAAATTTCAAATTGGGGGTGTTAAAAACTAAATCTACATACATAGAAAGTCGGGAAGACATTTTATACCATGCTCAGAGAAAATGAACCATGTTTGGGTAAAAGTACAGTGTAACTGAAGTTAACTGCCTATTGTAAAAGGACCAGAAAACATGCTAGGGATGTTGTTCTCCCAGCATAGATGCTGCTAACTCAGTTTATTTATTTATTTATTTTAGCTTGGAAGTCAATAGCTCTGATCACAATTTTCTCTAAACAATAACCTATCATTCTAATGTGTCTGGATAGCTGTCTCAGTACATTACAAAATCATTTAAAAATATATGTTCAGACTTATGGTTTTTACAGTAGCAAAATGCCAAGTACTTTCAAACAAGGAAGAGAAAAACAGTTATTTATTTCTAACTTCTTGTTTTAACCATCAGTAACTGCAGCATCAGGGTTCATTAAACAATAGCTGGCTTTCTACAAATTCAGTGAAAATAATTTAAAATTTCTGTAATACTTTGTTTTGTTATACTGCATATTGGTTTCTATGAATAACTAAAACAGACAAGCTAAAACAAAATCTAGGATAATGGTAAATAAAGCAATTTGTTTCACAGTTCACTTAGATGGTGGAAATTCATACCAGAATGCATTCTAGAAACTCATCAAAAATAAGCATATCCAAGCTTGGTAATTTCAATGTGGCATATTTTCATTTTAATAGATTTTTATTAAATTCATAAAAGTTAATGGACTAGGGATTAAGTCATTATGAACTCTGTCCCAATTGTCTATTATTAATAGCATCACAATAGTGGTGCCATTGTTAAATACTTTCATTCTAAATGCCTTCTTTTAATCAATCATGATTTTTCATCTCAGAGTTGCTATTCCAACAATTCTTCCAGATGATTGTGTTTCTTGTTTTGAGTCCCCAAGTTTTCAGAAATGTGAAAGCTTTGACATTCATATTATACAGTTTATACATAAGTATATAGTGTAAATAATGAACGAAAAAATGTGAAACTTCATTTTGTCCTGATAGGTTAGAAAAACATTACTAACCATACTACAACTACTCTGTTGCACAGAATTAGGGGATAATCCCTTTAAAATGAGAAGCTATATTAATCTTCTTCACAAATATGTTTTGTCAAGGCTTTCTTTACAAATCAATAAAATAAAAAAGCAATTTTAGTTTAAGATAAAATTAAAAATTAAGTTTATATTCAAAGTTTCCTCTAGCTTGGAGACCCACACTTTTTACTTATTAACCACATGTGTTCATCATTATTCCAGCTACATCATGTTCTGGGATCCACGTGGATTGCTGTTGGAATTTTTCTTCCAATGAAGCATATCTATTAGGTAGCTCATCTGTTGAAGTACAAGTTGCCAATGATATAACCCAATCAATTAATTTATTTTATGGCTTCCAGATTTTTTGTTTTGAACTGTATGCCCTCGTGGAGATAATGCTTTTTCTTAGAAAGCTTTAATGGAATTGAGACGGGCAAAGGAGGAAGTTCATTATTTGAAAGTAATTTGTGGTTGGGTTGTGTACACATCACTGATGCTTAAATCATTACTACTACACTTATTTGTTCATAAGTGGAAATTTTTGCTGAGTTTTATATGAATAGCTGTTTTGAAGGTTTAAAGACATCTAAGTGTATATGTACTTTAAAGTAATATTTGACATAAGCAATGTAACATCTAGGAAGCATGCTTTTGGAATCCTAATATAGGTGGGAGACCTGATTTGGATGCCCACATAGATTTTCTTCTATTCCAAGAACTCAAAAGAATGAGCCCTGAGGCTACTTACTTAACTCTAGAATTTGAGAGTTCAAGTCCTCTCGGCAAGATTAACTTTGTCCTCCTGGGCAGAAACATTATAATAGCATCTTTTATTACAGAATCACATAATACTTTGTGACATACCATTCATCAAATAATAAAATAGGAACCACATTGTAGCATAATCTTAACTGTGCATATAGAGCTTTTGTATTAGTCTACAGTATGTCCTGAAGCTAAATTTGATTACAGTTCCTCTAGCAAGATGTTTAAACTAAGTTGAATTATGTGGAGTTGTACTTATGGCTTAAATGGCACTCTCCTGTGTAATGTAAATAAAGTAGCCACTGGAGTGTACAACTATATGCATGCAAGAAAGAATAACATCAGATTATTTGGTACCCAAAGGTTTAATGTATCTTTTTTCTGGGAAATCCCTGATGCATTTAAAATGTTTTCATTGTCATACCAATAATAAGTATTATCTAAACCAAGCTTGCAGATTTTAAACTGAAAATAAGGCTGTGCATTTTATATATACAGTTCGGATTTCTCCATCCCTTGACCCTTAAAGAAATCATTGTGTATGGGACAACAAATTAAAAGTAGTATAAATGGATGCTGTAAGTAAAATGCATAAAGGACTCATTATGCTAAAAAGGTAGTAGATTAAAATATAAATAGGTCTTAAAAGAATGTATACAAATTTATGACAAACCGATACATGATGCATTCTTAATGAAAGGTTAGGGATGGTGAGGGTGATCAGATAAAATGTAGACACTGTTTTTTCTATGATCTACCCCTAGATTCCTCTTCTGGACCAGTTATAACATTTCATACAACTTTTTTTTCCTATAAGAAGGGTCATTCAAAATAATTGATTATATTAACTTATAAATTTTAAATTGAAGTGATGGAAATCAGAAACAAAATCCTTTAGCTTTCTGCTCTCTATTACCTCAATTAGGGCATCAGAAATCTTCTCTAAATAATTAAAGTTAAAAACAGACAGATTATGCAGTGACTTTGGAAAATATCCACAATCACAGTAAGAGATTTTAATATATGTACATCAGTAGCTCTAGATGGAACAATTTCAGGAAATCCATTTTTATATATAGAAAATATATTGTATAATGCAGAAATTTAACTGTTAATCCATAAATAATATGTGTCTGCTACAAAAATTCTAAATA
The DNA here is from genome assembly GCF_022355385.1 of Mustela nigripes. NCBI lineage: Eukaryota > Metazoa > Chordata > Mammalia > Carnivora > Mustelidae > Mustela > Mustela nigripes. The sequence goes on along the minus strand of NC_081559.1, from coordinate 83,965,341 downwards.
TTCAATATAAACCTTCCCCAATGTCAGTAACATTAAAGGCAATAAATCAGACCCCAAAATGTTAAATTCATTTAGAAACTTTAAACATTTGTCAAAATCACAGATTAAAGAGACAAGCATGGGAGCAATATAAGAGAGAGATTTATGATCTTAATTAAATGTATTTATAAAACAAATTTTGCATATACATGGCTTCTCAAAAATCCAGGAAAAGAATTAGCAACCCAAGCCAAAGGTAGTAGAATAAATATATATATATATAATAATTTAAAATTATCATTAATTTTAAAATAAAAAGCAATTAATATAAATATAACATTTTTGGAAAAGGCAAAATAGAATTGAAAGTGTATGCAAGATATTTATATATTTATATCGGTATATATAAATTTATGTCTCTATTATTCCATTTATTTATTTTTTTTTAAATATTTAATTTATTTATTTATTTGAACAAAAGAGAAAGAAAGAGACACCGTGAGAGAGGAATCACGAGCAGGGAGAGTGAGGGAGGGAGAAGCAGGCTTCCTGCTGAGCAGGGAACCTGACTCAGGGTTCTATTCCAGTACCCTGGGATCCTGACCTGAGCTGAAGGCAGACATTAAACGACCAAGTCACCCAGAAGCCCCTATTTTTCCATTTAAAGCAAAATATACTTTTGAAACTAGTAACACAAAGGCTTGTTTTGAAATATATTTAAAGATAGAACACAATACATACATGGAGAAAGAAAGAAAGAGAGAAGTGGCATCAAGTAGTCACCCTTCATTTTCTATTCTCTGTACAATTTAGTCCAAGCTGACGTGACTTCTGCTAAAAGAATTTTATCAAGAGCTTTATATGTCTCCCAGTTATTTCATTCAAATCCACTCCATTAGAGCAAAGCCACAGTCACATATCTTTTCCAGAGAATCTTCTATCTTTGGTCCTGCCCAAATGTCTGAAAGACAATGCCTTGAAGCTTTGCAGAGGTCCCATGTCCTCATTGACATGTATTTAACATTTCTTACCTCAGTTGGTCTCTCTCCTCTTACATGTTTCCATAAGCAGCAAGAACGAACAGTAGCCATCTTCAGTACTTGTCTAAGAAGTATCCTCAGGCATATGACCAAGTTACCACCTACTAGTTCTCCTCTATGTAATTACAAGAGCCAACTGCACTAAGTATTCTGTTACTTCATTACAAGGTCCCTCTCACTCCAGTTTTCAATGACATGTTCCTTATTGCCTTCTGAACCCTCGCCTACTGCATCTTTTCTTAAAAGATTTTATTTATTTACTTATCTGAGAGATCATGAGTGCAGGGGGAGAAACAGAGGGAGAGGGACAAGCAAACTCCATACTGGGGGCAGAGCCCAACCTGGGGCTCATCTCGCGCCACCTGGAGATCATAACCTGAGCAGAAATCAACAGTTCGCTTCTTAACTGACTGAGTCACCCAGAGGCCCCAACTGCATCTTTAATCTGCAGATTTCCCCTAAGTATCTGCTCAAGGCAATTAGGCTTTATCACGCTCCCCAAAATTCTTTGTCCATTGTAGTTATTTTGGACAGTAGTATTCTACCTTCAGGTACGGGTGCCTGCTTTACTTTCCTATGGCTATATAATGAGGTACCACACATTTAGCAGCTTAAGCCAATACATATTTATTTTCCCAGAGTTTCTGTGGGTCTGGAGTGGAGGCGTGGCTTAATCAGGTTACTGGCTTTGGGGTTTCACCAGTCTGCAATAAAGATGTCAGCAGGGATGTGTTTTTAGCTGGAAGGTCAACTGAAGAGGAGTCAATTTCAAAGCTCACTTAAGCTGTTGGCAGAATTCATTTTCAGGTTACAGGGTTGAGAGCTTCAGTTTGAGGCTGGCAGTCACAGGGCACCACCTAAAATCTTAGAGGTCAACACAGTATTGTGGTATGTGGTCCTTTCTGGGTTCAAACTTGGCAGCTTGCTTCTTCAAGGACAGAAAGAGTGAGGGCCTTCTAGAAAAGAAAACCTTATATGATGTAACACAATCATGGGAATGACATCCTACCAACTTAGCCATATTCTATTGGTTAGAAAAAAGTTACAGTTCTCATATACTAAAGGGGAGGGTATACATCAGTACATGAACACTGGAGAAGTCTTGGGTTACCTGAGAGTTTGTCATCCACGCAAGACCTAATATAGATAGATACATTTTTATTAATAGGATAGATAGTATCATTCACATACAAATCCATATAGGCTCATATATTTTAACTAAGTAGACAATTCAAGAATTTGGAGTAATACGCTAAAGTTTTCCAATATATAGAATTGTTTCACAATTTTACTATATTTTCTCAGGCTTTACTTTACATATTAATGCTATTCAATTAGATGTGCATGGATTCAAGAGTGTTATATCTTTATCATAGATTGTAAATTTGATAAATATTCTCTTAAAAATCCTTTACTACTTTTGTTACTAAATTCAAACTTGTCTAATATTAATGACAGAAATCCACTTTTTTCCCTCTCCTTTTATTTCTCCTCCCTAGACATCAGTCTGAGATTCTCAAACTCAGAAAGTTTTGTATTAGACACAATCATGCGAAATTTTAAAATCTTTGTTGGGTATTTCCGAAGTGCATGTCTGTCTTAGATCTTCTATGATAAAGCATCAACAGTGAAAGACATAAATTAACATTACCAATGTGGTACTATTATTTAACCTCTTAGTGTCATCTATTAGATACCTATATTTTCACAATATAAAACATCCTTTCATCTTGTATTAAATACTTACAGTCACAATAAAGTGATCATTAGTCTTAAATTACTTGGGATTGTTTTGTTGCCAGAAACAAAAAGCTTTATCTTTTATTTTAGGCAAATAAAATGGGAATATGATATTGATACTAACTCTCTTATAAAGGTCAAGAATAGTAATGCCACTGGATCATGAAGAGAAATGGGAATGCAAACTAAAAAGACATCAGGGAGTCAATCAAGGATTTACATCTTGTTTTTCTTCTGAATATGTGTTTATTTTTTTCATTAGGTTTTAGTTCAAACTATCCCCTGATTCACATGGCAGAATATGAACATTAAAAAATACTCTAACTTTTAAGATCAAAGCACATGGCAGAACTAAAAATGTTAGTCAGATAAACTCCAAATTTCCAAAGAAAAGAATTTGACCACTCTAGTCTACTTGTAGTGAAGTCAAATTCAGACTAAAATTTTGAACAATTTTCTTAATTCATTTCCATTAAAATTATACATTCATTAACTTCTAAGAATGTGTATGCTATTACACATAATCATAAGATTATTTAACACCTATATATTGTTTCATTATTACTGAAATATCTCTGAAAACTAACTTTCCCCCTTCCTTTGTGAGGACAGTTTTCCAAGGTTTTTTGGTTTGTTTTTGTTTTTGTTTTGAGCTGAGAAAGAGATAAGCAGCCCCCAGCATCTGTGAGCTAGCCAAGTGTTATCAGTTAGGATTTGGTATGATCATGCACCATAATAACATGCACCGTTGGGTCTAGGTGCTCTCCAGTTAAGTATAAACAATTTCATAAAGCATAAAAATTTAAAAAGACCACTATGGGACCATGATGGATCAAGACAAAGACAAAGCAACTTGATAATCATGTCTAAACATAAAAAGAAAGAACAGTGTCCAAGATACAAAACAATTAAGTGTATATTTATCCTGATGAACATGAGTGACTGTTGGCTCTTTACTAATTACAGCTTTAATCTTGAGTTCTTAATAGATAAAATTTGCTAAAATAAGCAAGTCCAGAATTACAGGTATACCTTGGAGATGTTATGGATTCAATTCCAGACTACTGCTTTAAAGTTAGTATCACAACAAAGTGATACTACGCAACAAAGTTAGTTTAATTGGTGCATATAAAAGCTAACACTGTACCGTAGTCTATTAAGTGTGCAATAGCATTATGTCTAAAAAATGTACATTCCTTAATTTAAAAACTTTTTGTTGCTTAAAAGGGAAAACGATCATAATCATTTTGCTAATAGAAAATCTTTCCTCAGTGTCGATGGTTGTTGATGGATCAGGGTGAAGTTTGCTGAAGGTTCGGGTGACTGGCAATTTCTTAAAATGAGACAAAAATGAACTTTGTTCCATCAACTAGCTCTTCCTTTCACAAATGATAATTTATAGTATGTGATGCCATTTGAGCATTTTACCCACATTTTTTTTTTCTTTCAGTATTGCATTCAATCCTCCCAAACCCTGCCACTGGTTTATCAAGTAAGTTAATATAATGTTCTAAATCCTTTGTTGTCATTTCAACCATCTTCATAGCATCTTTACTATGATAAGTTTCCATCATAGGGAAACCATGATCTTAGCTCAACCATAAGAAGCAGTCATCATCCATTAAAATTTTATCATGAAATTGCAACGAGTCAGATCCATCAAAGAAATCATGTATGGCAACTACAGCCTTATGAGGTTTACTTCTCAAATAATAAGACTTGAAAGTCAAAATTACTCTTTGATTGATGGGTTGAAGAATGAATACTGTGTTAGCAAGCATGAGGATAACCTTAATCCTGGACATCTCCATTAGAGTTTTTGGATGACCAGACGCGTTTTCAGTGAGCAACAGTATTTTATTTTATTTTATTTTATTTTATTTTATTTTATTTTATTTTATTTTATTTTATTTTATTTTATTTTATTTTATTTTTAAAGATTTTATTTAGTTATTTGACAGAGATCACAAGTAGCTGGAGAGGCAGGCAGAGAAAGAGGAGGTTCTCTGCTGAGCAGAGAACCCGATGTGGGGCTCGATCCCAGGATTCTGGGATCATGACCTGAGCCGAAGGCAGAGGCTTTAACCCACTGAGCCACCCAGGTGCCCCAGCAACAGTATTTTAAAAGGAATTTTTCCCCCCTTGAGCAGACAGTAGGTATTTAATAACAGGCTTAAACTGTTTAATAAACCATGTTGTAAACAGATGCGCTGTCATCTAGATTTTTTGTTCCACTTATAGTGTACAGGCAAAGTAGACTCAGCACAATTCTTAAGGGACCTTGGATTTCTAGAATGATAAATAAGCATTATCTTCAACTTAAAGTTACCAGCTGCATTTGCCTTTAGCAAGAGAGTCAGCTTGCCCTTTGAGGCTTTGAATTCAAGCACCGACTTCTCCTCTTCAGCTATGGAAGTCCTAGATGGCATCTTCTTCCATTATAAGATTGTTTTGTCTACATTGAAAAATCTGTTGTTTACTGTGCCTATCTTTATGAATTATCTTAGATGAAGCTTTTGGATAACTCGCTGAAACTTCTATATCAGTTTCTATATCAGAAAATGTTGAAATATTGTGAAAGTTACCAAAATGTAACACAGAGACACCAAGTGAGTAAATAATGTTGGAAAGACTTGCTCAATGTAAGGTGGCTATAAAATACAGTATTTGCAAAGCACAATAACATGAAGTACAACGAGACAGGGTAAGTCTGTACTTTGACTTCTGACAGCATCTATATTCCCACTTCCTTAAATCTCCTCTTCCCCATGAAAATCACCTAAAATGAGTTTAAATACTTTGATAAAGTTTAAAAAAAAAAAAAACCCTCTTACAGAGATATCCTGTGGTGAGCATTTTCCCTTGATACAACAATTAACAAACACAACAATTACAGATACATTTCTCATGACATTTGGCTAGAGAGTAATTATAAAACCATCTCCTCAGTTAAATATTTCTAATAAAAAGTCCAAGAGATGTAAGAGAGACAGAGAATTAAATTACATTAGAATCAAAATGGCCTGCTTCCATGTTTGAGTTCCCTTTGTTTCATTTTTCATTTATTTTTCCTTTCCTTTTTCCTTTCTTTCCTTTTTTCTTTCTTCCTTCCTTCACTCTCTCTGTCCCTCCCTCCTTCCTTCCCTCTTGTTTTTCTCCTTAATTACACAAGGAGGTTCCTTTGAGCATCTTCCCCAGGTTGAGTAATCTATTTTTTTTAACCAGTTTATTAAAAGTGAAAGGATGCATAAAATAAACTACATCCATTCAAAGTTTACAATTTGATGAGTTTTGATGGGTATATACATACATTAACCACCAACACGATAAGGATACAGAGCATTTCCACAACCTCCAGAAGATTCCCTGTGACACACAGTTTGTCATTTACCCACATCTGGCCCTAGGCACAACCGATCTGCTTTTTGTCCCAGATATTGGTGTGCATTTTCTAGCATTTAATATGTCTTAAATCTTTTGTACCTTTTTCCTGCATTTAGCAGAACAATTTTGAGATCCATTCATGCTGATGTTCTTTTTAAAGAGACAATATACTTTTATATTCTCTTAAGCAGTATATCAGAGTATCATTTCCTCTACATCACCACCAATACTTGTGTTATAAGATAAACTGGGGCCTATTAAAATTTATAAGACTTTATTTAAACAAAAATATATTCCAAGTGGACAGTGCCAAACTGGAAGTGATTAGGAGGGCTCCACTGACAGGAACTACAAGAAAAACTTATAGAGAAATAGTACATAAGCAAAGAAAGGAAAGTATTTGATTGGCTTAAAGCCTGGTTGTCTGTTTGTGATTGTTCTGAGAGTTTTAATTTCATAACTTTGAGGCATTTACAGGATTAGATTTTGGTTTGCTTAGATAGGTTATCACAGCATTAGAACTGCCTCAGTCTAATGGCCTCTTTGTGTCATTAATTTAACACTTACTATTATCTAAAAATATTTTACATTTTTAGCTCATTGTGGTAGAAATTACATTTACCTAATGATGGAATGATCTTGAAAATCTTTTCATGTGCTAATAGCATTATTCTATCATTATTTATGAGATGCTTGCTCAAATCTTTTGCTAACATATTATTGAGTTTTTGTCTCTTATTGAGGTATAAGAAGTGGTTATATATTCTGGTTACAAGTCCTCTGTCAGATATATGTATTGTGAATAATTTCCCCCATTCTGTTGCCTGCCTTTTCCTTTATTTCATTTTGTATTTCAAAAAGCAAATGGTTTTAATTCAATAGAATCAAATTTATCATTTTTTTGTTTGTGTGGGGATTTTTTTTTTTGCAATATTTAAAAAATCTTTGCCTCACTCACAATTGCAAGGATCTTTGCATGTCTTCTAAGTAGCCAAATTTGCTGGTGTACAAACTGTCTGCTTTTTTTCATTCTCTTAATGTCTTTAGGATTTTTTAACTCCTCTTCCATTTCTGGTAATGACAATTTGTGTTCTTCCTCTTTCTCTTACAATTAGTCCTGATAAGTAATTGTTGATATTTTCTAAGAACCGATTTTTGGCTTTATTAGAAGTCAACAATTAGAAATAACCCCAAATTAGTAATAACTACCTTCAGCAATAGAACAAGAAAGATAAGGTATTGTGTTATATTCATTCAGTGCAATACTGCTCAGTAAGGAAAATAAAGAAACTATTGCAAGACAAGATGTGCATAAATCTAATAAATGTAACTCTACAATTCAGCTTCTCTTCTAGGCACTAAAGAACATTCAAGAGGTTTGTGTTATAGTGTGATTAGATAACAATAAACAATAAACACAACAAATGAGTGATATAAACTGGGAAGTAGTTAGTGTTGAGGGAAAAAAAAAGACAGTGTAGTGATGTAAAAGGGATCCATAGTACAGTAATTGTTGGCAATTTAAAATAAGGTGATTAGGAAAGGATTCACTGAGATGACATTAAAAGAATGACTTGAAAGAGCTGAAGAACTTAGTCTGTTAAATAGCTGGGAGAAATATAATCCAGACAGAGAAAACAGCCAGTGCAGAGACAATGCGTGGGAGAAATTTAATGGACATCTAGGAAACATATCTGTAGACAGAAAATGTTTAAGAGAAGAATGATAGAAAGCAGTTAGAATTAATGTGGATAGATGGATGAATTGATGAAGACAGATAGATATAGGCAGTTAATTAAACTCAGCTACATTATTTTTTTTAAAGATTTTATTTATTTATTTGACAGAGAGAGATCACAAGCTGGCAGAGAGGCAGGCAGAGAGAGAGAGAAGGAAGCAGGCTCCAGGCTGAGCAGAGAGCCCGATGCGGGGCTCGATCCCAGGACCCTGAGATCATGACCTGAGCCAAAGGCAGCGGCTTAACCCACTGAGCCACCCAGGGCCCCTCAGCTACATTATTATGGTCTGTTTTTGCTTTCCATTTATATGTTTACTTGTCTAAGAAGTTAAGAGTGCACACTCACAAGTTTATGTAATCCCAGGAAAAATACAAAATGTGTAAAAAGAAGCAACATAATTTCATAGAGAGCCATTTCATTTCAGCATCAGGCTGGGAAAATCAGATGAGATTTCATAAATAAGGATATCTCAGCAAGGCCTTAGGAAAATGCTCATTTTTAATAGTTACTAGTTAAATACTCTATCTAGTAGAAAAAAAAAAAACACCTTTGTGACTGCATGCAAGTCAGAACAAATGTTAACAAATTTCATTTACTTTACATTTTTGGAAATAAAAATGTTGAAAATAAAAGGAAGCAAATAGCAAAGATAAAGTTCAACTTTCCAACAAACTATCCCGAGTTTTCAAAATCACACACAAATCCACATTTTGGGATGAACTGTTCACAAGATAATTTTGACAGTTAATTCAGGGGAATTTGGTTACATCAACAAATTTAATGAAGTCCACTAAATTCTGCAGAGGCAAACTACTTCTTTCTCAGTTTACTCCAAGAGAGCCAAAGCTCTAGAGTTTCTAAAGTTGACCCTTCACTAATTGCCATCTTAATTATTGTTGATTAGCTAATTGATGTAAAATTGAACCCATTTTTCATATCTATAGGACTCTTAGTGTGCCAATCCATCTCTGTTGGGTACTTTGTAGAAAAGGTACATAAAATCCAGCTGAAAGAAGGGGAAAGGCCCTACTACAGGGTTACACAGAGATTATTTTATCTCTTTTATCCAAAATGTATGTTTCACTACACATATATTTAATATATTTACATATCCTAATATGCAATACTAATTTACATAATTAATTACATATGTTAATTACATATGTTAATATGTTATATATGTTAATATATTAAATATAGTCACAGTCTTCAAGTTTATTCATCTTTGAGTTATGCTTAATTTTTGTCTTCTTTTATATGATGACCAAATCTCACATAATTGAAACAATTTTAATTCCAACCTCATCCATTAAGTTTTAAATAATTTGTTTGATGTCAGGATATTCAACTCAAATTATTTTGATGATTATCTGTTTCAGGAATTGTCAGATAATACTAATCTTTGGCTCCTGAATCTCTCTGGATAGTGATTTATAGGACAATATAATCCTACAAAAATTGTACCACTGGGGACTAAAATTGTTTAGAAATATGAATCTGGAGAATTTCCAAAGAAAGATTCTGCTGCTTCAACAGTGCATCTTATTCTGTCACTGACAAAAGAAAATATTCCCCTTAAAGACACAACACACGGAGTTGCAGTACTCTGACTCTCGTACACTTACAAGACAATGAACATTTCATAAAATTATTCCTGCCACCTTCCACATCCATAATATACTAAATACAAAAACACTCTGTGTTGTTCATCAATGGCCCATAAGCATCATTTCATTTTTCTTGGTATAATCACATTATTCCCTCAACTCATAAATCTGTGTGTGGTGATTACAATTCTTGCCCATCAATCCAAATTCCTTTTTCCCATATTCAGTATTTATTGAATGGATCAAGGGAACGATCCTTCAAATGAAAATGGGATCAGCTAGTCACAATTAGGTCATTAATACATCAGTAAAGTTACTGTTCTTCAAAACAATGAGAAAATAAATCTTTAAAGAGATTTACATTAATGTAGACCTATTAATGAGCAACTGTGGTGTAATTTCTCAAAACCTGTGTGACTTTGTCACTTAATAAAATTTACATAATATTTTAAGGTCCAAATTTTTGTAATTATCATAGAAATCATTTATGGTAGTAAAAGTCTTTCTGACTATTGACAGCTTCTAAGGCTTTTCTCTCAGTTTTAATAAAAATATTAACAAGTTTTTAAAGGAACTAAAGTAGTTATTATAATATATTAAACAGAGTATTAATTATAATTAGGATACCATCAAATTCATTACTGAAACATTAATCTGATCCAAAAATCTTCTTTACAGATTACATAGGAACATTCATTACTAAAATAGCTAACCAAAATGTGATCTGAAAATCATACCTTTCAACAAAACGTTGTTTACAGGAAAACACATTTTTGTTGAATTAAAATTACATATAAATATCATTTTTAAAAAGATTTATTTTAGTTTTAGAGAGAGATAGGGAGAAGAAGGGCAAGCACGAGGAGGGGTAGGGGTAGAGAGAAATGGAAAAGGAGAGAGAATCTGAGAGAAATGGAAAAGGAGAGAGAATCTCTAGCAGCCTCCCCACTGAGTGTGAAGCCCAGGGAGATCATGATCTGAGCCAAGTCAGATGCTTAACAAAGTGAGCCACCCAGGTGCCCCTAGAAATATAACTTTATGGTTAAGTCTCCACAAGCAGAGATTTTGCAAACATATTAGAGTATTTTATTCCTTGGGTCACAAACACAAGTTGTAGTGATCTTATCATCTACTGTAGATTTAGAATTCGTCGCATTTCAGGAGATTACCAGAGTGAAGTTTTTCTCAATATAAAAGTTAAAGACACTAGGTAGAGCAAATTTTGGATCAGTATGCATAAACAAATAGTACTGATATATATAACAAGCTAGACTACTGTTTTGTACATCTCTGCTCTGTTATGGTTTTCAAAGTGGGCACGTGTCTGAGATGATGTAATACCAGACATGATGAATATCAAGTTTAATTTGTGATTCTATACATCAACCTGCGGAGGGCAAATACTGGTCAATAAAACTTTTACATGGCACCTAGTTTTAAAAAAATAAAGATCAAGAAACTATATAGGTAGAAGTGTTTAATTTACAGAAATTTTTTGATATAAAAACAGTTTATATAGCATTTATCACTAAAATAGTATTACTTTCTAATTAACGAAATTTATATAAACCATACTTGTTTGCTTTAAAAGGTGTTAATATTTTTTTTAATTACTTATGGTTTTCTTTACCTTTTTTTAAAAGATTTTATTTATTTATTTACAGAGAGACAGGGAAAGAGAGAAAGCACAGCAGGGGGAAAGGCAGAGGGAGAGGAAGAAACAGACTCCCTGTTGAGCTGGGAACCTGACATGGAACTCGATCCCAGGACCCAGAGATCGTGACCTGAGCAGAAGGCAGACGTTTAACCAACTGAGTCACCTGGTGCCGCTACATTTTATTAATTTTGATTGGCCAGCTACTACTCTCAGTCTGAATCAGCTAGTATGTATATATACTAGCACATACACATATACATATGTATATATTTATATATGTGTGTGTACCTATGTACACATGCATATCTTACTACATAATAAAAAAAGGCATTGAAGTAAATAGGTAACTGGAATGTCAGTAACCTATATTCCATAATTACAGGTAAGATACTGAACTCCAGAAACTTCTGATAATGAAGGTATTGTCATGTGACTATTTAGCATGTGGCTTTGGATTTTACATGTTGTGATGGTTGATTTTATGGTCAATGTGGCTAGGAAATGGTGCTTAATATTGATCAAATGCTATCTAGATGATGCTTTGAAGGCATTTTGTAAATATAATTCACATTTAACTTAAATATAGGAGATTACTTACAAAAATGTGGGTGGACCTCACTCATCTAATCAGTCCAAGATCTTAAAAGCAAAAACTGAGGTTTTTCACAGCAGGAATTCTATATCAAAACTGTAAGGTAGACATCTTTCCTGAGTTTTCACCAAATGTCCTGACTTACAGATTTAGGATTAAAGAATGCAAAGTCAAATCTTATCTGAGTTTCCAGCCAGTTGCCCTACACTGTGGATTTAGGACTTACTGCAATCACACAAGACAACTCCCTAAAATATCTCTCTCTCTCCACATATATTTTGTATATATAATAATATATATCATAGAGATAATAGATAATATCATAATATCCATCTTCGCTTTCTATTCATATTTTTCTTGAGAACCTTTTATGATACAGTGTGTTCTGGCTTACCACTTACATCTCTATAATCCTTAGACATTTCTGTGACATCTCCGAAACTCTCCTTCCTCATCTTTAAAATGAGTATATAGTCTATTTTTATGTTTATTTTTCCATGGTAATAACACTTAACATGAGCTTTACCCTCAACACATTTTTAAGTGTTATCTATAGGCATGAGGTTGTACAGCAGCTCATGAGAACAAGATCTCTTGCATGACTGAAATTTTATACCTGATGGTTAGGAAATCATTTTCCCTCTCCCCTGGCTCCTAAAAACCACAATTCTATTCTTTGCTTCCATAAATTTGACTAGTTTAGATACCTCATTCATGTAGAATCATGAAGTATCTGTCCTTCTGTATCTGGCTTACTGCACTTAGCATGAGGTCTTCCAAGTTCAAAGGTTGTCGCATATGGGAGGATTCCCTTATTTTTTGAGGCTGAGTAATATTCCATCATGTGTATATAATAATGTGTGGAAATTTGTAATGAGGGGTAAAGGGTATAAGGAGTAAAGTACACCTTAGGAGTCACTGTCACTGTGGAGGTGCTCCTGAAAAGACAGTTACTTATTTACTAATTGCTTAAGGAATTAAGTTTGAAGAGAAAAATTACAAAAGATAAACTTTGATGGAGTTGGCATCTTGTCCTGCTCAAACTACAAACATTATTGAGTTGTTAATCCTCTGATAAAGTGAGCAAAACTTGAAAGTAGTCATCCATAATTATTTGATACATTCAAACATGTATTAAAGGCAGACATGGAGAGAGAAAAGAAGGAGTCTCAGACATGTGGGCATGGCAGACCTGGTCCTTGGAAGGCCCTGCTGAGGCTAGGAGAGAGTGTTTTGTTCCTTCTTTTTTCTTTTAGTAATTTTAGGTTCTTCCCTTTTCCCATTGCTTTTCTCTGCCTCATTCCTCAGTTTTCAATTGTGTCCCACCAGCCTTAGCTGTGTCACAAATTTACGATACCTGAGTAGAAGGCACAGTCCATCTTCAGTGTAGTGGACATTGTTAATGAGAACAGTGATCCTTTGCAGTTCCATGCATAGCACCTCACTCTTCATTGGGATTAGTCAAATTGGGTTTGTGATGTCCTTTAAACTCCTCAGAGGCTGTTATGTAAATGGCAGGTGATATTTCAGTCCTGTATTGTTCTGCTGGCTCATTTGCCCTGTAGGATCTGTCCTTTCCCAACTTCATCTGCTAAAAGATGTTCAGTTATCTTTATAAATTTTCAGTACTTAAATTGTTACTGCCTTAGAAGACTCAGAAACCCACACACAGGGGCACCTGGGTGGCTCAATGGGTTAAGCCTCTGCTTGTGGCTCAGGTCATGATCTCAGGGTCCTGGGATCAGGCCGCCTTGGGCTCTCTGCTTAGCAGGGAGACTTCTTCCCTTCCTCTCTTTCTGCCTGCCTCTCCACCTACTTGTGGTCTCTGTCAAATAAATAAATAAAATCTTTAAAAAAAAAAAAAAAAGAAAGAAACCCACACACAAAACGTAAGCACAAGTGCTATAAAAGGATAGACATTTAAAACAGGGAAACCAACAAAAATCTCAAATGTCCTGGAATTTTGGTTAATCATGAGTCCAGGATAATGCACTATAAGAGGGTCAGACCAACATGTGTCACTACCGCCACCTATGGTAAAGTAGCAAGTTGAAATCGTCATTGGGTCTGCGCCAGCTGACTTTGCCACATAATTGTGTGGCATAGGTCTTCATGTTTTTCATTGGTTAACAGAAGAAATAACTGTTGTAGATGTTTGTGAGGATCACATGGTGCAATATATGTGAATCCACTTTGTTTCTAGATTTTACCCAGTACAAAAATACTATTACATAAAAGGTACCAAGGTGTGTTTGTTTTCCATAAAAGCATTGTTTATTTAGAGATCATATCTTCTAAGGCACTTAAAATGTTCAGGAAGAAGAATATTTTTTTCTTTTTAATCAACGTTCAATCTTGGTTATGCATCTTTTGTTTCTTGATTTCTGTCTTCTGATTCTAATTATCAAAGATATTATCATATGCTTAAATACCAGAATCCTTCTCAGTAGGTGCCCGTACCACATCATCAGAACTTTTTCAAAATAATTATTGCTTCAGTTCTGAGCTGGTTCAGGTTGCATGCTACTAAGTAGAACATCTAAAAGATTACCGAGAGAAGAGTGCCTGGGTGGCACAGTCTGTCAACAACTGACTCTTATTTTTTGTTCAGGTTGTGATCTCAGGGCCTTGATCTAAGGGTCATGGAATCGACCCCTGTAGGGCTCTGTGCTCAGTGTAGAGTCAGCTCAAGATTCTCTCTCTTTTTCCTTCTGACCTTCCACCCACCCCAGCCCCCACTGCCTGTGTGCTCTCTCTCTCTCTGAAGAAAAAAAAAAAAGAAAGAAAGAAAGAAAGAAAGAAAGAAAGAAAGAAAGAAAGAAAGAAAAAAAAAAAGAAAGAAAGAAAGGAAAGACAAAGAGATTACTGAGAGGAAATCATTTGCCTCCTATTATTTTACAGTTATTTTATTTTATTTTTATTTTATTTTTCACTAGGAAATTTAATCAAAAGGCAAATATTGACATAACCTTTTTAAGAATTTTTTTCATCCAATAGTATCATATACTATAATAAGGTGCTCTTAAAACTTTTAAATATGCCCCTATCTGTCTTCATAAAAATCAGGCCCAAAACAAGGGCTTCTGAGACTGTTTCTGAAAACCTGTCAAAATAATAAAAGACATGAGAGCATTAAAAATACATTGGAGTAAAAATATCTCTGAAATGAGGATGTCATTTTTTCTCTAATCATCTATTGCCATTAAATTGGAACATTGGTTGAATTTAAAATAAAATAAGAGGTCTCTTAAATTTAACTGTCAGATTATGTTACCCTATGTGATTTTATGAGATGTTGTGTTAGCAAAGAATGGGAAAGCACTGAATATAATTCAGAGTACTATAAACTAGATAACGTGACTTGACAACCCAAATTTAAAAGGGGAAGTACTTACAGTAGTTTCATATCTGACATTGCCATCAAGTTGTACATCTAGCAGAGATGTTTAGTATGAAGGTGGTAATAATACATTGCCAGAAAATGTGTAGATCAAATTTCAGGAAAGATTCAAATTCTGTTGAGTAGGTTTTTTTTTTTTTTTTTTTTTCTGTTGAGTAGTTTTAAGATAATTCTTTGTTTCTGAAAAATAACTCCTTTGTTTAAATGTTACAATGTAAAATATAGCAAAGAAACAAAACAGAGCAAGTTCAATTTCAACAATATTGTCACTAAACAATTTGAAACCAAATCCTTACTCTTACAAAATACTTCCTGGCGAAAAAAGGTAAGATCTCTAACTTTGAATGGTATTTTACAATGCAAAAACCATCTCTAAATGAAGACCCTTTCTAAGGCTGTGATATTGCTTTATTCAAATCATCAAGATTCTGGGCATGGCTTACTTTATGGAGAAGATTCATTCTTTGCTGAAACATAATTGCATTATCAGATATTAAGAAGAAACCATAAACCACAAAATGGAAATCATCCCTCCGATGGTCATTTTATCCTCGGAAGAGGATTTTAACATTTTTGTTGTCAACCAAAGAGCAGCATGCTAAGATGGGAAACCCAAATTTCAACATCAATGTAACCTGAATAAAATTTAAATATATGAACACTAAATTGAATAATCAATAACAGATTTTTAGTCAGATAACCATTGCTTTGGCAGTAAATGGCATATAGGCAAATCCATCTCAGCAAACTCCATCTTCATTAGTGTCACAGCTTTGCAGGGTCTTAGAAGCAAGAAGATATTTTCATGTTTTCAAATGCTCTATTGTTTTTCAGTCTCCATCAAAAATTTGCAATGACACTACCACTTTCTATTCATTGCCTATTCAGATTTGTAAATGGAATTTATTGCAAGCAATGTCATTTTACAGATTAAATTAATGTTATTATAAAGAGCTTTAAAACTCAAAGATATTTATGAGTCATGCTGAGAAAGGATCTGTACTCAGTTATAATGATTAATACTAAGTCCCCCAAGTTTTCACAGATGAAATTGCCACCATGTGCATATTTTGAGAACAAAACAGATAACTATAATTCTAAAAGAAGAATGGAAGAAGAACTGGGCCACTACTGCCTCCGTTGGGTTAGCATGTTATTGGTGGATTGAGTGAAAGTTTGCTTTCAAGGTTAGTTAATGTGTACACAGGCAAATTTGAAAGTGTAGTCAAACTGAGTATATGAGTATTTGAATATATATATCTGTGGGGGATCATTATAATAATATTTCCTAACCAATTTCATCCCTTGCAATATGACGTTACTGGTTGCTGTTCCCACCATCATTAGGTGGAGTCTCTTTATCTACCTCCCTGTGTATGGGCTGGACATGTAACTGCTTTGGTAGATAGAATGTGGATTTTGTAGTCTTCATCTAAATGGTTGAGTATGCATGAGCCCAGGTGAGAGGAGCTGAAGAGTCACCTGGACAATTTTTATGATATAAGAAATCATAAATCTGTGTTTATTATTTTTTAATCTCTGTTGTTTAAGCCACTGAATTTTAGGTGCATTTATAAATGAACTAAACAATATCAAAATTAAGGTGAAAATTTAAAGATAATTAGATATTACATCAAACGTCCACAGGTGTTCTGTTTATGTTATTTATACGGGAAGTATAGTACTCACAATTCAGGCACTCATAACAACTTGGAATCTATCTTTTGCTAGCAATGGGGGCCAGAGAAACAAATAAAAAGTGTCTAAAATGTAAGCTGTTATATGCGTTGGAGTAAAACCTGATTAACTGGAACTTCCAAAGAAACTGTAAGGAGAAAAATGACAACAAAGTAAGCTAATATTAAGGATTTGTTTGACTTCACAAGTAATTTGGAATTATGTTTAACAATAGTTGGTCTCAAATATGAGTAGTTTTAAATTCACTGCCCTGATTTCCCACTCTAGAGACTCTGATTCAAATTAAACTGTGTAAGGTCTGAGTATCAGGATCTTTACTCATGTAAAGAATGTAGTCAGTCTAGGGGTGCCTGGCTGGCTCAAGTGGAAGAACATGTGATTCTTGATCTTGGGGTTGTGAATTCAAGCCCCAAACTGGGTGCAGAAATTACTTAAACGTAAAAATCTAAAAAAAAGGAAAGAGAACACAGTCTAAATTTCTAACCTGTATGTGTTATGTGTTTATAGAAATTATATATGCAAATAGAAAGAAAAGGGAAAATTACACACACACGTGCACAGAACGGTTGAAAAAGGATTTATTTATATACATATATAGGAAAAATTTATATATGTAAATTATACATAAAAATTATATATATTATTTATATAATACGTAATTATTACCATT
Source organism: Mustela nigripes (assembly GCF_022355385.1). Lineage (NCBI taxonomy): Eukaryota > Metazoa > Chordata > Mammalia > Carnivora > Mustelidae > Mustela > Mustela nigripes. The sequence continues at coordinate 83,947,835 of NC_081559.1, read as the reverse complement.
AGTTCTATATCTATTACTTAAAGAATTGGTAGTAATAGTGACTTTGTAGTGTTACTAAATCCAAAAACTGAAATAATCTTGTTCATATTATTTTGTAAAAAAGATACACTATTAATTTTTTTAGAAATATTCTCAACAACAACAAAAAATAAAGCTTGAGAAATTTTGGGAATGTCTCTGGCAAGAGAGCAACAAACTGTTATCTGTATTATTCTATTTACTTAGAATTGCTGTTAATCTTACAGGTTTACTAAGTTAATTTCTGAAATGGTTTACATGATAGCTTTTTTAAATTTATGATTAAGATTCTTGAAATTTACATAGTACTATTATTCCAAATAATCCAATTATAATCCCTACAATATCTCAGTAAGCAAATTACTTATCAACTTTAATAATGATCACATAAGCAGAAAAATTGCCATCCTATTAATAAATGTCACTGTAGCAGAAATATTCCATCCTTTGATGTTTTTACCTAATTGTGGTTTATTTACAAGCTATATAAATCCCAGGGTAATTTCCAAGACAGTGTTCTCTCACAGTACTGGGCCTTTTTGCCAGGTTCCATGAAAGATTGCTCTAAGTAGGTAAAGCTGAGTGTATTCAGACTAATTTAAATATCTGTTTATAAAGTATACAGATTATAAGCATGACAATTCCTCTTTATTTTATATTTAAATTTTTACTTGAACTTTGTATAAAATTAATTCAAGTGACAGAATTGCCTCATCCTATTCCGTAAATATTCAAAATTAATTTTCACTCTGAAGATACTACAGTTTACTTTTCCTCATTTGAAAATCCTCACTTTTCAGATTATCCCCAAAAGAAGTGGTCAATAAATGCAAATCAACATATTACAGGTATTCCACATTAGAAAATGCTCTTCACCTCCTTTTGATTTTCACTGCAAAATTTGGTAAGTATTGCATGCATTTCCTTGTTGTTTTTATATCTACTATGACGAAAACCATCCATTAACTTTTTTTTTTGGTGTATTTAATATACCAAACATTAAAATGAATATGATGATTGATGAAATTCTGAAATTTATCAAGATGTTTTCCCAAAAGCCATTCATGGCTCCTAAAATTATAGCTCTGTTGCTCAAATAGAGTTGAACAGAAGAGTTTTGATGTACTATTTCCATGGTAATACATTTTGGAGTTCTGATGGTGTTTTCCTCCATAGAAAGTCTTTTTGGTCACTAAGTTAGCAGGGATTGTTGCTGACAAACTGTATTTTATGACAAGACCCTCTGGGCCTTTACTCCAATTACCTGAGTGACCTGAGACAACCACTTCAGGTACCCAAATACTGTCCTCTGTCAAAAAGGCAGAAAAATAAAATACCTGCTATCAAATGCTGCAAATGGACTTGTGAGAATGCACACATTTACTTGTGGAGGGACATGTGTATCCCATGCTCTTCTGGGTCCCAATGCAAGGCAATGGCATCTTGTCCTGAACAAATGAATGAGAAAGTGCAGTGTACTCTTGCCTAAAGAAGTGCTATTCAAGTACCATTAGAATTTAAAAAATTAAATAAGTTAGAGGCATTCTGTACTTTGGCCTATAGTTATATATATTATAGTATTGTTACTATATATACAATATGTTTACATAAAGCTATAATATTGTTATAATGATAACAAAACTAGGAACAACACATACATTATATTTTATCTTTTATAATAATAGTAGGAAATGCACATATATATTATACATATTAAATGTCAGGCAAGGTTACCTATTGCTTTACTCATTAAGTCATTTAATCCTCACAATAACCCTTACTTGGCATATTGGACAGAGAAAAAACAAAATGAGGTACAAATAAATTAATAACTCGTCTAGATCTCATAGCTAAAATCTACAATGTGTTTCAGAGCTTGGATTTAAACTCAGTAAGTCTAACTCCCAGACTTGCTTTATAACACTACATGAATCAGCTTCTTACATAATATAGTTATCACACTACTGCTACCTTAATTCAGCTTCTATTCAGGTAATGCACCTTGGTGCTTGGGAGAGATTTTTACACATACTTATTATTCCATCCCAGTAGAGTAAATTGTCAGAATATAGTGTTCCTTTGTGAAATCTGCTTGTATTATAAAAATAATCACTTAATTAACACTGAGATTTTGATATTACTTTAACTTCAAAAATGGCAATATTAAGTATTATTTCTTAAACATGCAAAGTATAGAATTATTTCTACATCTAGAAAATATTTATGAATATTTTCGATAAAATGGCATCCTTTAATAATGTTCATGTTTATACTCTTCTAATTACACCAGGTGTTTCATAGATGAAAGTAAGTTGCATGTGTGTTGCATTAGTCAGTTCTTTCCCACATGTTAGACCACTCAATACTGCCCTAAACATAAACATGAATATATAATTGTCTTAAATAATAGCAGCAAGCATGTGTGTTAGTAAAAAAAAATGATAATCAAGTTACTAGGCTTCAGAGGAGTGAGCAGATACAGAGGATATTCTAGTAGTTGAAATAACTGATGGTAATGTGAAAAAGAAAGCTGAGATGGGATTTGGACAGCCTGCTACATGTAAGGTAAGCACAGGAAGAGGAAGGTGCATTAGTCTAACCAAGTGATAGTAACAGCAAGATCAGCACAGGTGGTTAAAATTACAGTGACCTGAATTTTTCTCACTGCCTTTAAAGTCACCACTGTGTGGTGTCCTTTTGCTCTTACTTGAAAATAAAAGTTGAGGAGAAGGAGCAAACAAAAAAGAAAAAAAGTCTAGGACTCTTCTAACTGGCTAGGAGAGTGGTAGAGGGCTTTTAGAGAGGAGATTTGCTGCGCATAGTTATCTGAAAGACCGGATGTGGTGACTTTGTTTTGCTTCACCTTCCAAATGAGCCCCCAAAGAAGGAGTACGGTATATAACTTTCTTGGGGGTAAATGGAAGCTCATACCTAACATCTATTGGTTAGAGTTAATTGGTTTCATATTTGGAAACTCAGTGGAAATAAAAATGCTTAGTCCTTCTGCAAAAGTAAACTTTAGATGAGTCATGTTTGTTTATGTATTTTGAATAGGAATATTTGTCTAAGGAAGCATTGCAATCATAGCATCATTTCTAATGAATCTATCACAGCAGGTTTGGAGTTTGGATTAGAAATGGCAAATTAAACCCCCCAAATCATCAATGTTATTATAATAAAGTTTGTGACATAACAAGATTAGAGAGCCCACATCCAGTTCCCAATCTAGAGAAGTTAAAGTTTTTTTTTAACTTCTATGGACAGAAATAAAGGGATAGTTGGAGGGGATGGCCAATACAGGTGGGTAAACAACAGGCAACCCAGACTCAGGAAGATGTAGGAGACAGAAATGGGCCCTACAGCTCCAGCATTTGAAGCAGTTCTCTTCTGCTTCTGCTTGGAAATATGACCAATTAACAGGAAGATTCATGGAATCACTGACACTGCGGTGGAATCTCCAAGAACCCATAGAACCAAAAGTCTCTATTAATATTTAAATTGAATCTGACAAACACCACCAGGTGGCACCACACTGTGGTTGAGACTTGACTGTATTTCAAACTCACCCACGCTCCAAGGGGCTCTCACTTGTTGCAAAGGATAATCCTAATAATTATATTAAACTCTTCATAACGCAACGCCCTGTTTAGACATTTGTATATTTTAGTATGGATTTAGTTTGGAGTCTAATCGTATATACCTAGGAGAATGAAGTCTAGGCTTCCATAGTTTTATAACCTATGTAGTCTGTATCTTTGAGAGACAAAGAGTTTTTCGCTAATTAAGGGAACCTACATAGACTGCCAACATATTCTGGAAATCACATGAGGACTTACCCTTTTAGTGAAAGTAGATCAAGTTACTTGGGCCAATAACCTTCCCACAGAGGAATTTTTAAAAACATACTGCTTCCCACCAATTTTTTAATATCAGATATATATATATATATATATATATATATATGTCAAATAATATAGTAATAATAATATAGTCAAATATAGGGAAAAATGAGAACTTAAAGATATTTGCTAATTTTTCAGGAAGAGCAAGGAAAAATTCTACTTTTAGCATAGGAAAATGATTTCTTAATAAACCAACATCTCACAGATAACAACTGTAATGTCTAGGCAAAACATGGGGATCTGGAAAGTCAAGAAAAGCAGGCTGACTTTGAAGAGGACCCCAAATCTAAGAAGATTGGCCTAGGTGAGTTTCCTGTTTGGGGGGCTTTATACTGAGAGTAGCTGCAATGGTACACAAACCCTAATAAAGTGTCTTTTATTGTTCTGGCCAGAAGGACAGGGAATGAGTGTGCCAGCCTGGACAGAATTTGAGAAGGCTGAGAGAGAGGTCCAAAAATAGAGAAAAGACTCAGTTTCTGTGTATAAATTCTGTTCATGTTTCTGGCTCACCTTTGAAACATGCATTCGTGAGGCAAACTGAAAACATTCTGGGCTAAGATTGAAATACAGAAAAGAAAATGAAGATTTGATATGCTGCCTACCTAGGCAAGGCTGAGTTTTCAGTTTGAATCTAACCAGGTTCATTTTCTTCTAAAGCAAAAACATCATCCTTCTTAGAGGACTCGAAGAGTATCCAGAGTCTCCACAACAGAACCTTCATTATATTCAAGGTATTTTAAACCATTTTATGCAAATAAACTTGAAAATTTAGACAAATGGACAGATCCCCAGGAAAATATTATCAGATAGCAAAGATTACTTTGAATCTACAGTCACGACTGTAGATTGACACAATGATAGAAAAAAAGCAACATAAAAAAGAACCCAGAGACATATCTTTTACATATAGACTCTTAATTTATAACAAAGGTGTGAGTATAAAGAGGATGGGAAAGTTACAGGAAAAAAATAAAAGTGAACCCCTGCCTTGCACAAAAATCATTCTGAGGTGGGTGTAGGCCTAAGTGTGAAATGCAAAACTATTAAGTTTTTGAAGATACTACAGAAAAAATACCTTTTTATTGTGGAGAGGAAAAATTTATTTTATTTTTTAAAAGATTTTATTTATTTATTTGACAGAGAGAGATCGCAAGTAGGCATACAGACAGGCAGAGAGAGAGGGGGAAGCAGGCTCCCTGCTGAGCAGGGAGCCCGATGTGGGGCTCAATCCCAGGACTCTGGGATCATGACCTGAGCTGAAGGCAGAGGCTTAACCCACTGAGCCACCCAGGCACCCTGGAAAAATTTCTTTTAATCAAGAAAAGAAAGCACTAAACAGTAAAGAAAAGATTAACAAATTAAACCACATTAAAATAAAGAATTTTGCTCTTCAAAGTTACCATATATAATAATATAGAACTCCAGTTAAAACCATAATGAAAGTCTACTCTATATCAACCAGATTGGCAAACATTTTAAAATTTGACATTACTAAATATTTGTTGATGATAGAAGGCAATTGGACTCTCCATACACTGTTGCTGGCCATAAAACTCATCCAACTGTTTTTTGAAAGTATCATATCCAGTATAATTGAGAAAACTGCAAATCTACTTTTTAAAAAATGATTTATTTATTTGTTTATTTGAGAGAGAGAGAGAGAATGTACAGGTACTGAAATGTAAGGGCAGAGGGAGAGAAAGAATTCCAAGCGGACTCCATGCCCCACAAAGGGCTCCATCTTAGGACCCTGAAATCACGACCTGAGCTGAAATGAAGCGTCAGATGTTCAACCAACTGTGCCACCCATGTGCCGCCATCCAAAACTGCAAATCTACTTTAGAATGTGCACTAGAGAAGTAGCTAGGACTTTTTTCTAATAACCCCAAACTAGAAACAACATAATTCTCAGTCAACAGTAGGATGGAAAAATAGAATGTGGCCTGTTAATCAATAAAATATTATATAGCAGCTCTACTTAAAATGTGATCCACTCATTGACAGTCGTCCAAGAAATGCTTGATATAGGTATATAGATAAATGCTGAAGAGATCGGGAATTTGTTTCAGAATAAAACAATTAACTACTTCACTAAGCACACTAGATTTTGTTTGTTTTAGCAAGATTTTCTCAATGAAGATGCAGTACATTGATTTCCACTCTTGTGTGTTCATTTACATTCATTGTGGAATTCTCATTTGAGAACCAACTACTTTGAGTAGCTTTGATATACAGCAAGGAAAATGAATGAACTAGATCTACATATTGTAATATAATCCTAGAAACATGTTTTTTTTAAAGATTTTATTTATTCATTTGACAGAGGAAGATCACAAGTAGGCATATAGACAGGCAGAGAGAAAGGGGGAAGCAGACTCCCTGCTGAGCAGAGAGCCCAATGTGGGGCTTGATTCCAGGACCCTGAGATCATGACCTGAGCCAAAGGCAGAGGCTTAAACCACTGAGCCACTCCCACTCAGGCGTCCTACAAACATATGTTTAACAAAGAAACAAAACACTGGAAATTCACACAATATGTTTTCTGGTACCTAAAGATATAAACAGGAAAAACTAATCTATATTAATAAGTGTATTAAAACTACGAAGAAGAGGGGTTCCTGGTTTAAAGTGGGTTAAAGCCTCTGCCTTCGGCTCAGGTCATGATCCCGGGGTCCTGGGATAGAGCCCCGAGTCGGGCTCTCTGCTCCGCAGGGAGCCTGCTTCCTCCCCTCTCTCTCTCTCTGCCTGCCTCTCTGCCTACTTGTGATCTCTCTCTCTCTGTCAAATAAATAAAATCTTAAAAAAATAAAAACTACAAAGAAGAAAATGAGGAAATAGTTATCACCAAAGTCAGAGTATGTTAGTTCTTTACAAGAAGGTATATTGTGTGTATGATCATGAAAGAACTAACTGGGAGGTAGTGGAAGTATTCTGTTGATTGATTTGGTTCATGGTTACATGGATGTACATTTCATAATTATCTTTAACACTCTAAAATGCATGTTTTATGCAATGTTAAATGTGTGTTAATCTCCTATAAGAAAAAATAAGACTAAAGAAATTTTCCATACGTAATGTCTAAACAAAAAAATAACATTTTAGACAAAAGTAAAAGCTTACAAAAGGGGTATATAAATGAAAAGGGAAAGATTTGTGCTTTGCCCAAGAAAATCACACTTCCCTGAACTAAACAATCATAGGAGGAAGGAAGACACTTGAAGGAACGAGAACATGGGTATGTTGGCCAGTCTTTAGGGCCATGGGAAAAATATCTTAACTACTTAACTACAAGTGATACCAAAAAAAAAAAAAAAAGAAAAGAAAAGAATAGAAAGAAAGAAAGGGAAGAAGAAGTGTAGAAAGGAAGGAAAGAAGGGAGAGAAGGAGAAAAAAATAAATAATAATAATAAAGAACTCTGTCCAAGTTAAAAAGAAAAAACAAAAAACAAAACAACAACTACTTCAGGAAAGCAAGAACATCGAAAATGGACTGAAGATCACAGAGTTAAAAAAAAAAAAAAAAAAAGACCAGGGTGAAAATAGAATGTAACGAGTAGAACTAGCGATTAAATGGATAAATCAGGGTGCCTGGGTGGCTCGGTGGGTTAAAGTTAAAGCTTTTGGTTTTGGCTCAAGTCATGATCCCAGGGTCCTGGCATAGAACCCTGCATCAGACTCTCTGCTCAGCAGGGAGCCTGCTTCCCTCATAGCGCCCACCTGCCTCTCTGCCTACTTGTGATGTCTTTAATAAGTAAATAAATAAAATCTTAAAAAAAATGGATAAATCACTACCTACAAAATCCTAGTGTCCAGCCCAAATATGTCAGTGTCTCAGGACCTGCATCAGCTCTGATTAACACTGGGGCTTCCCGGCAACGGCTATTAGACACCTAGAGACTTGTTAAGTGAAAGGAGAAGCCTCTGTCCCCCTACTTGCTCCATATCATGTGAGATGGGGCCAGAATGACTACGGTAGCCACACCTGTTCAAAAGAGTGGTAGAATGGGAAGAAAGCAACAGCCAGGGATCTAGAGTTATTTTGAATCTGATCGGCATCTGGTGATGGGTATCTAGTGATCCTAGGTCAGCAGAAAGAAGAGGGGCATTCTGGGTGAGCAGAGGGAAGACATGCTGGGTGAGCAGAGGGAGGCAAGATGAAACCTGCCAGAGCATTTACCTCCATCTGAAATTCCCTCTGACCCTGATGCCTTTCAGAGAGCAATGGCCCAGGAGCCATGTGAGGCCACATTTTGCTATCAGTCTACAGGGAGATAAATGTAAGAATCAGAATAAATATTTAGAAAATTCTACAGTGCATGGATAATTCAAGTGAGTGACCAGCGTAGTGCTGGTGGTCGATACCATAATGGACCGGACCTTGGGCGCTACCAAAGTTATGCGACCGATTGCATGTGCTTTCAAGCACAGTAGAAACATGATGCAGTATATGATATCTATCTATATTTAGGGACCTGATGTTTTGTAACTTTTAGTTTATGCAATCATTTAAAATTTTCATCAAGCTTTTAAAAATTTTTTAGTTTAATATTATTAGCTGCATTAAGGAAGTAAACATTCTATTATTCATTTTTAACCCTAATTTGCATTTGATGAAAAAGGGTCAACTCTGAATGCAACAGCAGAAATAAACCCAATGATGACAATAGAAATATTCTAAAGAAATGGGGATCCAATGAGTTCATATTAGTTTTACTTAAAAGTATGACCTCTCATAGATTTACCATAATTGATGATAAGTTGCTGAAACAACACTGTATTATTTGTGGAAATGTAATAGCTAATGAGGCAATTAAATTTTCAAAACTTACATGGCATTAACATAAAAAGCATAAAGAATTAAGTTCAAAACCAAAGAACTATTTGAAAGACGGATTATTAACTTAAAAAGTCAACAGAAGCAGATGTTCAATAATTTTACATATAAACATGAGTGCATTGCAAGCTTCTTATAAAGTAGCACTTCGGGTTGTTAAGACTGAGAAAAACATAAACAATTGCAAAAGCATTAGTGAAATACTGCAGAAAATGTGTTTGCCTGGAAGTGTTCGATGACTGCTGTAAAGAAGGTAATTCAAGTAACATTTTTCAATGACACACCATGTTTGAACCTATGCAGCTAGTGAGGACTAATGTTAGGAAAGTATTTTTCACTGTAGCTTGATTGGTTCCACAAATATTGTGAAAAGGCATTCTTTTTCTTTCTTTCTTTCTTTCTTTTTTTTTTTTTTATTTGACAGAGATCACAAGTAGGCAGAGAGGCAGGCAGAGAGAGAGAGGAAGGGAAGCAGGCTCCCTCGCGAGCAGAGAGCCCGATGAGGGGCTCGATCCCAGGACCCTGGGATCATGACCTGAGCCAAAGGCAGAGGCTTTAACCCACTGAACCCCCAGGTGTCCCGAAAAGGCATTTCTTTTATTGTATGGACAATCTAAGTTTGATTATTTTATGATGGAAGATCTCTTTCTCTCTTGCTCAATTATTATTATTATTATTATTTCTATTACTGTTATTTTAAAAAACAACTACTCCTGCACTATATGAAACTGACTCCTTGCATTGCTGACAAATGTAGTTTGGAAGTGAAATGCTGGGTACAAGGATATTCTAGTGGTGCAGCTGCAATGGCAGAAAAACATTTTGAAGTAGTTATCCTAATTAAAGAGCTTGTAGTACCAGAATGTAAAGCAACACAGTGCTTCCTTCATCGAAAACCTTACATTAAAAAAAGTAGTCATTTTAATTAAATAGTGTGTTTAGTGATATAATAAAATTATAAATTACATAAAGGCTAATGGGTTAAATTTGATATTTTTCATTTAAGTATCATTAAGTGATAAAACACAGAATGATTATAAATAATTAGAAGAGCAGCCCGAGCTAGTAAGTTTATTGAAGTTAGAGGGTCGATCAGGAACATATGCACTAAGAAAAGATCTAATGATGTTTTTGTCAGGTAAAGGACCAGTTTGATTCCAACTGTGAACCAGATGTGAACAAAGTAGCCATATTTGTTTATTTATTTGAAATATTGGTTATTTTAAATAAGCTTACAGCTTTTGCAAGAATGAAATGCAACATTTTTTCCAATGGAAGAAAAAGTCAAAGAAAAAAAAGGACAGTGAGAAGTCGGAGACCTTCAACAGATTGTGATGACACATTCCAGCGTTTAGCTGCTTTAGGAGGTAGATGACGATTCTGTTGTTATGTATCTGTCAAATTTAACATGGAACATCATATACATTTTGTAGAATATCTTGAATTTTTTTCACCCAGAATACCTGTTCATAGGAAATTCATGGATCCAGAACCCATATATTTCATTAAACACTAATATAACCTAAACCGTAACTCTATAACATAAATTATTAGAATTGCTACTAATGAAGGATTGAACATAACTAGCTTCATTTTTAATAATCATGAAAATGAATATCCTTAGATCACTGAAATTGTTTTAAAATCTCTCTGTCCTGTAACAGAGCTTCTGGGAGAAGAAGCTCAGTAAGACTGGTTTCCATACTCTAAGTGTTATTAAAATAAAACATAGAAACATTTTAGTTATGCATTATTATCCCCTACGAGTAGCACTGCCATCAATCCAACCTATTTGGAGAAGTTAATAAACAAAAGCAAACGTATTTGTCATGTTAAAACTTACAATATTCAAGTATTCATTATCAATACTTGATATGCTTAAGTTTCCTTTGATATTCATGATGCTTGTGTGAATGAAGATTGACGAAGTATTTCCACATATGCAAGATTACAGAGCTATTTTTTTTTAATATTAGAAATTTGACTTGCTTAGCATTAAGGTGTGCTTCAAAGTAAGTGGGGTTAGAATATGATTATCATTAAAAGAGCTTGCTTTGGGATTAACACCCCCCCCCCCGTCAAAAAAAAAAAAAACACCTTTCAATATAGATGAAACAATGTTCACCCAGGGTTATGGAAGAGGTTTCTCGTAGCTGTTGCAAAATTATAATTCACAATATCATTACCTATGTACAGTTGATTAACAATGTGCATTATTTTGTCATTTCTTTCCTATAGTATTTCTGTTCTGATTATATTTATTAAAATTCATTTCTGTTCTGATTATATTTATTAAAATTCATTTCAGTGCTGTTAAACCAAAAAGCTTTATAGAGAAGAGTTTAAACAAAGTGTCTCTAAAAATGTTATTCTTTTAAAAAATATTTTACTTATTTATTTGACAAGAGTGAGCACAGCAGGGGGAGCAGCAGTCTACCTGCTGAACAGAGAGCCCCAGATGGGACTAGATCCCAGGACCCTGGGATCCTGACCTGAGCTGAAGGCAGATGCTTCTCCAACTGAGCCACACAGGCATCCCTAAAAATGCTGTTCTAAGAAGCTACAGTAATTAGCAGAATTTGGAAATTTGTAAAAGTGAAGTATTTGAATCAAAATAAATTTAAAAAGTTAAAGGTGTCAGCATAAATGATCAATGTGATGAAATAAAATTTAGACAAAAATAAAGACAGTGTGTGATCATGACTTCAAGTGCAAGGAAGCATGGCCTTGAAGACAGAAATTGGAAAATGATTCTGAAGGAGAATTTAAGTCATGATTTCCTACCAAGAGACAGTGAGATATCTGACTGGTGAATCTGACGTAAGGGAGTTAAAGCATAAACTCTGTTCCCTCCCTTTTTCACTTTGGATCTGAGATGAGTAGCCCTGTTTGCTCCTAGCCATCCCATAAACGGGAGCCAAAGACCCTGTCTTTGTGGAGTGAGGTGTCAGTTTTACAGTAGAGCCTATTGTTGTCATTCATAAAGTATAAACTTCTGCCTTGGTTAGAACAAAGCTGATATCTTGCTGTCCATGTGCTTGGTTTTATTTTGTTTGTTTTGTTTTTGTTTTCGGTTTTTTTTTTTTTTTTTTTTTTTTCCCTGTTTTTTTTTTTTTTTTTTTTTTTATTTTTTTTTTTTTTTTTTTTGAGAGAGAGAAAGCACAACCAGTGGAGAGGGGCAGGGGGAGAAGGAGAAGCAGACTCCCCGCTGAGCAGGGAGCCCGATGCGGGGCTCAATCCCAGGATCCTAGGATCATGACCTGAATGGAAGGCAGACACTTACCAGACTGAACCATCCAGACACCCTTCGTTCAATGTAATTTTGAACAGAAGTCTAGCAAGAAGCGTTTCTCATTTTCAAGTCCTAATGCCTACTAAGCAAGATAATTGTTCAAATTACAAGATGAAAATCTGAGGAGGTTATCTCAAATCTGAGAGGGATAACTCACTATTTCCGTCAAAATAGTAATTTATTACTTGCGTTGTATGGATATATTACAGTCCCCTCTCTCTCTTTATCTCTCTCATCTATCTCTCGCACCTATCATCCATCCAACCATCCATCCATCCAAGATCAGCCTGTGGACTGGTATCCATGCATCAAGAGGTATGTCATAAATACTTTGATTATAATAGCAGCCATATTTTATCATCAGAAGAAAGATCATGTTTTGTGATTTATCCTGTTGTAAAATACAATGTGCCTGTTACTCTGATACTCAAACTATTCTTGTGTCACATGTAAAATTCTTACTTACCAGCTACTACCGGGATGGGCATAAGAGGGGAAAATAATGCTGTCTTCTCAGCTATTTCAGCACAGACTTTTAAATACAGACTTTTCATATTCTGCTCCATTCACAGGAGGTCTTGTCAACTTGCATTATATGTGAATAACACAAAGACTTAAAGACATTCCCTCTGGTTAAATAAGAAAACCTAACAGTTTTCCAGAGCATGCAGGATTAATCACACATAATAATTATACAAAGTGATAACACACTTATTATAAAAGGATATACACACCATTAAACAAACAGTGGCAGAAACATCTAGGAAGAAGGAAAATAAACATTAATTGCGGACGATAAGGGGGATGGAAAAGACACTTAAAAACATAAATTCCCTTTTTCACTGGTAAAAGAGTTGGGGTCTAAGGACTTCAAATTCTGGTTCTTCTATGTCTATGCTGGCCCTCTTGTCATTGAATGCCAGGCAAGGAAACACTTGGCTTTGACAGTCCACTGTTACCCCGGCACACAGAGCAGATGACTAAGCATCTTGTCTTTCATTTTCAATTTTATGCTTTTAAACACTTCTTTGATGCCAAAGGAGTCAAGCGAAACTGCAATCCAGAGGAGGAATTTTTAACAACAGAAAATAAATTTAGATGAACAGACCATTTTAATAGGGTGCTTCTGTTTCCAAAAGCCCTTCCACTGTGTCAGAAAGTGTGACGGTTAAGGGATTTCTCTGGTTAACCTACATGTTATGCTAAAGGAAGCACCCTTCTTGAAGCTGATTCTGTCAGTTTAAAGTACCAAAACCAAACCAACAGGACAAAGAAAGTTTTGGTTTTCACCAATTCTGTTTCTCGGAAATAAGTCTCACAATCACTTTATCATTTACATTGTCCCTCATATTCATGAAATGATACCTTGTGTGTATTTCTTTTGCCTTCCTAGGTTTTCTTTGAGTGCTGGCAAATTCACTTGTCAGTTCCTCCCATCAAGGAAGTAAATATATTTACACATTACTGGTGTCTATCACAGCCTCTTGCATGTTTCTCCAGATCATGGGTGGGTGGATGCAGCTGGAAATGCTCACTCTCTCTGTGCTTTACTGACATTTTTGGTAGGAAGAGAGATATAGCTAGAAGGTGTAGTCATAGCTTATCAATCCCGTTTAACTGAGGGACAAACTGTGCCCCTATAGACACTCAGGAACGTCAGCTTCACCATTCTGTAAGATGAGCTCTCTCTACCAATATACACAGACACATACTCTGTGAGCTCCAATATTTTGAGAAGGAAATACAATCACATGCAATAATCTCACCATCCTATGTGACACTTACTCCATCACATTCAAACTTTTAGGATCCAGTAAAAGCTGGAAGCCAAGAACTTCAGGTTATAAAGTTACAGCTCTACTCTGACTAGCTATATGGTGTGGAGCATGCTAATTACCCACACTAAGTCTGTTTTCTTCCCCCATAAAATGAAGAAGACATGCAGATAATGCATTTAAGGGATTCAAGGGAGATGCATGACAAATGAGGGGGGAGATTTTTGGTAAGTGTTGGGCTCAAGTCCAGCTGAAGACTGTCCAAATTCATTTTTTTAAAAAATAGGTCGATTAGCTGAACAACACACATTTTGATTTGGATTGAGCTTGGGAGATCTTAGTTTGCAAGTGACACTTTGTAAGCCTTTCTCAATGCAAGCTCCTTTGATTTTACAAAAATTCTCTACATTGATCTTCAAACTAATTTAGTGCTGTGAATCTAAAGCAGACATGACTTACAGAAGAAAGGTAACAGAGATCAGAAAAGTTGTTTTCTTTTGGCTGCATAGTCTGAATAAAAATTGTCCTTACAAACTTCTTAGTAAATAATGTCTTGAGAAAAAACTATCAATATGGAATCTCCCTGTTAGCAGCATGCATAGTAGGCCATGAAGAGAGCGCCATCATGTTGGTTATTAGACCTCATTAGCCACTGCCCTTTCTCTGCACAGACATTTTACTCTCTACTTTTTGGCTCTGTATGTGGGGATCATTAAATATATATGAGGATCGGATAGCTGTATTTTACCTTCTTGTCAAATATTTACATGTCATGGAGAGGAGTTGTGATTAGTTGCCAAGGAATATCAAGAATCAAATGCAACTGTTAGTATTTTAGGGTTTTTCTGTTTATTTCTGCAACTGCAGAGGATAAACAGTGTCAGTTCAAAGTAAACTCCAGCATAGATATAATTTTCAAAAATGGTAGTCCTTTAAGGTTTTGCATCGTTCAAAACACATGGCATAGTGCTAGGTTTTCAGCCAGTTCTCTGGGGTTAATAGTGCCATGTGTGAAGAATCAAGCAACTGCCTTGCCCTCTGGCCGCTTTGAAACTAATTAGAAACTTCCATTAAAGAGCTTAAAAACCGAATGAAGACTTACAAATGAAGAAAAAAAAAAAAAAAACCTAAACAGAACAAATGCAATCACAGTTGTGACGGGAACAAATTCTGAGTTTCATATTTGGAATAAACAGGAAAATGCAAACAACTGGAATTTGAGAGAACAGTAAAAGCCCAGAAAGGGAAACACAAGCTACTGTTCTGCAAGACACTGTTTTGAGTGATGTTCAGAAGATATTGATGGAAGCGACTGTTTGTCTCAGTCACTTGAGAATTATTTTCTAACATCACCCGCCCTGCCAAATATTTGTCCCTCATTCCCACCCAAGCAATTAGGAAGCTAATTCCATCTAATGATGATTCCCACTTGGTGACAAGTACTACTTGCTCTTATGGATTCATTAATAATCCTCCCCTCCTTACCTCCAGCACGAAGTAGGACTATGGAACCTCTGTTTATCCTTGAAATGTGTTTTCTTCATTTGAAATAACATCAAGACCCACTCTAATGGTGGTTGCTTTATTCATTCCCCCCATCCCTATTGTCCCTTTCTCTTCCTTCTGCTTTCTTATTCATCTTCCATTTCTTTATCATCATTTAGGCACTTTTATTGCTTGTGGGGGTATTTTTAAGGTCTCCACAAAATATAATAATAAGGACTATCTCTTCTGTCCATTATGTATATTGTAAACTACAATCTACTCTGGAATAGTAAAAGCATAAAAATCTAAGCCAAATAATAAGAAATAAGGATAATAGAAAATGGAATATTTGCTGCATTTGATGGAGAGTTAGGAGGGAGCTTTATATAAAAGTAGACAGAGCACTGGATTGAGAGTTAACAAATCTCGGGTCTACTCCTTGTTCTATATGTAATTAACAAGAACACTGAGAATTTGACTTTTCTTACCTTAAGTTGAATGATAGAAATCAATACAAAATGTGGTAAGTGCTATATGAGAAACACCAACTATTTGCTTTAAGAATATATGCAAGACAATATTTTATTCTTGCTTCTGGAATGGGAAAGAATTCATGGCATTTGAGCTGGGCCTTGAGGGCAATGATGAATTTCAATAATCAGAAAAGTCAGAGAAGACAGAAATAGAGGTATCTCAAATCGAGTATATGATATCAGCAAAGGAAAATCCAGGCTATTGATTAAGCAATCAGAAGAATCTAGTTCGGGTGCCTGGGTGGCTCAGTGGATTAAAGCCTCTGCCTTCAGCTTGGGTCATGATCCCAGGGTCCTGGGATCGAGTCCCACATCGGGCTCTCTGCTCAGCGGGGAGCTTGCTTCCTCCTATCTCTCTGCCTGCCTCTCTGCCTACTTGTGATCTCTGTCAAATAAATAAATAAAAATCTTTAAAAAAAAAAAAGAAGAAGAATCTAGTTCAACAAAGCATAGAATGTTCTCAAAATCTGTAGTATTTACTGTATTTTCTATGGTAATTCCCAGTAGTTTCTCAAGTGATGCTAAATTTTCTTGGCAACTTAAAAATTGAGTGAAATACATATGTCACAAATATGAAATTAATTATATTTATGCAGAAATATTGGTAGTTCTTAAAAATACTTATATTTTTAAGGGCTGTTGTATTCTGCAAGGTTATATTCTCAACCAGCATTTAGTGAATAGGGTTCAATTTCTTTTACCTGAGGTTTTTATGTCACCTTCATGTTATTGTTAGATTTATTAACTTTTTTGTTATCATTGTGTTATTATGCATCACCAATTAAAAAAAGTGGAACAATAATTTCAAATGGTGAATTGAGATCTAAAAGTTGGGAATAAAATAGTAAATAAAATAAAGCATTATCATGCGTAGACACTGGTATCAGCAAACAATAGAAATCTGTTAGGTACTAAAACAACTAGCTCTGCAAGTATGATTAATTTTTTGAGAACCTGAAATGGAGAACTAAAGATAGGAATTATGATGACATATCTTGAAAAACCAGACTTCATGGGACCATCAGCCTGCCAGTCTCTAAGAGTCACTGCCTTGTCACTGCTATAAAACACAGGCAGAAAGTCTTCAAAGTTTTCTTTTCTTTTCCTTTCTTTTTTCTTTTCTTTTCTTTTCTTTTTTTTTTTTTTTTAACAGAGCATAAGGAGCTTTCATATACTAGCAAAAAATAGTAAAAGCTAAACTATTCCAGGAAAGAAAATACAAAAAGACATTGGCAAAATTTTCTCCCTCACATGCCCCTTTTGCTAGATAATGTATCATTCCAATGGAATATAGTATGAAGAATAATTACCATCACAAATGTATAGCGTCAAATGCCCTGCTTCACAGCAAAGAAAAACACTGAGTCTCAGTGTATGAAAATGTGCAAGCAAATGTATAAGCTTGAGGAAGAAAGTCTCTGTTTTATTGATCACTAAAATCATGCTATGAAAAGGGATATTTCACTTATAATAAAGTGATTTTCTTACCTGTCTCATGACTTCAAAAAGTGCTTTGAGTTTAGGACTCATGGACCATTGAAAAGTATGACAAGAAAGGACCAGTTAAATCAATAAAAAAGTTTACACCTGAATCTCACTCCTCCATTAGGTTTTTTGCAACAATCAGTTGGCATTCACCAATATACCTAGAATTTTGATCCCATGTTGAATAGAATTTTGAAAACAGACCACATACAATCTTATTATTATGCATAATGGCATAATTATGTACAATTACATGTACTCTGGGTAGGGAGTATCTTTATTTTTCAAAGTATGCTATTTTGAATGGAAAGTTGTGCCTCAGGGATGAGACAGAAATAAGTCCTTTCAAGGCATTGAAAATGGCAGAAAAAAATATCTACTATGATTTCAGGAAGAAAGCTCAAATAGTTATATAGAACATCTTAAATAGCATGAAGCTATTGTTTTCTGAACATAGTATGAGTGTTTTTTAACTTGAGGATGAACTATCACTATTACTTGGGACATTATGGTACAAGTGACAATCACTATTTCTTTGTTAAACTTTACCATCACTTAGTGATATTCTTTGCCACTGGGAAAAGTAAATTAATTATGTACTATTGAAAATGTAACCACAGAATATGAAGAGATGTCATCTAGTACTAATTGGAACTATATTGTGTTCATTCTTTGCTATCTTCTGGGCTTTCAAAGGCTGCTCTCAAAGGCTGTCCATTTAATAAAAGTATTTTACTAATCACTTTAACTTTAAGAAAATTTACCTAAGAAAATACAAGTCTCTCAATACAGGCATTTATTTTCATGTCAATTATGTGTCAATTGTGATTTTTATCAATGTTGTCTTTCACCACCTAATCCTGAAAATGTGAACAATATGCTGCTTGATTTAGTATTTATTATGCATTGAAAGTAGTTTCTGGTGAAAACTCCATGTTTCATCCAAATGTCTGTTCTCTTATATTTACCCCAGTCTCACTTTGATCCAGACTCACTGGCCTCATTAACATTTTTTAGACCTGCCACTCCTAAGCATTCATTCTAGCTGTTCACTTTGCCTGGGACAGTTTCTCCAGATACCCACTTGCCTAAACCTCTTACTGCCTTCAAGGTTTCCTTGTATCTTACCTTCTCAGCAAGGGCTGCCATGAAACCCTCATTGCATTATTCTTACCTTGTTCTGTTTTATAGCACTTATCACTTTCTAATATACCAAATAATCTATTTATTAGTTACATATGTCTTCTCCCTTTAACCTAGGTTCCTCAAGGGCTGGAAATTTTGTCTGCTATAGTCTACAGACCTTATGTTTTCAAGTATCTAGAATGCTTCTAAGCAAATAATAGATGTTAGTAAATATTTTTGTTGACTTAACTGATTAGTTATCAAAGAGTTATAACTATGAGTTAAAATTGCCTTGTTGAATAAACAAACTGAGTGGTCAAAGAAACCAACTGGATGTAGACACTGACAAATAGCCTAAGCTGTCAACAGGCCAGATGTAGATACTTTCATGAAGGAGTAAAAACCAAATAATCTGGTTCCTGATATCTTGATATTTAATAATTCATACTATTTATAACAAGTTCATGATACAACATCATGCTTTATTTTGATAAGTTTACATCATGATAAACTCTTCTTTAATTTGAATAAAATTGGCAGTTTTTTTTTCCAAATGTCTATTACATGGTTCACATATGCTAAATTGTTGAGAAATCTTAACATATTGTATATAAGAAAAAGCCCTAAAAGATGATGTCTGAGAACAAAAGTTTAGACCCAAAAGTGCTTTCAAACAATCAGGAAGAACTAATGAGAACCATCAGTATCAGAGATAACAGCAACAAGATAATCGAAAAGGTAAAAGAGTTACAGATATTTCCCAAACATGAGGCTATTTGGACATTGAGATGTCATCCTATAAAATTTTGAATAAATATGTGATTCTTTGGGCTTCTTTTTCCTCAATCTTATTCATAATCCAGGGTTATTCAAAGTTAGCATGGATGAACTCTAAGAGACAAAATGGAAATATTAGCAATAAAAGAATATATACATGTGAAAAGAAAGATATCAATACCAACACAGATGTAGATATTGATAAAATCATTTCATTTTTATTGAACTCAGAATCTGACAATATTTTATGGGAACAAAGGAAGCAGAACTCTACTGCTAGAAGCTACAGTTGACCTAATCCTGAGCCTATTCCTATTAACCTTTCAACATGGATTCATTCTTTAGACAACTATTACCTTGTAAAAGACAAACACAGCCTTTGTAAAGCACTAGCACACAGGGTAGATCATGGGAGTAGAGGTAAACATGGTGTGAGGTCTCAAGAATTACATGGAAGGAAGAACTGGGAGACAAACGAGATAACCCTAGAACGTGCCTGATAAATAAAAGATGTGAGAAGCTTAGAAAAATATAGGGCAGTCTGAACCTCTGTTCCAAGAAGACCAGGCTTATTTGAAAGACATATGGGGGCTTAAGGCTCCAGAGTAAAAGCCTAAATTGGTGAGTAAGGCTGTTGTGAGACTTATGGCACCACACAATGAGAAGAAACAGGGTTGGTTTACATTCCCTGACTTCCGGATTTTCCCAATCTCAATTTATTATTCTTTCCTAAGTTCTCTACTCTCTTCTTTCTGTTCTTTAAAGAGGAGGGAAAAGAACAACCCTGCTAGCACAAAAATGAGCAAACTGATTATAAAGAAATAGGCCCACTATTGTGGGTCTGTGTGGGGATTGGTTGTTTAACAGGGCTGCTATTCTGGTAGTTTGGGTGTAGTTAACAGTGAATTTGCACGACTGTTGACTGAGATGACAAGTCCTTATGTTAGATTAAAAAATGATTGAATTTCTAAATCAGAACAAGAAATAAACAATTATACATTCCTGCTGTGTGGTTGGCACTGTCCTCTTCTCTTTGAAAGGCTATCTTATTTCATCCTCTCAGCAAACATGTGCCGAAAATTTTGTTAAAAGCAATTACAGAAGAGGCAACCGAGTCTCAGAAAGGTTAAACAGTTTTCCTAAAGTATATGAAAGCTTTCACAAATGATGCTATAATGCTAATTCATTTTCTTTTTCCCCTGAAACTCTGTGAAAGGACATAAAGTCTCTTTTAAAGATTTCACTTGGCTTAGGTTGTATAGACTGGGAATTTTTCACAAACCCACAATCTCACCCTTCATTTTTGGTTTATGTGTCACTTTCTCTGGCAGACCTTCCTTGGTCAAGACTGGGCTAGCTGACAGGATATACTCTCATAATACCTGTACTTTCCCTTTGTAAGATAGGTATACCACTTAATCAATTACATAATCAAGTGTATACTGCTTACCTTCTCACACCACACAAGTTCATGAGGTCAGAGACTATGGTTATTTTATAAATTTATTCGTAGCGTTTTCTGGAAACCAATCATGCATGAAGGAAGGAAGAAAGGAAAAGGAAAGGAAAGAGGGAGGCAAAGAGAGAGGAATGAAGGGAGGAAGCCTCTGCTGGAAACATCAGGACTATATTCTAGCCTAATCAACCAAGATTATCTGGGGAAATGCAGGTTGTCCTCTTGTCATCAGCAAATTTATCTGATACCCTATAGCTTGTCTACTCAGTGTTCCATCAGAGTTCATGGTCCTCATGATATTTGTACATTCTAATGACACAAGATTAATATTCATGTTATGTGAATATAATTCACTCAAATGTTGTAAGTCTTGTTTTTCTCCCAGTTTCCTATAAATTCTAACTTGGATTTCTAAGTAGGATGTCAGAGAAGAAAAAAGAAAAAACACATTTAAAATTGGATTCTGTGTGTGTGTATGTGTGTATATTGGTGATTATATCTTACTTCATTTCCACCATATTGTATAGAATAGTAGATAAAAGATGCAGAGTCTAAAGATAAATTACGTGGGTTCAAATTATAGTACCATTGTTTACAAACTGTATTACCTTGCTCAAGCTACTTAAGCTTTTTTTTTTTTTTTTTTTTTTTAAATTTAAGCTCAGTTTTCTTTATCAGTTAAGCTGGGATAATAGTATACACCTTCAAATAACGTAAGAGTTAAATGTGTGTTAGAAGCCCATAGACCATTGCCTGGGACACTATAAGTGCTCAATAAGTCCTGACTATTGTAGTGATTATTTCAAAGAAAAAAAAAAGAAGAAATAGAATATGTGATGATTTGGAGAAATCCAAAGCAGTTCAGCTCTGAAGAGTGTAAAAATACCCTGATATCTTCTTCCAATATACAGATAAAAATATTCAACTTCTAAGTTGAAGTTGAGACAAAGTAGGACCAGGAATAAAAATAAATCTCAATATATTAAAATGTCTTTTTCTTTCCTTTCCTTCTTTCAAAACTCATCTCCAAACTACCAGGAGAACAAGAAAGAGGACTGAAAACTTGAATTTGTCTAAGCTAAGAGATCTCTTTTAACCATTTAGCCCAAAATAGCTCATGACAGAGAGAGTGAAAAATAGTAAATGCCTTAGCAGAGTAGGAGAAAGTCAAATTTAAGAGTTGCAAAAGGCGGTACATAGAATAGTTTTCTCAGTTTGCAGTTTTTCAGAAAGTCTTGGGATTGATGGGGGGATTAGTTTGGATCTGAAAACTGAAACAGATTAAGTTCAGGATAAGCATCAATTAGATTAAATTTCTCCCAGTGAATTATCTTTGCACCAATATTGAAAATCAACTGAGCATCTATGTATAGAATCTATATTGTTTCATTGACCTATATGTCTATCCATGTCAATACCACACTCTCTTAACTATTGTAAGCTTATAATATGTCCTAAAATCAAGTATTCTAATATCTCCAATTTTGGTTTTTTTCTCCAAAGTTAATGTAATTATATTGCATATGGTACATCCTTTGCCTTTTAAAATCACCTTATCAATGTTTATCAAAAAAAAGAAAAGAAAGGAAAAGAAAACTGATGGGAAATGACAGGGATTATGTTGAATATCTGAAAAAATTACATATATAGATTCATTAAATCTATAGATCATTGACATCATAATAATGGTGATTCTTCTGATGCATAAACCTTGTATCTTTCTCTATTTGGGCTTCATTTACATTCTTCTAGAAACTTTATATAATTTTCAGAGTATAGATCTTTCATGTATTTTGTTAAGTTTATCCCTAAGTATTGAATATTTTTCACACTACTGAAGTCAGTACTTTTCAATATCAAATATGTTATTAGTATATAAAATATAATACATTTTTAGGGGCACCTGAGTGGCAGTTAAGGATCTGCCTTTGGGTCAGGTCTTGGGATTAAGGCTCTTTACTCAGAGGCTTCCTGCTCAAGAGAGGCTCTGCTTCCTCTCTGTCCCTCCCCACTGCTTGTGCATGCTCTCCCTCAAATAAATAAATTAAATCTTAAAAAAAAAAAAAAAAACCTTTAAAAATATAACAAATTTTTAAATTGAACAGGGGCTCAATTTTGTCAAATGCCTTTTCCACAGCTATTAATATAACCACATACTTCTATTTTAATCTGTTAAAATGTAATTTATTTGATTTTGAATTTTAAATCTATCTTGCATTCATGAAATAAACCCACACATTTTAAATTTTACCTTGTTGGCCACTGAGCTTCACTGTATTTTCAAAAATACTATTAATTTTTTTGAGCCAAAGTTCACAGATAAGTTCTTGGAGTATGTTGGATCCTTCTGAGATTTCGTTTTAAGATTTTGGGTAAACCAGAGAAACCTTTGGTCCATGGCTAATTTTGCCTACTACTAAAGTGATATTCTGAGGATTCTACTTGTTGTGCTTAAAGTGATTTGTGGAATCATGACCTATTTTTCAACAAAAGTCTGTCGACTCCATTCTTGTAGTTCTTCTTCTATGGATTCCTCTCATTCAGGTATACGCAGCCAAAGACATAAGGGGACCCTTCTGTAGAACATGATGATTTGATCAAAACAAAATAGCATAATAAATCTAAGTGTCTCATATTTGGATAAGATATACCTAAAATTCCTTTTGATGGAATTTAAAAATATATTTCAGGTGCATCTGGGTGGCTCAGTTGGTTAAGCAACTGCCTGCAACTCGGGTCATGATCCTGGAGTCCTGGGATTGAGTCCTGCATCACGCTGCCTGCTCAGCGGGGAGTCTGCTTCTCCCTCTGACCCTCTCCCTTCTCATGCTCTCTCTCTCACTCTCATTCTCTCTCAATAAAAAAATAAATAAAATATTTAAAAAATATATATTTCATCTCCAGATGTAATTTCCTGGTACTTATCCAAAGGCTACGATACCATATGCAGACTGAGAATCAACTGGCATCTATAGTCATTATCAGTAATATATTGTTCCTCCATTAGGAACTTAAACAATATTTCTTTCTTTTTTTTTTAAGATTTTATTTGTTTATTTGACAGAGAAAGACACAGTGGGAGAGGAAATACAAGTGGGGGGGTGGGAGAGAGAGAAGCAGGCTTCCTGTGGAGCAGGGAGCCCAATGCAGGGCTTGGTCCCAGGACCCTGGTATGTATCATGACCTGAGCTGAAGGCAGACACTTAACAACTGAGCCAACCAGGTGCCCCAACAATATTTATTTCTGACCCAGTAATTATTTAGATTTGATTTTTTAAAGTAGTAAATAATTATATTTAAATATCTTGATGGAACTGTTCTAAAAACTGCTTTTTGCATATGAATAGTTTTTCATAATATTCAAGAAAAAATTTTCTTCTTGCCTAATAGGAGATGTGAAATAATACAGTGAATTACAGGAATTTCTCAACATATGCTAAATAATTCTGATAACACAAACTGACATTTATTGAGCTCTCACTATGTGCCAAGAACTTTACACATTATTGTGTTATGATGGAAAGTATCTTGGAATTGATGCAAAGTACTTGGTTTTATTTCTCAGCTCTGTCAATTTTTATGTGTCAATGGGAAAACCTACACATTTTCCAAGACTTTGTTTACTTATCTATAAAATGGGGAAAGTGACACCCAAAGAATCTGACAAGAAACAAGATGTGAAAACCCTTCTAAAACACTATTTTATTTGAAGACTTGCCATCATGACATTTGCATATTCCCTTTGATATTCACATCATATGCAATAGTTTTAGTTCATGACATATATTTTGTATATGTATATATATAACAAATAATATGTATACATACATATTTGTGTGTGATAATATAAATGTATATATGTACATATATGTGTGTATATATATGTATACACACAAATGCATATTCATGTACATACTCCCAACTAGTTTTTAAAAATAGAAAACAATGGCCAGTCTAAGACTAACCTATATGCAAAATCCTTTTTTTATGTGTAGATATCACTGCACATTTTATTATCCATAATTTTACAAGAGTTTCCTAATTCAATAAATAGAAGATTAGATCTCACTTTATGGGACACAGTAATAATTTGTCCTTTTTTTCACTTACTAGTTTCTTCTAGTTTCAGTCTTCAAAATTCATACCAAAAAACATAGTTTATCTAAAGTAAAAATAATTCACAGTTTTTCAAACATTTCCTGAGCGTCAGAAGTAAAGCAACAGTCTCTTGTGTTGCTTGAAAAATTACCTTAAATTCCAAGATCAACCCCCAGGAGTTTAATTTTATCAAAGAATAGATGTCTTGTCAAGTACAGTCCCAACCAACATAATCAGTAGCTTTCAAAGTATGCTTGACATTGAGAAGGACTGAAAAACAACATAGGAGTCAAAGAAACAGACATCGATGGCCTGTCAAATTTTTTGTAGACATCATGCTATTATCAAGGCATATCAGGATAAAATAAAATGACCTAGCTGACCACAGGCTTACAGATGTCCTGGGAAGGAAAGAAAAACGGTGAATCAAAAGGTAGCTTTGTTGCATGTCCCCCCAGGCCTTCTTATTGACAGGAATGACAATGGTCCCAAGATGCACCATTATCTATGACCAGCAAGCACACATCAAATGCTCTTGAGCTGTATCTGTCAGAATAGAAAATTCTGCTCAAAACAGACAGGGCTTGTTACATTTTGTTCAGCTAAGGTTTGTCAAAAGCCAGGGTCACTCGTATGTGCCCTGCCCTGAAGGGGAATTGTAAAACGAGAGAAGTACAGGATTCCTCAATGTTTCTTCTGCGAGGAGACTTTGAGTCTACTTGACCAAAATGTTTTGAAAGTCAAGTCATGACTCAAAGGAAGTGGAAAACAAAGTTAATAGTCTGTCATTTTACTACTTAAGAATGAAGCTCACATGCTACAGAGGCTGAGTTTAAAAAGATTCTTACATTTAGAGAATTTTTGTGCTAAGTGTGATTTGTTATTTCAAACTCAAAAGGGAAAAAACTACTTTTACTGAAATTAGAGAGAACGAGTTAATGTGTTCTGGCCAAGTATTTTATGCCACAGCATTATGGAGCTTATTATAGTCTGAAATATTTACACTGGTAAGAGATTCCTCTAATTTGCTTCTTTTTGACTAAGGAGAGATTTTATATACAAATGTCCAGCCTCTGACACTTAAGTAAACTCACTAACTTGGGGAAACATCTGGTAACCACTCCTAAGAAAATTTCAAGTTGAGAGTATTTTTTTAATTGATTCCTTAAAAAAATTAACACTAACTTTTTTTCCTCTTTTCATAAATTTGAAAGTGAACATGTAGCCCCCACAGAGTGTGAACAGAGAGAATTTCCCTTTCCTCCGTACCTTACCTTTGTCTTTCCTTCCCTCCTCAACTCCTTTTCCTCCCTTTCTCTTTGCTTTTGATTGTTTTACTTCTCAATTTATAGTTTCACAATTTTCCTAAGTCCAGAAACAAATTCACTTTTGATCAAATTTGTGCTCTTGTTAAAGTGTTATCACATGTTGTAATTCCTATCTTATGTAAATCTTTTAAAAGATACAGTTTGCAAAATTATTTTGTTTTGTCTATATGACCTTTTCTTAAAGTCTTATTTATTTACCATTTTTAAAGATTGGGAGATTTCACACATTAACTTTAATTTCCACATTTCTAGAAAACCAGGGGTTGGCAGTAATTTGGTGGTGCTTTGCTTGAATTTCTGCATGGAAATATTCTTCCACAATGCATGAGTCAGGAACATGACTAGACAGCCTGTGATCTCCAGGTATTATAGTTCTACTAGGTTTATTTCTATCACTTATCTGCAGAGATTTGAGTTCTGCTCAAATTCACTTAATGAATTAAACGGATCAGCTAATTTCTATATTCTACATGACTCGGAGGTCAGAATATAATTCTCTAAATGTTGAATAAGGGAAAATACTGTCTCTACCACTTGATGGCTAGCTTTGCCAGGAGATAGACCATACTTTAGATATCGTTTGTTATTCATGTTCATGTAAGAGTGCCCAATCTAGTATTCAAGGAATGCTTGTGGCAGAAAGAGAAAGACAAATGGGAGGAAGGAAGGAAGGAAGCAAGGAAGGAAGAGAGAGAGAGAGAGAGAGAGGAAAGGAGGAAGGGAGGGGAATGAAGGGGGGGAAAGGGAAGAAAAGAAAATATTTCAAAAAGAGAAAATTTATATTTCATTTTTTTCTGTTTCTAATAGTACCAGTCATTTTTTAGGTACTTTAATAAATACTCTTGTTCAACAGGTTAAATAAGAAATAATATAGACCTTGTTATTTTATATCACCCTAATATTATAGCAAAGCTCACATAAGGTCTTGTAAGTAACTAATTTTAGAGAAACTTGATTGATGACACATATTTTTCTTAATACTTTACTTCCAATAATGTTGTGTAAAATCATCCATCTGCCTTAACTATCTCTCAACCGTAAAGCTATAAATACTATCACTGCTCTACTCATTAAGGCAAGAAAATGTTTCTGTGGTGAAATAACTATTGGAATATCTTTTAATTATTGATGGATCTAAAATTTTCTCCATACAAAGTTCTATTTCTCTGCATTAATTAGAGAAAAAGGACACTTGATTTGGAGTCAGAAGTCCCTGGGTTCAAGTCCTAGACATGACATTTATTAGCAGTACTACAATCAACAGTCACTTAACCCTGTTATATCTTGATCTTTCCATTGGCAAAGTGGAGTCAAAGACTATCCCTCACTAACATTGAAGCTTTATAAAAACTCAATCGAAAATACAATGTAAAAATGTAAATGTTTCATGTTTTTCAGCATCTACAGGCCTATCTTAAATAAGAAACCTAACACTTGAGAATAAATTCCTGCCTTTATGATAAAACATGCAATTTGATATTTTTTATTCATTATTCAATCTAATAAAAAATTGATTTGGCCAGCCAATTAATCCAATGGCCATTTCGACCTAATTAAACAGTTCCTTCTGTAACAGAGCCAGATGATCAGTTCATGCTGAGAGAGAAATGCAAAGTGTCAAAATATGTGTTTGGATTACCTTGAGTAATTTATTCAATGATTTACTACTGATTCTTAGATTTCTAAACCTGGAGTAAAGCTGTTAGGTCCCTGACGAAGTGCACCAATTCCTATGGGTACACAGAAATCTGATCATACAATAGTGACTTTGTCCAGGAATCTCTGTAATTATTTCTCTTACTTTACAATGATACACCTTTGAAATACCTATTCATCTCTCTTATGCAATATCAAATGACCAACACTATGAAGCTTTTCTGAAATTCTCTAGATTAAGTTGAATACTCTGTTCATAGTATTCTATTTATTTTTATAGCTTTCTATGTATTATACTCTAGTTATGTTTTTGTGTGGTTACCTCTAAGAAAATTGAGAAGATCTTGATGACAGAGATTATGTGGTCTTCAGGATGGAACCAAAAATATCTAGCATAGCATCGGCTCTTTACAAGCATTCAGTAAACACTTCTTTACAGAGGAAGGTAAGAGTTATTATACTACTAATCAACATGAAATACATTTCTAAACAAGAGTGGGAAAAATAATATATGAAGGGAGGTAATATATTGGGGTTTTAACTGTGGTTTCTTCCTTGCTCTCTATTCACTCTTCTCTTGGAGTATCTTGGTCCACTGCTCTTCCTTCTACCTTACATATAGTAAATTTTTCTATACACTTTCCTCACAGGTAGGTAGATGTACACTTGAATGAAGAATTATCTTAAAACTCATTTTTTTTTAATTGCACACGATAGAGAAAAATCTTTTCTTAAACTTTCTGATGGATGATCAGAACTGAAAGTATAAGACTGAGGACAAGCATTACAAAATCCTATGTTTTGGGGTAAATGTGGAAAATTTGAAAATAAAATTTCTTTCCCAAAGAGGAAGATTTTGACCAACCTGAAGGGAGAAAAGCATTATAGGAAACATGACTATAATTTAAGCACTTGTGAATATCTGAGGAGTCATCACATGAACAGAGGGAGATTCAAAAACTACTACAACTAAGTTTAGAGGTATATTGCAAACTTAAATAACTTCGGTTTGATTCTCAAGTGCAACTTGAAAGTGCTGGCAAATGAGAAGCCAAGAGCTGGGATGTGAATGATGTTGCAAGTGCAAAATGAGAGAGCAGAGACTATAAAAGAACTGAAGATATTATTGATGATTGTCAGAACATAATGATAGCCAAGATCAGGAGAGACCCCAGCTACCATGAAAACAAATCCAGTGTGGCCAGAAAGAGTCATGTGAGCCAGGACCTTTTGCTCAATACAGGGGGAAGATACCTTCCAGGGGTAAAAGGGAAGAAGCAGATAGGAGAGAATAAAGATATGCTATATTTTTATTTTAAAATTTTCGTGGAAAACAAAGCCTGTGTTCCATTGAGAAAACAGCTATCCTTTCATTATTTCAGTATTTGGTTTATTTAAAAATTTAAAAAATAACCTGAGTCTAAGCTTAGAGTCAATCACTTATTAACAGTGTGCTTTGAGCAACTTGATTAACAGGTCTGAACTGCCTTGCTTCTATAGTGTGTGTGATGGGCATAAATCCATTTGTCTCAGCTTTACGAAGGGATTACTAGACAGTTCAAAAGCTTTAATATATGGGAAAGTGTATTGAAAGTGAAAGAGTTCTACAATGCAGCTTATTGTTTATCAATATATTATAAAATATTTCTAAACACTTAAAAATGTGCTATTTCATTTTTCATTACAACTGAATATTTATTTAATCACTCACAAAATAAAATGACCTGACTCTGTAAGTTGTCTGGTTCCCTTGTAACACCTAATTTTATCTTAATGACTGATAAGATATAATGCATAGACTTGGAATAATAAATGACTGAAAATATGTACTAGCCCACTTTTTGTACTTACCTATTTTGCCTATTTAAACTCAGTCTATGAGATGCTAAGAGCTAAAATTTTCATAGATATTAGAAGAGTTTATCATAGAACTATGATCAAAACAAAAACCAAAAAAACGTTCAGAAAAAATTCAGTAACATTTGCAGTGGGAATTTGAACTGAGGATTTAGTCAGTACCACTGTGGATCCAAAGGAATAAATTTTTTCTGTCTTCCATTCCCAAACACTCTCAATAAGCTAAAAGAAGACACCTGCTAATGCAAAAATTCGTTTGAATACCAGAAAGGCAAATCCAAGTGCATCTCTTATTACACATACATCTTACAAACTTATAGTAGGAGTAGGATGTCTATGAGACACTGATGAAGTTGCAAGCCTAGCAAGAAGTCAGTTGTATGAAGTGTCCTTTGCTGTCTGCTCTGTGGACTGAATCACTCTGACTAAATTTCTATGTCTATAGTATAAGCCTAGCTTAACCAAACTAGAACCAGGAAGTGATCCTCATGTCAGCTTCCACCATCCGGAAGTACTCTGGGGAATAAAGATGTTAACTTTTTACTGCTGGGGAAGGTAAATAAATGTGGAATAAGAATCACTATAAAACACTCTAACTGTGGTCCTTTACCTTACTTTTGCCAAGATATATGAAGTCATTTATTTCTCATTCCTACTATTTGGTTTAAATTTTACCCATTGAGAAGCTTATAGAAATTCAATGACTATAAACATCATTCAGAAGGAAGAGAAGTGCACATTAAGAGGTTTTTTTTTTTTTTTAATTTTAGAGTTTAACTGCACAATGTCATTCATCTTCCAATGGAGTAGGTTTTACTAAAAAACACTAATGAAATTTTTCATACTGTAATTTTTCCCATTAAAATAGAAGGTATTCTAAAGCTTTGATTATAAATATTCCATGATCCTTTTAGTCAATTTTTAAAAAAGGATTAAAAAGTTTATTGACTCCTGGGACATTGTGTTTCTGGTATTTGATATACAGATAAAAATGAAGCAGTAGAAGATGATATAAATAAGACTAACTTGATCTCATAAGACTTATCTAAAAATGTATAATAGTGGTTCATGCCTTTATAATAGATTCTCCAATTCATTTATTCTGCAAATATTTATAAAGTGCCTTATTATATACCAGGGAATATTTTGGAATTTTTTTTACAGGAAAATTGAATTAGCCTTGGTTCTGTCTAGAAAGCAGAACCTGAGACAAGGGTTTCAGTGCAGGCAGTTTATTTTAGAAAAAGATCCTAAAGTGAATACATGATTGCATTACCAGTAAGTTACCATCATGTGCAACTGTGGTTTGATCATGCGGTGAACAGTCTGAAGCATAGTAAGGAATATGATTCAGGAGTGTATGGAATGGAAGCCGGAGTATTTATCCACCAGCAACCATCCTCTACTCGTCAACTGCTGCTCTATCAGATGTTAACTCTCTGAGAAAACTGGGGTTTGCCCATGGGTCAGAATACCCAAGTGGGTTTTCACATCTCTTTGTCTTGAAGCCCAGCACAGGAAACATGATTCAACCAGTGCTGTTAAGGAAGTGTTGTCAGTAAAAGAGGGACTTACAAGCTATTTATTAGTAACATAAACATATTACCAAAAAAAGGGAGTTTATCATATTCATATTAATAGAGTTTTTTACTTATTTTTTCAAGATCTTTACTGTACCTGGTAATTATTACATGTTGGCATTGTTTTAGTCATAAAGATACAGCTGTAGGCAAAACAAACCTATAGTCTGTACTTTCATGGAGTTAAATATAGTGGAAGAGAAAAGGGGAAAAGAATATTGTGGTTTATCTGATGGTAAAAGTAGGGTGGGATAGGAAACCCCGCAGATATTAGGAGGAAATAGATCCTGACATAATAAGCTCGAAAGTTCTGATGTGAAAGGTGTTTGGAGCGTTCAAGGGACAGAGACCAAAGTAGAAAAGAATATTCTGGGATATCTTGCAGGACTTTTGGCTTTTGAGAAGCCACTAAAGAGTTTAGAGCAGTTCTGTAGGTGATCTGTCTTACATTATAGAAAGATGTATGATTCAAAAGCTCCACCATTGTGTATTTACTCAAATAAAATGCAGACACCAATTCTAAAAGATACATGTACCCCTATGTTTATTGCAGCATTACTTAAATTTGCTAAGACATAGAAGCAAATTAAGTGTCTAGCAACAGATGAATGGATAAGGAAAATGTGGTACATACCCCCGCCTAACACACACAGAGGAATATTATGCAACCATAAAAAAGAATGAGATTATGCTATTTGAGACAAACAACATGGATGGAACTAGAGGGTGTTGTGACAAATAGAGTAAGTCAGACTGAGAAAGACAAATACCATGTGATTCCACTCATAAGTGGAATATTAAAAAAAATGAATCAATAAAAAAAGCAGAATCAGACCTAAAAATACAGAGAACAAACTGATGATTGCCAGAGGGGAGGGAGTGGCAGAATTGGGCAAAATGGGTGCAGGGGAGAGGGAGATACAGCCTTTCGGTTATGGAATGAGTAAGTCATAGAAATCAAAAACAGAACATAAGGAATACAGTCAATGATATTGTAATAGTAAAGTAAGGAGACAGAAGGTAACTACATTTGTGGTGAATATAGCATAAAGTATAAATTTGCCAAATCACTAAGCTGCAAACCTGAAACTAATGTAACATTGTGTATCAACTGTATTCAAATTAAAAAGACAAAGTAATTTTCTCCAGGGACATTATATAGGAAAATATAATAGTCATATAATCAATGTTATAGTTGTCAAGAAAAAATTCAAATATTTGTAAGTAAACAAAAGAGATGACTGTCCTTTTAAAGAGTGTTAGGGGTTCCCTCCAGGAATTATCTGATATTACAGTGTTATACAAATTTGACTGTTTTTCTATGACCATCTTATAACTCTGTAAGGGTAGAAATTATGTTGGAGAAAACTAACATTTCTTAGGGAACCTGGGTGGCTAAGTCGGTTAAGTGTCTTGCCTTTAGCTCAGGTCATGATCCCAGGGTCCTGGGATTTAGTCCCATGTTGGGCTCTCTGCTCAACAAAAGCCTGCTTCTTCTTCTCCCTGCTGTTCCCCCTGCTTGTATTCTCTTTTTCTCATTATCAAATAAATAAATAAAATCTGAAAAAAAAAAGGAAACTGAGATTTCTCAAAAGATTCTCATTCATAGCAATACAAGTTAATTGCATCCTGTAGAGATATAATTCATTTCTATTCTGTAGAAAAGATCATTTCAAACATTATATTTTAAGTTATTAACCAATTTCCATCTATTAGCAAATTAATTTTAGCAGTTTTATATGCCTATATATATATGTCTGTGCTTGGAATTTTTCTGTGAACCAATATTAACACCTTACTGATTTCTTCATTAATTAATGAGTTAAATAAAATATTTGATAATAACAAAAAAATAAAAGGAAGGAAGGAAAGATGTCCTTGCCTGTGGTGTTGAGAATGAAGTAGTGGCAGATGCAAGATGATATTGGGGCAATCCAACCAAGATACTGAATTGGAAGAGGAAGACAGAGATAGAACTGATGGATTCTGGAGTTTGGGGAAGTATAGATGATAAGAATTGGTGATGAATTTGATAAAGGGAGTAAGAATTCTTAGGACTCATGTATAACAATAAGGATTTTTGGGGTTTTTTTTTGGTGGAAGAATAGAGTTGTCATGTAGTATTATGAGAAGACCAAAAATAACAAGTTAAAAGAGAGTTCTATTTGGACATGCTGAATTTGAGAAACATATTAGTTAGCCAAGTGTAGGTATTTTGACATATATGATTCTGGAGTTAAGTGGGAATAATCTGGAGATAAAAATTTGAGTATCTTCTAGGGCCCCTGAGGGGCACAGTCAAACATCTGACTCTTGGTCTCAGCTCAGGTCATGATCTCAGGGTTGTAGGATTGAGCCCTGCCTCAGGCTCCGTTCTCAGTGCAGAGTCTCCTGAGGTTCCTCACTCCGTCTCCCTCTGCACCTCCCTGTGCTCTCACTCTCTCTCTCTCTCTCTCTCTCTCTCTCTCAAATCTTTAAAACAACATTTGGGTCAGGTAGAGTAGACAGAGTCTCGAGAAGGAGGTTCTAGAATATGCTAATGTTTTTTGAAGTTGAAAACATGAGGAAGAATCTGCTAGATAGGTGGAAAATCAAGAGGAAGCAAAGTCCTAAACAAAATGCAGAAAATGTGACAGAAAGGGGGAGGTGGTGACTTCCTATTAAATGCTATCTGCAGGTCAAAGAGTTTAACAAATAATTATTGAATATTACAGCAACATGGAGCCTGGTTGAATTATGTTCAAGAAAGAAAGAGTGAAAATTAAGGCAAGATTGTACAGTACAAGTGAAAAAAATGTGGCAAAAAGTGGAGGAGAATATGCGGTACAAATAAGATTTTCTCTTTGAGATGGAAGAAATAAACATATATTTGTGTACTGCTGAGAAAGTTCTATTGAGAAAGAAACAACTGGTCTTAAAGAAAAGATGATGAGACTGTGTTAAGTGGTAAATTAGTTGCTAGTGCTGTCATAAGAAACATCAAAGACTGGGTGATTTAAGCAACAGAAATTATTATTATTAATTTTTCTGTAGCCTTGGAGACTAGATCAAGGTGTTGACAGATTGGCTGTCAAGGTGTTGGCATGCAGATGGCTGCCTTCTTGCTGTGTGTCCTTACAAGGTTGCTTCTCAGTCTTTGAGTGCACAAGGCAGGCGATTCCTTCTTGGGAACACAGTCATATTGGATTAGGACCCAACCCAAATAATCTATTTTAATTTAACCACTTCTTTAAAAATCTTATCTCCAAATATAGTTATATTCTGAGGTACTGGGGATTAGGACTTCAATGTATGAATTGTGGGGGGGACAGTTCAACCATAACAAGTGGTGTTTCTGTATATGTGAAGGGGGATGAAATTTACTGCACAGGCAGACAGACTGGCCTTATGATGACACAGACAAATTAAAAAGAAACAGAATAAGATGTACATGCTGATAGGAAACTGGCTCTGATGAGAAAATGTGTAATGTTTCTTCATTATTCATATTTTCTCAATGAAATTAGAAGGGGCAACTAATAATCTTGCTGAGAATGAAAGGAAAAAGAGGGGCACCTGGGTGGCTCAGTGGGTTAAGCCTCTGCCGTTGGTCCAGGTCATGATCTCAGAGTCCTAGGATCGACCCTGCATTGGGTTCTCTGCTCAGGAGGGAGCCTGCTTCCCCTCTCTCTCTGTCTGCTTCCCTGCCTACTTGTGATTTCTCTCTCTGTGTCAAATAAATAAATAAAATCTTAAAAAAAAAAGAAGGAAAAAGATGTTTGAAATTTGAGAAATAAAGACACAGTATCGCTATTTAGGAAAATGGTAGAATGAAAGGTAAGAAATATAGTATGGTTTCTGGCTCTCTTCTTGAATATTGTGGTCATAAATTTGAAGTAAAACCAGTCAATGTTTTCTTCTAAGTTTGTTTAGTTATAAAAGAATGAGCATGAGATTGGTGTTGACTTTGATTGAATCAAGGTTTGTATTTTGCCAGGTAAGTAAAATGAATGGAGAGTAATCAAGTCATTTGAGTCATTTTAATAAATGATAGACCAGTAGCCCTAGCTGGTAAAAGAGGAAAGTAAGAAATAAGGCCAGAGAGGGAGAGAGTGAAAAGGTAGCAGAATCAGTAAGGTACAAGTCAGATATGTGTAGACAAAGTCCTGGAGATGGGTGGCCAGAGGGAGCCCAGGAAGGACAGGAGCATTGTGCTAGAGACTGAAATTTGGAAAGGTGACAGTTGCGGCCAGTTTGATGTCTCAGTTAAAACCAGGATTGGACGGGGGAGGAGTCAAGATGGCGGAGAAGAGCAGGCTGAGACTACATTAGGTAGCAGGAGATCAGCTAGATAGCTTATCTAAAGATTGCAAACACCTACAAATACAATGGGAGATCAAAGAGAAGAAGAACAGCAATTCTAGAAACAGAAAATCAACCACTTTCTGAAATGTAGGACTGGCGGAGAAGTGAATCCAAAGCGACGGGAAGATAGACCGTGGTCGAGCAACAGAACACAAAATCAGGACTTTTAAAAGTCTGTTCCGCTGAGGGACATCGCTCCAGAGGCTAAACCGGGTAAAGCCCACACAGGGTCACCGTGGCCTCAGGTCCCGCAGGGTCACAGAAGGATTGGGGGTGTCTGAGTGTCACCAAGCTTGCAGGTATTAGAACGGGGAAGCCAGCTACAGAGACAGAGCCGAGGAGTGAGCTCTCAGTTTAGGGTTATCTTGAACCAGCCAGAGGCTCAATGAGCTCAGACTACGGTTGGAGGCCAGGGAGATGGGAGTAATTGGGCACTATTCTCTGAGGCACACTAAGGAGTGGGGCCCCGAGCTCTCCACTCTACCAGGTCAGAGACTGGGAGGCTGTCATTTTCATTCCCATCCTCCGGAACTCTACAGAAAGCGCTCAAGGAACAAAAGCTCCTGAAAGCAAACCCGAGCTGATTACTCAACCCAGCCCCTGGTATGGGCAGTGTAATTCCACCTGGGGCAAAGACACTTGAGAATCACTACACCAGGCCCCTCCTCCAGAAGAACAACAAGAAATCTAGCCAGGACCAAGTTCGCCTACCAAGGAGTACAGGTTCAATACCAAGGAGAGCAGCGAAATTCAAGAGGAGGAGAAAGCAAAGCATGGAACTCATGGCTATCTCCTCATGATTCTTTAGTCTTGCAGTTAATTTAATTTTTTTTCTTTTTCAATTTTTTTCTCCTTCTGCTAAATTATTTTTTAACTTTTACCCTTTTATTTTTTAACATTTTTAACTAGTTTATCTAATATATATATTATATATATTCTTTTTTATATTTTTTCTTTTTTTCTTCTCTTTTTTTATTTTTTTTTTTTTTTTTTCTGAACCTCTTTTTATCCCCTTTCTCCTCCCCATGATTTGGGATCTCTTCTGATTTGGTGAAAGTGTATTTTCCTGGGGTCTTTGCCACCCTTTTAGTATTTCACTTGTTCCTTCATATAAGCTTATCTGGACAAAATGACAAGGCAGAAAAATTCACCACAATAAAAAAGAAGAAGAGGCAGTACCAAAGGCTAGGGGCCTAATTAATACAGACATTGGTAATATGTCAGATCTAGAGTTCAGAATGACGATTCTCAAGGTTCTAGCGGGGCTCGAAAAAAGCATGGAAGATATTAGAGAAACCCTCATGGGATATATAAAAGCCCTTTCTGGAGAAATAAAAGAACTAAAATTTAACCAAGTTGAAATAAAAATGCTATTAATGAGGTGCAATAAAAAATGGAGGCTGCCACTGCTAGGATAAATGAGGCAGAAGAAAGAATTAGCGATATAAAAGACCAAATGACAGAGAATAAAGGAGCTAAGCAAAAGAGGGACAAACAGCTACTGGACCACGAGGGGAGAATTCGAGAGATAAGTGACACCATAAGACAAAACAACATTAGAATAATTGGGATTCCAGAAGAAGAAGAAAGAGAGAGGGGAGCAGAAGGTATATTAGAGAGAATTATTGGAGAGAATTTCCCTAAAATGGCAAAGAGAACAAGCATCAAAATCAAGGAGGTACAGAGAAGCCCCCTCAAAATCAATAAGGATAAGTCCACACCCTGTCACCTAATAGTAAAATTTACAAGTCTTAGTGACAAAGAGAAAATCCTGAAAGCAACCCCAGGAAAAGAAGTCTGTAACATACAATGGTAAAAATATTAGATTGGCAGCAGACTTATCCACAGAGACCTGGCAGGCCGAAAGAGCTGGCGTGATATATTCAGAGCACTAAATGAGAAAAACATGCAGCCAAGAATACTATATCCAGCTAGGCTATCATTGAAAATAGAAGGAGAGATTAAAAGCTTCCAGGACAAACAAAAAATAAGGAATTTGTAAATACCAAACCAGCTCTACAGGAAATATTGAAAGGGGTCCTCTAAGCAAAGAGAGAGCCTAAAAGTAGTAGATCAGAAAGGAACAGAGAACTGTTACAATAAACTGTAACAGTCACCTTACAGGCAACACCATGGCACTAAATTCATATCTCTCAATAGTTACTCTGAATGTAAATGGGCTAAATGCTCCAATCAAAAGACACAGGGTATCATAATGGATAAAAAAACAAACCAATCTATATGTTGCCTACAAGAAACATATTTTAGACCCAAAGACACCTCCAGATTTAAAGTGAGGGGGTGGAAAAAAATTTACCATGCTTATGGACATCAGAAGAAAGCAGGAGTGGCAATCCTTCTATCAGATCAATTAGATTTTAAGCCAAGGACTATAATAAGAGATGAGGAAGGACACTATATTATGCTCAAAGGATCTGTCCAACAAGATGATCTAACAATTTTAAATATCTATGCCCCTAACGTGAGAGCAGCCCACTATATAAACCAATTAATAAAAAAAATCAAAGAAACACATCAACAATAATACAATAATAGTAGGGGACTTTAACATTCACCTCACTGAAATGGACAGATCATCCAAATAAAAGATCAACAAGGAAATAAAGGCCTTAAATGACACACTGGACCAGATGTATATCACAGATATATTCAGAGCATTCCATCCCAAAGCAACAGATTACACATTCTTCTCTAGTGCACATGGAACATTCTCCAGAATAGATTACATCCTCGGTCCTAAATCAGGTCTCAATCAGTATCAAAAGACTGGGATCATTCCTGCATATTTTCAGACCACAATGCTCTGAAGCTAGAACTCAATCACAAGAGGAAATTTGGAAAGAACCCAAATACATGGAGACTAAACAGCATCCTTCTAAAGAATGAATGGGTCAACCAGGAAATTAAAGAAGAATTGAAAAAATTCATGGAAACAAATGATAATGAAAACACAATGGTTCAAAATCTGTGGGACACAGCAAAGGCAGTCTTGAGAGGAAAATATATAGTGGTACAAGCCTTTCTCAAGAAATAAGAAAGGTCTCAAGTACACAACCTAACCCTACACCTAAAGGAGCTGGAGAAAGAACAAGAAAGAAACCCTAAACCCAGCAGGAGAAGAGAAATCATAAAGATCAGAGCAGAAATCAGTGAAATAGAAACCAAAAAAAAAAAAAAAACCAATAGAACAAATCAACAAAACTAGGTGCTGGTTCTTTGAAAGAATTAATAAGATTGATAACCTCCTGGCCAGACTTATCAAAAAGAATAGAGAAAGGACCCAAATAAATAAAATCATGAATGAAAGAAGAGAGATCACAACTAACATGAAAGAAATACAAACAATTATAAGAACATACTATGAGCAACTCTACGCCAACAAATTTGACAGTCTGGAAGAAATGGATGTTTCTAAGATTTGTTTATAATATAAACTACCACAACTGAACCAGGAAGAAATAGAAAGCCAGAACAGACCCATAACCAGTAAGGAGATTGAAACAGTCATCAAAAATCTCCAAACAAACAAAAGGCCAGGGCCAGACGGCTTCCCGGGGGAATTCTACCAAACATTTAAAGAAGAACTAATTCCTATTCTCCTGAAACTGTTTCAAAAAACAAAAATCGAAGGAAAACTTCCAAACTCATTTTATGAGGCCAGTATCACCTTGATCCCAAAACCAGACAAGGATCCCATAAAAAAAAAGAACTATAGACAAATATACTTGATGAACACAGATGCGAAAATTCTCACCAAAATACAAGCCAATAGGATCCAACAGTACAATAAAAGGATTATTCACCACGACCAAGTGGGATTTATTCCAGAACTGCAAGGTTGGTTCAACATCTGCAAATCTATCAATGTGATACAACACATTAATAAAAGAAAGAACAAGAATCATATGATACTCTCAATAGATGCTGAAAAAGCATTTGACAAAGTACAGCATCCCTTCCTAATCAAAACTCTTCAAAGTGTAGGGATAGAGGGCACATACCTCAATATTATCAAAGCCATCTATGAAAAATCCACTGCAAATATCATTCTCAATGGAGAAAAACTGAAAGCTTTTCCGCTAAGGTCAGGAACATGGCAGGGATGTCTATTATCATCACTTCTATTCAAAATAG
This sequence comes from Mustela nigripes, assembly GCF_022355385.1. Taxonomy (NCBI): domain Eukaryota; kingdom Metazoa; phylum Chordata; class Mammalia; order Carnivora; family Mustelidae; genus Mustela; species Mustela nigripes. The sequence goes on along the minus strand of NC_081559.1, from coordinate 83,908,135 downwards.
TACTAGAAGTCCTAGCCTCGGCAATCAGACAACAAAAAGAAATTAAGGGCATCCAGATTGGCAAAGAAGAAGTCAAACTATCACTATTCGCAGATGAAATGATACTATATGTGGAAAACCCAAAAGACTCCACTCTAAAACTGTTCCAACTTATACAGGAATTCAGTAAAGTGTCAGGATATAAAATCAATGCACAGAAATAAGTTGCATTTCTCTACACCAACAACAAGACAGAAGAAAGAGAAATTAAGGAATCAATCCCATTTACAATTGCACCCAAAACCATAAGTTACCTAGGAATAAACCTAACCAAAGAGGCACAGAATCTACACTCAGAAAACTATAAAGTACTCATGAAAGAAATTGAGGAAGACACAAAGAAATGGAAAAATGTTCCATGCTCATGGATTGGAAGAACAAATATTGTGAAAATGTCTTGCTACCTAAAGCAATCTACACATTTAATGCAATTCCTATCAAGATACCATCCATTTTTTTCAAAGAAATGGAACAAATAATCCTAAAATTTATATGGAATCAGAAAAGACCTTGAATAGCCAAAGGAATATTGAAAAAGAAAGCCAAAGTTGGTGGCATCATAATTCCAGACTTCAAGCTCTATTACAAGGCTGTCATCATCAAGACAGCATGGTATTGACACAAAAACAGACATATAGATCAATGGAACAGAATAGAGAGCCCAGAAATAGACCCTCAACTCTATGGTCAACTAATCTTCAACAAAGCAGGAAAGAATGTCTAATGGAAAAAAGACAGCCTCTTCGATAAATGGTGTTGGAAAAATTGGACAGCCACATGCAGAAAAATGAAATTGGACCATTTCCTTATACCACACACGAAAATAGACTCAAAATGGGTGAAGGACCTCAATGTGAGAAAGGAATCCATCAAAATCCTTGAGAAGAACACAGGAAGCAACCTCTTCAACCTCAGGCGCAGCAACATCTTCCTAGGAACATCGCCAAAGGCAAGGGAAGCAAGGGCAAAAATGAACTATTGGGATTTTATCAAGATCAAAAGCTTTTTGCACAGCAAAGGAAACAGTTAACAAAACCAAAAGACAGAATGAGAGAAGATATTTGCAAACGACATATCAGATAAAGGGCTAGTGTTCAAAATCTATAAAGAACTTAGCAAACTCAACACACAAAGAACAAATAATCTAATCAAGAAATGGGCAGAAGACATGAACGGGTACTTCTGCAAAGAAGGCATCCAGATGGCCAAAAGACACATGAAAAAGTGCTCCATATCACTCGGCATTAGGGAAATACTAATCAAAACCACAATGAGATATCACCTCACACCAGTCAGAATGGCTAAAATTAACAGGTCAGTAAATGACAGATGCCGGTGAAAATGCAGAGAAAGGGGAACCCTCCTACACTGTTGGTGGGAATGCAAGCTGGTGCAGCTACTCTGGAAAACAGCATGGAGATTCCTTAAAATGTTGAAAATAGAACTACCCTATGACCCAGCAATTGCACTACTGGGTATTTACCCTAAAGATACAAACGTAGTGATCCGAAGGGGCATGTGTACCCGAATGTTCATAGCAGCAATGTCTACAATAGCCAAACTATGGAAAGAACCTAGATGTCCATCCACAGATGAATGGATAAAGAAGATGTGGTATATATATACAATGGAATACTATGAAGCCATCAAAAGAAATTAAATCTCGCCATTTGCGACGACGTGGATGGAACTAGAGGGTATCATGCTTAACAAAATAAGTCAATTGGAGCAAGACAACTATCATGTGATCTCCCTGATATGAGGAAGTGGAGTTGCAACATGCAAGGGTTAAGGGAGTAGGAGAAGAATAAATGAAACAAGATGGGATTGGGAGGGAGACAAACCATAAGTGACTCTTAATCTCACAAAACAAACTGAGGGTTGCTGGGGAGGGGGGGAGACAGCCTGTCCGTTATGGAATGAGTAAGTCATGGTGAGTGCTGTGAAGTGTGTAAACCTGGCGATTCACGGACCTGTACCCCTGGGGATAAAAATATATTAAATGTTTAAAAAAAATTAAAAAAAAAAAAAAAAAAAAGACAGGATCGGACTATGGGGGCTGATGTAGGGCAAATGATGCATTTGTGAAGTCATGAGAATCAAGGAACCTTGAAGCCAGGGAATTGAGAGAATTGCCTATATGGGTAAATCTGAAGAATTACAACAGCAATAGCTTTAGAGATAGTTATAATAAACCAAAGGTTACAATATTAAATGGCTAGGAAAGAATGGTCAGGGTGCTACAAATAATGATAATAAAAGAAAGGGAGTATGTTGTACTTTGATGGCATGTACTTTAAAACTTTTTTTCCCCCTCCAGCAAAAGCGAGAAACAATGGTGCAAAGTGGTAGTAAGAATCAAGGAAAATACCTAACTCATCACCAGGTCCAACAGTACAATGGATTCACAGAGGAATATGAAGACACGGAGTTTCTCTCTGTTCTGAAATCACACAGTCTTCCTGGGGAAAGGGGTAGTGTTTCTGTAATTACATTGAAGTAAGTATGGGTAGTTATAAAAGTGATACAGTATCAAAACATAATCAGCACATTTAGAATGGATTCACCTTTGTCCTCCTTACAACTCACAAAAATTGCTCAGAAATACTGCCAGTGAATGATTTATTTGTATATGTATTTGTTTGTTCATTTGACAAACACAGCTAGAGGGAATTACTTTGTCCCAGATATGTTAAAGCACTTGGAAAATATTAACTAGTTAATTTTCAATACAAACGCAAGGAAGTAGAAACGGTTGCTGTCTCATTGTAAAAATAAGAAAACTGAGGCATGGAGAGATTAAGTAAATTGTTCCAGGTTATGTTTTAATGGTAATAAAAATATTTCTTCATCTCAAATTTAATGACAAAAAGTAGATATGACAAGTTAACATTCCATCTGGGTGTACACAAAAGTGTTAACCATTCAGTCATTATAATAATTAATAATAAAAAAGCAGGCTACCTTTAAAATTAGTCAGTTTAAAACTAACTGATTTGAATCAACAAATCAGGCAAAATCATTCTTTCTAAATGACCAGAATGAGGCCTGAAGGACTGACATGATTTTTAAATTTGACCAAAAAACAAACAAACAAAAACCCCACCAAAAATAAAAACACAAAAAGCGTTTACTCAGTACTGGGACTTTTCAGAAACTTACTATTGTACACAAAAGCCTGAGAAGAAATCCCTTACTCTGAGAGCTCACTGTCTCCAAGAATGCTCTGAAAACAGAGGTGTGGACAGGGCAGGCAAGTGAAGTGATACAGCATAGAGAGGAAATACTTCCCGCTGGGGTTTTCCTAAGGGCTCAGTTCTCTAGAGTGACATTTGACATCTACTGAGGAGAGAAATAGATCACCAGGGTGGTAGTAGGACAGTCCAGGAACATGGAACTCCAGGATCAAGAACGGGTGTCAAATTTAGAGGCCATTTAAAGGCAGAACATGTTCTGGTAATGGTAAGATCCACATTGTGCCTAAGTACAAAGCGTCTCCATGGGGGATGCCGGAAGGTGCCTACTATGGGAGTGATATGATCATATTTATTGGTAAAAGATGGCAGGACTGGATTGGACAGAAGCTGATATTATGCTGAACTAAAGGGTGTCCAGCAATACTTCTGCAGGGAAATAACCAACCTCACCTGGCACCAAACTTCTCCTTGCTCTATCTAATCAAACCATGCTGGCATCCTTAAGGTATTCCTTCTTGCCAAATGTCTTCTCAGCACAGTCATTTGCATAGGATTTGCCTTCCGTATGTAATGCATTTCTCTTTCTAGTTAAACTCTACTCATTCTTCAGACTGAAATTTAATTGTCAGTTCCTCAGAGAAGCCCTGACATCCCTGACCTGGCCAAGATCCCCTTCCATATGCTCTAGCACACCATGTATCTTTTATTTTAACTCTAATCTCAGGTATGGATTTACATTCATATTATAGAACCATTTGATCAATTTCTGCCTCCACCATTAGACTGGAAGCTTCCTGAAATCATGTCATGTTTTACTCCTCCATATATTTCCAGCACAGTGCCAGGCACATAATAGGTACATAGAAATACTGGCTGAATCAAGGAAAGCTTGGACTAAGGGAATGGAAGTGGGAAGTGCAAAGTAAATGGGAATTTTGAACTAAGAGAATGTATGATTAAGTGAATATTGTTGAATGCTACTTTAAGATTAAGTCACATTTAAGAAATAACTCTTCAAAATTATATATTAAGATATCTCATATTTATGACATTTGATAGAGAAAAGAACACCTATGAATTCAGTTCTTTGATTTTAAAAAATGAATAAATGTACAGTTTTTTACAGTGGAAAAGAAAACTATGGAAATGTTATTATTTCCTCTAGCTGAAATTTCTTCTCTTGTATCCTTTTGTCCCCCTATTGCTTTCTTGCCATCCCCACATTATTCATATTTCAAGACATAGCTAAAACCCATCTCCTTCATGATGCTTATTATAATATTCAATCAATATTGATTAATAGATTGCTACATGCAAACCCCTAGGTCTGGTTAATATGTGTTTAATTATCTTTTCTCCCTGATTTCACAGGTAAAATATTCACAACAGTAATAACTCTACACAACTACCAGCAGGAAGCTAACTAGATGATTGATGAACAACACATGGAGTCATTTTTTCACTCCCAACAAATATTTTTCCTACTGGCAGAATATCTGGATTTCAGATGTGATAATTACTTAACTGTGTACCTTACCTACAGTTTTGATAACAGAAATTTATTATCAAAGTGACCAATTATTTTACTATTTTTATGCTTATTTTTTACTATTTGCTACTTTGACTTTCTTCTTTTTTTTTTCAAAATTATTTGCAAGAAATCAAAATCCTAAATTCAACTTTAACAGCTGATAGCTGAAGTCTCTGTATGTGTAAAGAGTTGAATAAATTAACTAGACTGACTGACTCAGGGAATTTTTATGAACAGTATCTTCAAGTCTGTGTTTTATAAACTTATAAACTTATACAGCTTAATCTCATATCATATTTCACCTACTCTTCTTTCTGCTGATTTATCATGTGTACAGTATTCTTCTCTGCCAGGTATCTAAGAAATAATATTGCATAATACTTGTCTTCCCTTTCTCATTAGTCAAGGAGTATGGATATTTTATTTAAAAAAATAAGAGATTCTTTTTGAAAAGCAAATAAGCAAGATAAATCAGTAACAGAACGTTTCTTGTTATTATGAAGTATTTCTTTTATCTTTATGCCCTTAGAAATAGACTTGGGTATAAAGCCTCAAGTTTACAGCTCAAAGTTATTTTGCTATTTTTGTTCTTGTTATTTCTGACAGAAATATTTTTAATGTAATGAAACATACCCAATTAAAAGTATAAAGAACTGGAAAAATGGACTTTGCCAGAATAAAAGGAGTTCAAATTAATCAAAAGCTATATTAAAGAACCACAGGCTATGTAAGATTGAAAATAAACGGGGGTCTTATAAGCATGAGTTGTGTGTGTGTGTGTGTGTGTGTGTGCGCGTGCGCGTGTGCGCAGGCACACGCTTGTGTGTGTGTGACAGAGAGAACGAGAGAATACATGAATGTTTTAGGCAATACTGCAAAGTGGATCAAGGAAAATTTATGAGTACATCATCATAGTAAAAATTAAGAAAATCTTTTCAGTCTGATATAGTGAAATGAATATAGGCTTTCATGAGAAAAATCTTTATCTCAGTATAAACTAACATCCTGTTTTTCTTATCTACAAATTGAGGACAGTAAAATTTACCATTCTAACGTGGATAACTACTAAGGATGCAGTAAGAAAACAAACAAGCAAACACACACACACACACACACACACACACATGTAAAAATACTTGTAAATAGTGAGGACCTCTGGCATAGTGATGGCATGATGTGTAAAGTAGGTAGAAGTAAGGATTAACACTAATACCAATAATACAGTTAGCATTTATTGAAAGCTAGTTTTATTCACTTACTAAGCACTTCACATGTATTATTTTTATTTCATCCTCACAACAACCCTCTGATATACTTACCATTACATTCCACATTTTAAGATAAAGAATGCATGGCTTAAAAAAAAAAAAAGAATGCATGGCTTAAAGAATTAAATTAATTCCTCAAGCTCACTGAGGCAGAAGTCAGAGTTAACCCAACGCCTAGTGTTACCAGCAAGCCTAAACCCTTTAACTTACAGCCTACTGTTTCTTTCCCCCTTCTGTCTTAATCTCAGGACCTGCCAGAGCTCCCATTTCATGGTGTATGCTGTGTTTTATCCTCCAGAACTTTTGTGTACCTATCTTTCTTCCACTAGAGTATAACATATTACAATCACTGTTAGAACCTCACACATCTTTGTATCCCCACAATATAGCAATATGCCAAACTCCTAGGAAAGAAGAGTAAATATTGGCTTAATGACTAGCTGACCACATCTCCATTTATTGTTTTAATCAAAACCACATCATCTGTAAGTAATAATGGTTATCAAAATGTACTGGGTAACTCAAATATGCATCAGAGTCCTTATAAACATACAGTTGTCAAAAGAAAAAAAATTGAATAGGTTTCCTTCTACTCTCAAAACAAAACATTACTTTTAAAAGTCTCAATATTTTGGATGGCCTTTGATTTGTATTCTCTTATTCAATAAATTAATGGATGTATTTATGAATTGATGATTCATTATAGTACATAATATTTTTATTAAACAACTTAGGTAGTGCTTCCCGTATGTCAGGTACAGCTCTAAGTGTCATGTTAGTTTGTTCTTCATAACAATCATATGAAGAAGGCACCATTGGCTCAGTTGGTTAAGCAGTAAGCAGTTGCCTTCAGTTCTGCTCATGATCTCAGGGAGTCCCTAGGACAGATCCCCATTCAGCAAGGAGTCTGTTTCTCCCTCTCCTTCTGCCCTTCCCCCACTTGTGTACTCTCTCTCTCTTTCTAAAATAAAATCTTTAAAAAAAGGCACTACTATTACCCCTATTTCACAGAAGAACAAGTCAGCAACTTGTCCAAGGTCACATTGCTTGGAGTGGAGGTATTAGCATCTAAATGCCTGAATCTGGACTTGAGAGCTGTGTTCTTAAAGGGTCACACTTTCATCTCACTGTTTCATGGGGTCTGATAGCTCACTTATAATAGAGACAATCCTTTCTCCACAGTAGCTCCCCTTTCCCCATGTTTTGGAACACTTTAAAAATATGGTTCATTGATGTATAATTTACAACTAGTAAAATACACCTTGCCTCTCAGTATTTATTTCAATGAGTTTTAACAAAAGGACACAGTTATATAAGCACTGCCATGATCAAGAAATTGAAGATTTCCATCATTTCCAAAAGTTTCCTCAAGCTCCTTTTCACTCAAACCCCTAACACCATCCTCAGTCCTTAGAAGCCACTGATCTGATATTTGTCCTTATAGATTAACTTTTCTAAATTATTGTATTAACAGAATCATGTAATACTAGTCTTTTGTATCTGGATCTTCATAAAATGTAATACTTTTGAGATTCATCCATGTTGTTGCATGGACCAGTAATTTGTTCCTTTTTATTGCTGATTGGTATTCCATTTTATGGATGTCCCACAGTCTCTTTAACCATTCATCAATTGAAGGACACTATATTGTCAATTCCAGAATGGACAATTTTCAATAAAGTTTCTGTAAACATTTACAAACATAGCCACATATGTGGACATATATTTTTATATCTCTAGGCATAAGATAGTGGGGTCATATGATAAGTAAATTTTTAACTGTGTAAGAATCAGCCAAACTGCCTTCCCATGTGACTATTTAAATTCTCACCAAGGATATATGATTTCCAATTGTTTTGCATCCTTGGCAACACTTGTTATTGCCAGGGTGGGTTTTTTGTTTTATTTACTTTATAGACATTTTTGTATGCATGTAATGATACTCCATTGTGATTTTAACTTGCAATTTCCAAATGACTAATGCTTTAAATAGCTTTTCTTTTAATTACCATCTGTATATCTTCTTTGGTGAAGTATCTACTCAAACTTTCTCTCCATTTTAGAAATTGGATTGTTTATTTTCATAAAATTAGACTGCAGGAATTCTTATGTAGCCTGGTTGCAAATCCTTTATCAGATGTTTTATAAATATCTTTTTCTAACATGCCCTTTAATTTTCTTAGAGATATCTTTGTACTCATTATTATTTTTTTTCTCTTTTTATTTTTTTTAATTAATTTTTTATTTTTTATAAACATATATTTTTATCCCCAGGGGTACAGGTCTGTGAATCACCAGGTTTACACACTTCACAGCACTCACCAAAGCACATACCCTCCACAATGTCCATAATCCCACCCCCTTCTCCCAAACCCCCTCCCCCCAGCAACCCTCAGTTTGTTTTGTGAGATTAAGAGTCACTTATGGTTTGTCTCCCTCCCAATCCCATCTTGTGTCATTTATTCTTCTCCTACCCACTTAAGCCCCCATGTTGCATCACCACTTCCTCATATCAGGGAGATCATATGATAGTTGTCTTTCTCTGCTTGACTTATTTTGCTAAGCATGATACGCTCTAGTTCCATCCATGTTGTCGCAAATGGCAAGATTTCATTTCTTTTGATGGCTGCATAGTATTCCATTGTGTATATATACCACATCTTCTTGATCCATTCATCTGTTGATGGACATCTAGGTTCTTTCCATAGTTTGGCTATTGTGGACATTGCTGCTATAAACATTCGGGTGCATGTGCCCCTTTGGATCACTACGTTTGTATCTTTACTCATTATTATTTTTAATTGGGAAAAAATAGTTCTATAATTTTCTATCATGATCATTTTTAAGTGCACATTTCAGTGGCATTAAGTACATTCACATTGTTGTATGACTATCACCACTCTTTATCTCCAGAACTTTTTATACCTTGAAAAATTAAAATTCTATACCCATCAAATACAACTCACCATTTCCTGTTCCATCTCAGCCTCTAGTAGCTATCATTCTACTTTCTGTCTCTAAGAATTTGACAACTCTAGGTACCTCATATAAGAGGAGTCATACAGTATTTGTTCCTTTGTGATTTTTTTCACTTTATTCACTTAGCATAATGTCCTCAAGGTTCATCTATGTTGTATTATGTGTCATAATTTCCCTCCTTTTTAAGGCTGAAAAGCATCCCATTGTATCTATATGCTACATTTTATTTACTCATTCATTCAGTTAGCTATCTGATAGACATCCACAGATAAACATTCCACCTTTGGCTATTAGGTGTAATGCTGCCAAGAATATATATACAAATACCCATTCGTGTCTCTGTTTTCAATTCTTTTGGATATGTACCCACAGTGGAATTGCTAGATCATATTTCTAATATTTTGTGGAACTGCCACACTATTTTTAATGGTAGCTACACCATTTTATAATCTAACCAATAGTGCACAAGCATTCTGGATTCTCTACAATCTTGCCAACACCAGTTATTTTCTGTTATTTTGATTGTAGTCATCCTAAGAGGTGTGAGGAGGTATCTCATTGTAGTTTGACTTGCATTTTCCTAATTATGAGTGATTTTGAACATCCTTTAATGTGCTTATTGAATATTTACATATTTTTTTGAAGAAATATCTATTCAAGTTCTGATCACTTTTTGGATTGAGTTGTTTTTTATTGTTGAGTTGGAGGAGTTCTATATATTCTAGATATTAACTCCTTATAAGAAATATAATTCGTAAATACTTCTATTCCAATGGTTGCATTTTCACTCTATTGATTGTGTTTTTTGATGCACAGATGTTCAATTTGATATAGCCCAATTTCTCTACTTTTTCTTTTGTTCCCTGTAATTTTGGTGTCATGTGAAAGAAATCCAATGTCACAAAGATTTTGTGTTTTTTTTTTTCCTAAAATTTTTATGGTTCCAGGTTTGTTATTTAGATCTTTGATCCATCTTGAGTTAATTATTGTATATGATATAAAGTAAGGGTCCAACTCCATTCTTTTGTATGTGAATATTCAGTATTCCCCAAATCATTGGATTAAGAGTTTCCTTTCCCCAGTAAGTGCTCTTGCCACCCTTGTCAAAAATGATTTAATCATATATGCAAGGTTTATTTCTGGCCCTTCTGTTCTATTTCATTGGCCTATAGGTCTATCTTTATGCCAGTATCACTTTGTGTTGGTTACTACAGTTTTATAGTAAGCTTGAAATCAGGAAGTATGAGACTTCCAACTTTGTTCTTTCTCAAGATTATTTTGGTTGTTTCGGGTTTCTTGAGATTCCATATAAATACTATAATAAACATTTCTACCTCTGCGAAAAACATCATGGGTATTTTGATTGGGAGTGCACTGAATGGTTAGATTGCTCTGGGCAGTATTGACATCTGTGTCATCTGATCTGAAAACACAGAACGCGTTTTCTTTTACTGATGTCTTCTTTAATTTCTTTCAGTACTATTTTTATTTTTGCCTCCTTGGTTAAGTTTGTTCCTAAATTTGTTTGTTTGTTTGTTTGTTTGTTTTTTGTAAATGAAAATGTTTTCTTAATCCCTCTTGTATTATTCTTTGTTAGTTTATAGAAGTGTAACTGATTTCTGTGTGTTGATTAACTGATTTCTGTGTGCTGCTTTGGATCCTGCAACATTGCAAATTTTTAATTAGTTCTAACAGTGTATGTGGTTATTCTTTGGGATATCTATCTATCTATATAGATATAAATGATCATATCATCTGTGAAGGGAGATATTTTTACTTCTTCTTTTCTATTTTGGATGCCTTTCATTTTTTTTCTTCCCCAATTTCTCTATTCCTATGTTAAATAGAAGTGATGAAAATGAGCACGCTTTTCTTGTTCCTGATCTTAGACAGAAAGTTTTCAGTCTTTCATAATTGAGTATGATATTAGTTGTGAATTTTGCATATATGGTCTTGAGGTAGTTTCCTTCTATTTCTAGTATATTGTTTTATAATGAAAAGTTGTTGAATCTTGTCAGTGCTTTTCTTAATCTGCTTAGATGATCATGTGTTTGAGTGTTTTTCTCTTCATCATATATTACATTAATTGATTTTCATTTGTTGAACCAGCTTTGTGTTCCAGAAATAAATCCCACTTGGTCATGGAAGTTAATTCTTTTAATATATTGTCGAACACCTGTTTGCTGATAGTATTTTGTGTTTTTTTTTCTTTTTTTTTTTTTTAAGTTAATATCCATCAGGAATATTTGTTTATAGTTTCCTTGTAGTGTCTTCATTTGACTTTGGTATCACATAATGTCCATATAGAATGAGTTTGTGTTTCGTCTCCTTCAATTTTTTTTAAAATTATTTATTTAACAGACAGAGATCACAAGTAGGCAGAGAGGCAGGCAGAGAGAGAGGAAGGGAAGCAGGCTCCCTGCTGAGTAGAGAGCCCGATGCGGGGCTCGATCCCAGGACCCTGGGATCATGACCTGAGCTGAAGGCAGAGGCTTCAACCCACTGAGCCAACCAGGCGCCCCTCCTTCAATTTTTTGAAAGAATTTCAAGAAGAATGGTGTCAGGTCTTCTTTAAATTTTTTTTTTTTTTTACGATTTTTATTCATTTATTTGACAGACAGAGATCACAAGTAGGCAGAGAGGCAGGCAGAAAGAGGAGGAAGCAGGCTCCCTGCTGAGCAGGACCCTGAGATCATGACCTGAGCCGAAGGCAGAGGCTTTAACCCACTGAGCCACCCAGGCGCCCTTCTCTAAATGTTTTGTAGAATTCTCCAGTGAAGCGATCTGGTCCTGAGCTTTTCTTGTTTTGGAGATTTTTGATTACTAATTCAAGTCTCCTTATTAGTTATTGGTCTCCTCAGAATTTCTATTTCTTCATGATTCAATCTTGGTAGATTGTTTTTCCTAGGAATCTGCCCATTTCATCTGATGTTATCCAACTTGTTAACACTAAGCAAGGCATTTTAAAGTGCAGAAATTTTTAATTTTGATAAAGTTCAATTTTTTTTTCTTTTATAATTTATGATTTTTAGTGCCTAGATGAAAAAACTTTATCTAGTCAGATGTCACAAAGATATTTTCCCAGAATATTTTCTTGAAGTTAGTTTTGTTCTTACATGTAGGTTTATGAGCCTGTTCAAGTTAAATTTTGTATGTGGTATGAGGTAAAAGTAGAGGTATATTTTTTTTCCCACACATAATGAATATCTAATATTTGGATCATTTGAAGGAAAGGAAATCCTTTCCCCATAATGACACAATTTTTTAAAGATTTTATTTATTTATGTGACACAGACAGAGAGAGAGCACAGACAGAATGAGAGGGAGAAACAGACTCCCTGAAAAGTAGGGAGCCTGATGCAAGATTCAATCCTAGGACTCTGGGTGGGATCACAACCTGAGCCGAAGGCAGATGCTTAATCTACAGAGCCATCCAGGTGTCCCTATTCTTTTCTATTTCTATTCTGTCTTTTAAATCATGAATACATTTTATTTATTTACTTACTTACTTACTTACTCACTTACTTATTTATGAGAGAGAGATGGGGCTGGTAGGGAGGGACAGATGGAGAGGGAGAGAGAGAATCTTATTCAGGCTTCATGTCCAGCAAGGACCCCGACATGGGGTTCAATTTCACAACACTCAGATCATGATCTGAGCCAAAATCAATAGTTGGATGCTTAACCAACTGAGCCACTTCAGCATCCCGTAAGTCATGAATAGATTTTAAATTTTGCCAGATTATTTACTAAAGCTATTGAGATGCATATATGAATCTGTTATTTTAGCTTCTTGATATGAGAAATTATATTGATTAATTCTTATGTATTGAGTAACCTTAGCATTCCTGGAAAAATTACAGTTTAGACAAAACAAACTTTTTTTATATGTTTCTAGATTTGTTTTACTAGTACTTTTCTAGGGACTTTAGAGAAGTCCCTGCCTTGTAATAACAGAGATCCTGCTCCTTGTCCAGTGGAAGCAGTCCCCTGCCTCGTATTAATGCAGATTCTCAGCCCAAGCAGATTTTCTGTACCTCCCCCAAGGCAAAGAACTTTGCTTTTATTCCTACCAACTAGAAGCCAAGCATCTTTATCTGGGGCATGAGGATTGACAGATTTCCTGGCTCTCCTACAGCATCTTAATTCTTTTCTTTGTATGACAGAAGGATCTAGAAGATGTGTGCAAATTCATATCTAGAGGCCAGTGTAAAGAAGCTTGGAAATGAGTGTTAATTCAACTTCGTGTTGCAAACTTCTATGGCTCCTTTTCTGTCACACTAGACCATATTTGATATTTAAGAATTAATTAATAATTACAGATATTTTGTTCCAACTACTTAATAAAGCACTCACCTTCTTTTCCCATCTCTGCCAAAGATTAAAGAGTTCATCTGTTCCAAGTCTCTTCAGAAGGGATTGTCACCTTTTGGAGTTCAGTACTTTTGGTTACCTTATAACCTCAAAAAGTAGAATAATTTTGTAGGTTATTTGGCCTTTCTCCTTGGCAGATAATGGGTAATACTCTCTTGCAACTTTTACACTCTACTTAGAAATAGAGCCACCTTCTTTTTTCTGTTTTAAAGCAGTATAAACTGAAAATTATCCAAATTGTAGTTGATTTGCACTTCAGACTCAAATATATCCCCGGGGTTAGCAGGTAATCAAGGGTAGGCAGAAACATCATTTTCTAGCTTCATCATTCTGATTCATTCAATATTCAGTGTTATTTTCTCCCCTCTTCAGAGTCTTGACCTTTCATAACTAATCTCATCCAAAAATAAACTTGAGATAGAGATAATCTAGAAATTATATTTTTGTTTATCTTCTCAGCCTAATTCTAATTTTTTCCCTGATAGAAGACATACAATATTGCATTATTAGATTATAACTGAAATACAAACTAGTGAAATGGGAGGTTAGCTCCATATCTTAACTTAGAACAGGAAAACGATTGAGTTGAAAATAATCTAAATAATTTTTGAACTCTTTATTTTCTTATTAGGAAGAACATCAGAAATAACACTAAAAGTTTAGTATAAGATTAGTAGCTAAATAATTTACTATATTTTAGAAACATGAGTGCATGTTTCAATATAAAATTAAAATTACTATATATATATATATATATATATATATATATATATTATATATATGGTTCCATTTGACTTTTGTGTGCCTCAGGGTTTTCAATTGCTTTAACACTACTATGATTCACTCATTTGTTGTAACTAAATTCAAGTACATATAGTATAAACATCCTCTGGACAGCTAATTTAATAACGGATTTGAAATATTTTAAGGCAGAACATAACTATGAGGACATCACTTGACTTAATGAGAACATTATATATACTTAGAAAGAGACACATAGAACCACATGCAGACACATACTGAACTTATCATAGAAAATTAATAACAGGGGCGTCTGAGTGGCTCAGTGGGTTAAAGCCTCTGCTTTCGGCTCAGGTCATGATCCCAGGGTGCTGGGATCGAGCCCCACATTGGGCTCTCTGCTCATCAGGGAGCCTCCTTCCTCCTCTCTCTCTGCCTGCTTTTCTGCCTACTTGTGATCTTTGTCTGTCAAATAAATAAATAAAATCTTTAAAAAAATTTAACAACAAATCACAGGGATATTAAGGCAAGAAGTTGATTAGATATAAAGGATTAAAATGAAAAGTCTTGATTCTATATTAAATAATTTATTTTATTATCTAGACTCATCTTTCTCCTTTAACCCCAAAGTGGAACAAAAGTCACATTTGATTCAATTTTATTCTTAGAGTCTGTTTTTTATTCAAAAGTGAGTTCTTGAGCATCTATCTTATGTGAATCAGTACTCTGTTGGATATTGGGGATTTAACTGTGGGTGACGTAGTGTCATGCCTGACCCTCAGACTTCATTTATACTTGTAGACATAAATATGTAATTACTATAAACTTAGAAGGTTTTTAAATTAGAAGAAGTGGAAGAGAGTTTGCAAGTGACAACATCGTAATTCAATTTAGTCTAGGGATTTTGAAAAATCAAATTAGTGTTTGATAAGTTTCACTCTTGTTATTCTGAATGTTTATAACAAGGCACATCGCATGGTAAATACAAAAACAAAATATTTATAGAATGCATATGCAATGCCACTGACTTTGTGGGGGTCAATTTACCTAAAAGTTCTATTCAGTCACTAAATGGGATGGTTTTGCTGCAACAATTTATCCTTGCTCAGTAAATATGGCCTTGTATTCTAGACTATAGAAAAAGTCAAATGAAGATTCTCTTTAATCAAGCATTCCAGTATATATTTGACGTACAGGCCACTGGGAATCTTGCAAAGTATGCACGAAACCCAAAATGTTCCAGAGTAAGTATTTCTGAAATCTGCTCTCTCTTGCAACAAGAGTTTTATTAAAAACAACAACAAACAAAATTACTCAGAATCAGACGGTAATCACTCATGTGTAGTAGAAAATCCATGGTATCTGTAATTGTAGCATCTAAGGAACTAGAGGAACCCAAAATATGATAGCAATAGTAAAATTCGCCTATACTTTCTACAGAACACATAGGTCATTTAGGAAAATAATTTTCAAAATATGGCTCATAAGTCACTGACAACCTTAGAAGACATATTGTGAGGTTCTCAGGCTTACCATGTTCAGAAAAAAAAAATCAGTAATTGTTTTTCTTTATATACATTTCATATATTTGAAAGGTAAGATTGGTTTTCATTTTCATAAAAACTTCCATATTTTCCAACAAATACTTTATTCATAAGTATGTCTCCTGAATTAGTGTGTTTCAACTAACATTCAAATAATAGGAAAAAAATCTTATTTAACATTTCAATTGTATGTTGTAGTTTTGAATTTGCATGTTTGGTTATTCTAATCATGCTTCATTGTATCAGCAATTCATTAAAATAAATCAACAATTCAAAAGCAGTTCATTAAGGCAAATAGTAATTAAAATGATAAATATCTAAAAATTGAATTTTATTAGAAAGCTGATCAATTTGTTTCTCATTGACTTTTTTTTCCATTTTATTTCTTTTCGGTGTTCCAAAATTCATTGTTTATGCACCACTCCCAGTGCTCCATGCAATACGTGCCTTCCATAATACCCACCACCAGACCTTCCCAACCTTCCACCCTCCACCCCAAAATCCTCCATTTGTGTCTCAGAGTCCACAGTCTCTCATGGTTTGTCTCCCCCTCCGATTATCCCCCATCTCACTTCTCCTCCCCATCTCCCAATGTCCTCTGTGTTATTCCTTATATTCCACAAGTAAGTGAAACCATATGTTACTTGACCCTCTCTGCTTGACTTATTTCACTCAGCATAATCTCTTCCAGTCCCGTCCAGTCCATGTTGATATAGAAGTTGGGTATTCATCCTTTCTGATGGAGGCATAATACTCCATTGTATATATGGACGTTTTCTTCTTTATCTATTCATTTGTTGAAGGGCATCTTGATTCTTTCCACAGTTTGGTGACTGTGGCCATTGCTGCTATGAACATTGGAATACAGATGGTCTTTCCTTTCACTACAACTGTATCTTTGGGGTAAATACCCAGTAGTGCAATTGTAGGGTCATAGGGTAGCTCTATTTTTTAATTTCTTAAGGAATCTCCACACTGTTTTTCAAACTTGCATTCCCACCAACAGTGTAAGAGGGTTCCCCTTTCTCCACATTCTCTCCACACTTGTTGTTTACTGTCTTGTTAATTTTGGCCATTCTAACTGGTGTAAGAAGGTATCTCAATGAGGTTTTGATTAGAATCTCCCTGATGGCTAATGATGATGAACATTTTTTCATGTGCCTGTTAGCCATTTGTATGTCTTCTTTAGAGAAGTGTCTGTTAATGTCTTCTGCCCATTTTTTAATGGGATTATCTGTTTTGACTGTTGTTTGTTTTGTTGACTGCTGTGCAAAAGCTTTTGATCTTGACAAAGTCCCAAAAGCTCATTTTTGTTTTTTTTTTCCTTTGGCTTTGGAGACATATCTTGAAAGAAGTTGATGTGGCTGATGTTGAAGAGGTTACTGCCTATGTTCTCTTCTAGGATTTGGATAGATTCCTGCCTCACATTGAGCTCTTTTATACATTTCAAGTTTATCTTTGTGTGTGGTGTAAGAGAATGGTCGAGTTTCATTCTTCACATAGCTGTCCAATTTTCCCAGCACCATTTACCGAAGAGACTATCTGTTTTCCACTGTATATTTTTTCCTGCTTTGTTGAAGATTATTTGACCATAGAGTTGGGGGTCTGTATCCGGGCTCTCTACTCTCATTGACTTTAAAGCCAATATATCACCAATTGCAAATTTACACAATAGTGAAAGAAAATCACGGAATATTTTGCAATGTTCTGAATAAAGTATAGGGACCTCTTTGGTAAGTTAAATTCATTTTAGAAAATAGGTGACAAGTGACAAAATTTCATAGAATTGATTAAATTTACTTCCCAAGACAGGAAAAATCACACAACTAGAAAGATGTCATTTAACATTAGCTACCACTTATCAATGAGATATGAAAATTCACTCTGAGAAAGCAAACCAACCATAATTTTAAAAATCAGATTACTATATTGGGCACTGCATAATATCAATGTCTTTCAATAGAGATTACCAATTAAATACAGTGGCACGTTTTGCCAATTTACTTTGTAGTGGGACAAATTTTCTGCTGTTTAGTACATGTATGAAGATAAGGGTGCAGCAAACTTGTGCAGTATATCACAGATAACCATGCTACAGAAGTAAAAAATAAATCTTAGACTTACTCTCTGAGCTGTTACAGTGATGAGAAAATATTGTGTTGGGTTTATAACTGAAGGAATAGCAGCTCTGTACATACCTAACCATCAATTCATATTTTTTATTTATTTTTAATAATTTATGAGGCAGCACTCATACAACATAGTCTAAATAGTGCTAACTTTGTTTCTTTCAAATCCTGTTTACAGTGCCCCCAGTTTTCCTTCACAATTTTTACTTTACTCAATCTTCACATTCTTAACAAAGGGCATCACTGTTTTGAACTAAAATACTGTAATTTGTCATAACTAGAAACTTTACCCATCAGAACCATTCACTAGACAACAGCCAAATTTTTCTTTTTTAGGACACAACTCTGACTTTTTCTTTCAAACCATAATGTTTCCTTTTTTCCTAGATGAAAGTACAACATTCTCAAGATGTTCAAAATGATCTCATAAGAGCCCTAAATTATCTCACCTAGCCTCCTCTTTATTACCAGCTCTTTGTCACTCTAGCTTATTAAAGTCAACCTACGCTGGATTTATTTCACTTTTGGAAATTACCAAGCTGTTCCTGGTTTCAGCAGAACTACTGTATATATAAACATGCCAGTTAGTATACTGCATACTCTGATAAGAGTATCATGTAAATAGAACTTTCTTGGTCAATACCTGCCCCCTCATCCTGGAGTTGTGTATGTAAAGATCATGACATAAGTTACATTCTGTGCATGATATTTCCAGGCATATTTCTCCCTTTACTTAACTATCTCCACTCACTCTATAACTCTGTTTAAGTGTGATAAACTCAAATGCTTAATAAAATTTTTTGAAATAATTAACCATCATGTATGTATAATTTTTCAAATAGTAAAACTCTTGAAATGGGCACAATTTAATTAGCTCTCCTCAGTAATTCTATGTTGGTTACGATTTTACTGTAATGTATATATGAGAAATTTAAATTGAATAAATTTATAAAGTTCCACATCACTGACAGGAGGTAATGGCACAACATATAAACACTAAGTATCCCAATTTAAAATTCTTAGTTTTTTTCCACTAAATTGAGATTCCTTTTGCATGCTTGTAAATGTAACATTATTCTACAGAGGCATTCTTTGTAAAATTTTGTTTTCCAAGCAAAATTACATGTTTTTTTTTTCAGAATATGCATCATGCCATCTCTTTATTTAATGCCATTCATTCTGTTGAATGCTTCAATCTTAGCAATGTCATTATTAACAGATTAAAATAAAATTCAGAAATCTCCTTTATATTTTTCATTTTTCCTTAACTTTTCTTTAATTTCCATAGTTTTCCTTAATATTTTATTATTTTATTTAAAAACATTGTCCATCCATAACAATCTAACATATTGTGATACTTTGTAATAACAAAGTGATACAGGATATATAAAAAATGGCTTCTTAAAAATCTTCTATAGAAATGTACTTCATATTTTTAAGTCAGATAAATTTTAAACACATAACCAGTGCAAATCAGTAAATCAAATTTCAGTGGATTAGCCAGAGCTTTCTATTTTGAGTTCACTTCATATGTTTTGAGAGTTGTCTTCGACAGAATCATGCAGTAGTATTGAGAACACCCACTCCTACATGGCCTCAACTCACATGGAATTAACATCAAAATCAAATGTCACTACCAGTTGTAAGAGTGTAATTTATTCTGAGTTTGTAATAATTAACAGACTATTTAAACATAAAACACTGATTAAAAAAATTCAAATCTGAAAATACATGACCATTATAAAAAACTGAATCTCTTTTTATAAAGGCCCTAAATTTGTTCTACCAGTGATTAAACCACTAGATTTATTGTTTTCAGCAAAACCGAGTTTACTTAGGCTACTGTTTTGGGGGAATTTGCACTGTGATATAAGCAAAGAATTGAAGGAGTTGTAGTGTGTGCTAGTCACCCAAACTTCATGTTTACAATTCATTTAGAGATATTAGTCTTTGTATAAAATCTCTATATCAACATAGCAATACTGTCACATTAATCACGGATCTTAGCACAGGCATCCTGAAGTTGTTCTCTCTGTGACAAAGCTTTGTATTGTGATTTCCTTCCTGAAACAACCACATTCTAATTGATTCCACAATTTATATCACTGCTGACTTCTCATCTCTTCATTACAAACATTAAAAATAAAAATAAAAATGTCATCAGATTGCTTGCCACTTATTTTAGTTCTTTCAGGAGTAAATGCTTTATTTTGATGTAACAGCATAAAGTATCTGTAGTAGAGTACTTCAAACCAAAGCGCAGTGGATTAGCATAAAGTTTTTAGATATTTAATCAAACATCTATATAAAAAAGATACTCTCACTGGCAGCCAGAGACAAGATTCTGATTACCTATCTTTGAGGAAATGGAATGTTTGAGAAAATTATTTGGTGTGTTCCACTATTGTACCTGTCACACACTTTTAATTAAAAACGTATTGATGCATGACTAAACTGTGCTTGGTGAAAAACAGACCCGTTTTAGTTCAATTGCAGTAATGTATACATAACCCAATGGAGTAAGCCCATGCAATTATAACACAAAGGCAGCTCCGGCTAAGTAAGCCTCTAACACCTCAGTCTCAAAGCAGATGTAGATGTGGAGCGCCAAATATCACAGATCAATGTGGACTCAATCGGCACAAATGAGTTTACTGATCTATTCTAAATACCTATAATGAAGACATTTCCCTAATCTATGACAAATTAAATATGTGGAGAAATAAATGCTGAATAATGATTAACTTTCCTTCTGTTTCCCACAGTACTGCATGTCAGAATTCACTAAACCCATTCACTCTAACTATACATAATGTCAGTGACTGAAATGAAAAGCAACATTTGCATATTTCAAGTAATGGTGGATACACGTTATTATCAGTTTGGAAATTGGCTGTAAGAGATCTTTTTTTAGGTTAACTGATTTTTTTTTTTTTTTTTTTTTTTTTAGTAATTTCACTCATGAAAACATATCCAGCAACACAATCAAGCTCAGGAAATGGAAACCAGTGTCCAGTGTTTGAAGAATTAATCTTTATTGACTATTTCTGAGTCACAAAGGATAAGGTGCTTTGTATATCTTTGATACCATAACCCAGAAAGAAAAATCATAAGTAATAGATTATTTCAGTGGGTAGTTTGTTTTGTTTTATTTTGTTTTGTTTTACTATGCTTGAAGTATACCAATGGATAGATCTAAAAGCTGCATTTTATAATGCTATAACACAATTAAGTAAACCAAATTGATTTTTTTTCTTAATTTTCTATGAGAACTCACTATGCACTACACTGAACACCAAGAAAGGAGGAAAACACTTAATTTTGTTCTTTGTATGATATCGCCCTCGGCGCACAAGGACGACAAGATGCCCCAGTTCGGATGCATCTTTTCTCTCTTTATTTCCACAAGTCTACACACTTACATACGCTTACATCACCAATCAGTGAGCAGGGTACAGGAGGGAGCAAATCAGGCTGTGCACCTAAACGAACAACTTCGCTAGCAACCAATGCTGTTTACTTCCTCTTTGGGCGTTCCGCTTAGTCTCAGGAGGCAATCCTAACCTGGCAACTAGCCAGGCGCCATCTTTTAATGGCGGAGGCCGCCCTGGCCAGGGGCCTGCCTCCGACAGTAGGAGAAGCTTCACATTAGGTGCTTCTATATACAGGAGGTCTCAGGATACTTTTGAGAAGCAGGAATTGTTTTACAGAGGGAGCTACTGCCATTCTGATAAATAAGCTGAATTTTTCAACACTAGAGAGTGACAGTTTCAAACTTCTTATCCTCTGACAGCAATATCTGGTTCTTATTTACATCACTGTGATTAATTAATTGTTCCTACATTCAAGTAACTTAACAGTCAAAAAGGGGAGTTGTTTTTGAGAAAGCCCAATAATGTGTGATCCTAAAAACAGTGTTTGCATACTTCCTCTTATTTATTTTGTTAACTTGAGGTTTCAGAGGTTAACATTGAAAACTTCATTTTATAGTAACAAATCAGGCTAAAAGAGGTTATCTTTGTTGTCCAGAGTTACAAGTATATGAGAGACTTAAATTTCAAATTTAAGTCTCATTCTCAAACCCTAGTTCCTTCTGGAATTAGCATATAGGAATGGCATAAGGGGGAGGTAAATATGAGCATCTACCATTTGGATTTAGGGAGGTGAAATTTATATTGAGTTATTTAGACTTGAGAAAATGACCAAAGATTTTTAGGTGGGATAATAGTATCCACTGATATCTCACTATAAGGAATCAGGGTAATTATAGACAAATACTTGGAAGTAACATAAAAGTTGATACAAAAGTGGAGAGTACTGATATGGGATAATGAAGTAAAAACTTCTGAGGGCCAGAGAAACCGTGAAGTAAAGCAGTAAAAGCTGAGGTGGGGGGTGGTTGCTAGGAAGGTAGAATTGGTTGGATACTTCTGATACCCAGAAGTATCAGAAGTATTAATGGCTATCAATGTCTCAACCATTCATAAAAAGATATTGAGAGGAAATACTGCACTAAGAAATAGTAGGAATGAGAGAATAAAATAGAACACATCAATATTGAGCATAAGGAATTTGATTCCTTATTGACAATGTAGGACTTAAATAATGAAAGAGAGGCCAGAGCTTGATATAATAATGACTGATGAGCCATCTGTATAAATGTGAGAGCTCAAGCTACTGATAAGAAATGGGGAAGACAGACGCAGTCCGCTTTGGGGACTATCTCTTTTTACGCGAGGAAGAGGAGTTCTATCAGTGGTCATGATTTGGTGGTGAATCAAGAAAGACAACATCAAGAACATCAAGAGATGAGAAAGTTTCATTTCAAACAAGCATTGATAGAGCCCTCAATGTATATCATGCTGCATTCTTATCTCCAGGAACCAGGAATTACTAGAGAGCTTCTATATTCTCTCTCATTAAAAAAACCAAAAACAGAAACAAAACAAAACAAAAACACATAGGTTGATGGCTGTGAGAAAATATATAACGTGGTAGAATATTGTAACACAGACCTTGTGAAAAGTTGCATTAAAAAAAAAAAAAAGATTTTAAGTAATCTCTACACCCAATATGAGGCTCAAACTCACAACTCTGAGATCAAGAGTCACATGCTGTACTGACTGAGCCAGCCACGCACCCTGAAATGCTGCAGGGGCAATTGGAGGTGCTTCCATTTTCACACCCTCAGACTTCCACCATTTCACATATATCTAATGTTCTCTCTATATCTCTTTCAATAAAATCATTCATTATTCATTCACTTGCTCATACACTTACTTATTAATTAGCCATATACTTTCCAGTAAAGTATATGCTAGATAATGTGTAGAATCATAAAAATTAAAGAGAGAAAACCCCTGTTCTCATGAAGGATACATGAATGCTTATGTGTGGCATGAACGCTTATATGAAAGCAGGATAGTAAATCTTATAATCTAATAATGACATGTAAATGCTGCAGGAGACCCAATCCAAAGAAGCAATGATTTTGAAGATGTTGCAATATTTCTCATTCCTTTTCACTATAGACTACATTCAAGCTCAACAGGGTTTTTTTTTTTTTTTTCCTCTGATTCTGCCAAGCCTATTTCTTTAGCTGTGGTTTCATTCTTAGATAGTGGAAATTTTATTTACTCATTCATTCACATGTAATATGCTACAATTTGCCCTCAAACTACATGCCCTGAAACTAAGATTCTGCTTACTTTATGGAAAACAAGATAAGAGAATGAGATTATTCCTTTACTAAGAGAATCCACTGAGTAGATCAAGGGGACATTTCCTTATTCATTTCCCTGAACTCAGGGCTCCTGGAAGAATTAATAGTTAAAAAGAAGAAGAAGAAGAAGAAGAAGAAGAAGAAGGAGGAGGAGGAGGAGGAGGAGGAGGAGGAGGAGGAGGAAGAGCAAAACACTTTGATTTACTTCTGAAAGTGTGTCCATGAATCTTTACATATTATAACATAAGAAAATTATGCGTAAAACTTCCCAAACTGATACTATTGTGGTTATTGTACTCATTGACTTTTGTTCTCTGCCTTAGAAAAAATAACTTGGTAAAAGATTTTATCAACAAATTACAACTGCAAACTAACACCATCTGTAATCAGGCCCTTCGTTTGGAGAATTCGGATCAGCATAACTTTCTTAGAGTGCCAGTGGAGTTAGAGGATGCTGCTGCCCCTTGGCAGAAGTAAATTGCCTCTTGAAGCACCCATGGAACCACTCCTGTGACCAATATTATTCATCCTCACTTATACAAATTATTCAGTAAAAGGAAAACAGCATGTTTGAATAGTGAATTTTCAGTGTAGTGTGCTGGAAGAGATTTATTGCTAGAAGAGTTGAGTTCTAGGAATGTTGAGAGCCGGAGGGTGCTGCAGATGCATGCAGAAGGATTCCATCACAGTTTCAGGTGCCTCCCTTCACTCTGCTCTTGATGACTGGGGCATCCCCATAGAAGCCGTCTGTTCAACATCTTGAGAGAACATGTGGCATTCAGAGGGACATGCTTAGGATATGAAGTGTTATTGAACAGCCCCTTTCCTCCTTACTGTTTCATTCATTTCTCATTGCTACTGTTTCAGCAACTAGCAGGTTCAGTTGGCCTCCCTGGCCAATTTTCAACATGTCAGCATTTTGATAACATTCATAAATCTCTAAACCTATGTATAGGTAGTTTTGTTCTAAAGCAGAGTCAAATGACTTCTTAAGCGGTTTCCCTAAAATCTTACACAAATATCTAAAATAATCCAAAGAGTCGTTTAGCATGTCCGTAACAGAATGCTCAGGTTGTGTTTCATTGAAAAAAATTATTTAAAAATATGAAGAACCTTATATAGATTTGTGCACATCTGGTATATAACGATGTTAGGAAGCATGCCTCTTGAATTCGGCTTCCCAAATAAAGTTCCTTCGTGGAAGAAAACTATTTCACCAACAAGATATTATATTCCCAGTGTTGCTCGAGTGGAAAGCAAAAAGAAGACTTTATTGGATACTTCATGTAGGAATCATGTGTCGAAAGAGGACTTGGAGCAAATTTTAATTATTAATAAAAACTAGTGACACAGTTATATTGCACATACTCTATAGTTTTATACTTATACAATTATAATAAAGAAATATGCATACTAATATTATCATATATAAAATATATAATTATGTAGTATTTAATTATTGGGTTTATTTGTCATATTTAAGTTCAACTTATTGAATCATATTCAGTGGTCATGAAATATGTATTTTAATTTTAAACACCTATTGATTTATATTTCTTAGGGCTATTTATTTCTATGTCATGCAAAGCATGGCTTTTTGGCTAGTTTCTCATGAATTCTTAAATTGTATTTATGGATTATTTATCCTGGCACATTTCACTTATCTTCAACAGATCAAAAGATTTTGTTGCAATCCCTTGAGAAAATAATAATTTCACATTTCCTTTACTAAACAAAGTAAATGGTTTTATTAAGTTAAAAAAAAAACACTTTACGTAATGATGAACCTTTAACTTATAAAATTTTCTCCCCATTATAGTTGGGTATGTTAAAAAAAATTCAACTGAGCAAATTTAAAGATCAAATTTGCCTTATTCAGTGATTCATGGATCAGGCAGCAACCTATCTAGGCAGTAGAAAGGCACTCCAAAGGAAAAAAAAATAATAAAATAGGTAAAAGGGGGTAGGACAAGGAAAGAGAGAATTACATCATCTTTCTTTGGGGGACAGCAGGGGTCTATCAGATAGTTTACTTCACCAGGCTGGGCAGGTAATTCCAGACCGACTAGTTAAAATCATACTCTGGGGAAATGCTGAAACTACAATTAGGTTAGATTTTAAGTCTTGGTTTACTGATGTGGAGCTTAACACAAGTGACTCTATTTGGGGCCTGTCTTTTTTTCTTTAACAGGTGTGAGTCAGTAACCGTTTGAGACAGTTTTCTGATTACCCATTTGCAACAAACTCAAAATATATAGTGTGAGTGATTTGTTACTATCTGTAGTTGAAGGCAATCTTTGTGTATGCATCTAATACTTTCCTTACTATATTTACCTATTACTTACTCAAACAGTGGTGAATTGGAAGCATGGTCTTTTGATATGCTAATATAATTACTCTTTTCTTAGAGTATAAACATTACAAAGAGGCTGTGACTATAAATAGTCCAGATTTATCACCTACAACAAGTACCAAATAGAGCTAAGCCTTGAAGTTTTAACTTTCATGTGCCAAATCTTCCAACTCACATATTAATTGTCAGGGCCCCACAGTTGCTGCCCCGTTAATGAGATCAAATTCTCCATGGTTCAAATCTTGCTCAAAATTGAAAAGCTTTTATAGTACTAACAGGTTTGGGCATATGTAAATGTGTTCTCCAGTTGTCAGCCTGTCTTTCAATCTTACTCCAGGAATAAGTCACTCTTTCCACAAGCTTCTGTGACTTTCTTGTTTCTGTCACTTCTCACTTGTTACCCAGAAGAAATCCATCCTGCTGCAATGGGTAAAACATTCCTTATCTGTCTCAAAACAGCTTTCCCCATTATTTGCATTTTCAAACCTTTTTCTAAACACATCCTGCATCTACTCAGCTGTTTCCAAAAAGATGTGCGCTGGGGACACCTTCATTGAACCAGCAATGGTAGCAGTAAATGTCTTGTTCCTCAGAGAATTTGCAAGTTCAAAATCTCATGGTATACATGGAGAGTTTAGATTATAATTTTTCAATATTCCTTCCTGTACATTTATCAAAAACAAATTTCATCTGCCACTGGGCTGCCCAATTCTCCAGTATGATTAGAGCCATCTGGAGCATCTCCCAAAACTCATTAGTTTTTAACTAACCAAAATAGTTTAGTGTTGTCAGAATATTTCACCATCTCCCTGTTTATGTTGTCCTCTTCATCATTAGCAAATACACTGAAATACATAGGTCCAAAAGCCACCACCCTATCTTTCAACTTCCCACACAAAGGAATACTCATATATTATCAATCACTGTTTTAATCCCTTAGTAACTTTCCTCATAACCTATGTATTCTGATTCATTACCCTGAGACTTCCTAAACATTAGTAAAAACTGGACAATTGGTATGATGGTAAAGAAGTAACATTTCATTTTCTGCTAACTTTTGCCAGTCAGAAATCAGGAACTGAAAGATCAGTGGAAAGACAATGAGAAAATGTGGGAAATATTTAGCAAATAATACTTGGCAGTGTTTCACAAAGTCAAGTCTTTTGTAATGCCAAACATCTCAAGACTGCATAACACCCTTCTCACCTCTAAGAACAGCAGGGCCTTCCAATAAGATCTTTAAGCCTCTGCTGAGTTTTGACTTTGACCTGGTTCAGGAAACAGGTTAAATCATATGACCTGTCTTTATATTTCTTTTCATATATTTGTGATAATGTTAGCCTAAGATATTATCATATTACCTGTTAAATCGTTATGAAACACATGAACTATTAAATCCAATGTAATTAATAAATTGGGTCAAATTCTAAAATTTTTATTTATCAGACATTCTAATGTATATGATTATTCTATATAATAATAAATATCTTATTAAGTATAAATATCACAAAATATCTTGTTTTATAATGCATTATCTATACATTATATATAAAAATATATATAATATATATATATCACTAGCAAAATACCATAAAGAAAGAGATGATAATTAATTATTTAAATCACCAATTAATTTCACTGACCTCCGTTTGAAGAGGTAGAATTTCTGACTTAAATTACATAAATATTTTAGTCTTTTACTTTTCTAATTATTTTGAAAAAATAATAGATCGCTATGGTCTTTCGTTGTGTTACAAAGTGCATTATTATTATATTATCATTTTTCTTAGATTGTGTTTTTCTGTATTTCAAGAAACATATAATTGAGTAATAACAGGAATGTTCTGCAAGAACTGTGCCAATCCAAAACATGTGTGTGTGTGTATAAAATATTCAACAGTAAGAGTTCATATATTTTGCATAACTCACACCCCATGGTATCCAGGCTGTACGTATACTCTAAGTAATGGGATGATCTAAAAACCAAATGCTGAGGTGTCTGTTCCATTTTTATATAGCAGTTACTAAACTATCTGCACTAGAAGTCAAAATGTTGATTTTATATTAATTACTCCTTTGGACATGTTCTTTCCTGCTATTCGTTACTTACTGCATCACATATTTAGGAATGATGTCCAATCATCACATGAAAACATGCCTTGGTAAAACATTTAAGTATTTTGTGAAATATTTAACAATTTAAAAATTAGTTAACAACATGGCTTTGCTTTTTAAAGAAGAATCATCCAGTAAAAAAAAGAATAAAAAGTAAAACTAAGCAACCAAAACAGCCATGCATTAGGAAGAGATTTCCTTGTTTAGAAGTCTAAATATAGTTTAGTTGGATTTACAAAGGGGAAGTTTTACAAGTGCTAATAGTATGCCACTTATTGGCATGCACAGTTTAGTCAGATTTTTTTTTCATTTCCATATGCATTCTGATTTGCAGCACATCCAATATGCACTGCTAACCTGTTGTCTTTACCTCCTTAATTATAAATCTTTGTAATTAAAAAAGTCAACCTTTACAATGATTCATTTAAATAAATTTAATTTAATCAATGCTTCTGAAATGGAAGACTTAGAATTCCAAAAACAACTTTTTCAGACTACTTTCAACAGTGGTGAGCATTATAATAATAAGCGCTCATAAACTCCTTTTTTTCCACCTCACATATTTCCAAACAATCTAATGCATCTTGTAGCCCTTGCTCTTCTGTTAAATGAATATGCTAGGTTACTCACCCTTGCCCAGTTGGGAAAACAGTTTAGTCATCTAGATAAATAATAACTCCTGTACATTATAAAGAAATTGAGTCTTTCCTTCTAGAAGAACACCACAGATGACTTGAAAATTGCATGAATTTACCTTTTAAAAACAGCATATTTGAGTTACTTTTTCTGTGTTCAAGTCTTTTCGTTTACTACATAGCCCTTGATAATATGGTTGACATCACTGAGACCTTAATCGACTAGCATCCACTACCCAAAACCTTTATCAAAGGAACATTTATGCCCTTCAGTTGTAATGTTGTTATGAGACAGACATCTGATAATACACAAAATATCTCAGCTTCTTTTATAATGTATCTATTTAGCTGAATCATCTAGATCTTCATTACAGAAGTTCGATTATATTTCACATATATAGTTAAGATGTTAGGAAAAGATATATATATAATACAATGAGAGAGACTATTATTAACATTTTTATAAATAAAATAATATTTTTAAATAAACAGATTTTCTACCTAAAAATTCATTTAATCATATTTTTTTTCTTTTTCCATCTGGTTAATAGCTTATTTTTTGGTCTTAGGCATGTGATTTTGTTGTCAGAAACCAACTTCTGTGCTTTGAAGCCAAAACAGAATGCAAAGACAGAGTTTGGGATAAAGAGGAATGAGAGTTTTATTTGCTTTGTAGGGCAAAGTAGGCTGTAGCAAGTGATGGCCTTCAAAAAACTGCAAGCCCCCTCTGAAGGAAGGTTCCGGGGAATTTTATAGGAGAGTACATAATCTAACTGGTTTCTACAGGAATTGTGTATACTGCCAGGCTCACTTGTCATGTGTTCAGGGTGGTTCCTGGTTCCTGAAAATAAAGGCTAAGAAGGGGAGAGGGTAAATTTGCAGAAGAAAGGAAAAAGTTTACTTTAAAATCCAGCGTTGCTGAAACATTAGTGCAGCCCTTTTGATTTTTGCTCAACTTTACAGTTTTAAGCAGTTTCAATTTTAGCTGTGTTAGAATTGAATCTTTATCAACTAAAGTAAGCAGCTGGGCTTCCTAACTTGAAATCCTTATTTGTTCTCATTAGTGAAAAAAAATTTAAAGCTATCCACTGTTTTCCATTTGCTTGGTAAATTTATGTTTTTATCCCCATTCAGGATTATCTAAATATAATTTCTATATTTTTTGCCCCAACTTCAATTTAGAAATACTTCCAACTCCAAAAAGTAGTCTTTACCTAGGCTCACCAACTGTTAACATTTTATAGCATTTGTCGAAACATTTGAGAGTTACTTAAAAACACGGTACTATTTTACTCCTCAGAATTTAAGCATTATAGAACAATAGTATTATTCTATATGAAAACAGTGACATTTTCACAGCAAGAAATTAACATTAATACATACTAGTATTATATATATGCATACACACACAATTATGTGTGTATACACACACACACACACACACACACATATATATAGTCAATATTTGAATTTTCCTACTTGGCCCAATAATGTCTTTTACAGCTGGGTTTTTCCTTTTTCTTCTTTAGTCAGCATCTAATCTGGTGTCACTTTTTTTAAACTTATTTCTTTCATGTTAGAAACTGAAGAAGTGCTCAAAAACCAGTTTGTAATGCTAAAAAATATAGAAATAATCTCGAAATGATATTATTTCATTGGCCAAATTAGAGACAACTTTCCCTAAAATAAATATTGACAGAATTGACAGAAATAGATTATAAAACATTGGTTAAGCAAAGAATCCATGAATCATTACTAACACCAAAAACAAATAATTGGGCCATTTGGGTGGCTTAGTTGGTTAAGCATCTGCCTTTGGCTCAGGTCATGATCCGAGCATCCTAGGGTCAAGACCTGGTTCAGGCTCCCTGCTCAGTGGGGAATCTGCTTCTCCCTCTCCCATTTTTCCTACTTGTGTTCCCTCACTTGTTGTCTCTCTTTGTCAGATAAATAAATAAAATCTTTTTAAAAATATATAAATAAATAAATAAAATTGGTGACATGAGGAGGGGTGCTTTTCCTAACAGATTACTTTCTACTAATATATGTAGAAGAAATAAATGATAGAAAATCATCACATTGCCACAAATATAGGGATGATTACTTTAACTGAAAATTACCAATGGATGCTAAAAATGTTGGTAAAAGAGTTGGAAAGTAGGTTACTCAAACTGTCTCACTGTATCATCCCACAGATTTCATACTAACACAAAAAGAAAATAAAATAGTGAGTGGGGAAATCTTGTGAATTACCTGAGCCAAATGATTAAACTTAGCATCACCACTAATGGGACAAACGGTCATCTTATGCCCTCTGATGCGAAAGGACATAACATCAATTGAATAAGAGGTTCAAGAAAAAAATGTAATCTATTTTGCAACTGACAATAGCATAACAGAGTCTGAGAAATTTCTCAGAAATGGGACAACTAGCTGATTTAATTATGCTTATTTTGTTTTGATGGCATGTATATATTATTTGATTCATAATTACAGGAGAAATAAAAGCCCTGTCTAGTTCAAAATCTGCATCTCCAATAAAAGTTTCAGTAAAACATTTAGATATTTCTGAATATGCAGATGCTCCCTATGGGACATCAATCCAGGTGTGACTCAAACTTTCAATTTCCCTGGATTGTTATTTTTAAAAAAGTTTCAAATATATGGAGTGCTTGGGAGGCTCAGTCGTTAAACATCTGCCTTCGGCTCTGGTCATGGTCCCAGAGTCCTGGGATGGAGACCCACATCTGGCTGCCTGCTGTACAGGAAGCCTGCTTCTCCGTCTCTACTCCCCTGCTTGTGTTCCCTCTCTGGCTGTCTCTCTCTGTCTAATAAATAAATAAAACCTTTAAAAATTTTTCAAATATATAATAGTAAGTTATATGATTTTTGAGTTTAGTTTTTCTCTTCACATAAAAGCAAAGAAATTTTGATTTTGAATCATAGGACAAGTGACATAGTGCTCACCAATTTGTTACCATGCCCTGGAAACTTGCATATTCACTTTTATAAAGATATTTGAAAAATAAATTAGTATATCAGACAGCTATATCTCCTTGCTTTTAAAACACATTAACTAGAGACAACTATAATCACATAATACACCTTTACTACAAAAAGAAAAAAAAATCATGGTCTAAAGAATAGTCATCAAGACATCTAAAGTTTAGTTTTATCTATCTTTAAAGAACTTATTTTGTAGGTATTCTTTTTTAATTGACAAAAAATAAAAATAAAGTCTCCCTTTTCCCAGACTGCCTCAATACTTTGGTGACTTAAATGCAGAAAGAATTTTTTCATGGTGAAAAGACCATATAACCCCATGAAAACCAGGGTTTATGATGGCCTTCAGCAACAGTACTATGCATGGCGCCTCTATAATTTTATTTGATCCAGAAAAAACAGCTTAAGTTATATAATGGACATTCTCTTCAAATTTCCTTTCTTTGCAGGCTTGCACATGTATTGTTTTATATATGCCAATGTCAGCCTTTGTGATACAATGCTGCCAAAAATACTCTTTGATGAATGCTAATAAATTCAAATGCCTATATTACCCTGCAGTTTTTAGGGCTGGGGGTGGGAAAGAACAAAAGCCAAGTCTGGATAAATTATAGTCTACACTTGACATTGAAAATTGGGCCAAATACTCAAGGCTTCAAAAGATGGAATCTGTCCAGTCAGAATACTTCCTTCTCCTCCTGTCCATGTTAATCAATGGGACCGCTTAATATAAAAGTCTTTATAGCGCATACCAGCAAATATGGAATCATACATTACAACACAATAATCTATAGTTAATGGATGTGGAGAATTTAGCAAAATTCCATGACATGTTGGAATGGCATATTACAGCTATGTTACTTTCAAGTGAAACTGTAGCACATGATCTTGATTCTGAAATATTCATCTATTCCAATTGTAGAACTAAACCAAGGCTTTCTTTTGATGAAGAGGATAGGATTTTCCACTCTCTATTTGCAAACAATTAATTATAAAATTTATTGTAAATCATTATCCAAGTGAAAAAGTCACTTACTGCATCATCAGTAACATGGTGAGTATCTATTATGACTATCCTTGGAGCATTTCATTTCAAAAATTGTCTGGCTTTGTTCCCAATTAATTCTAGGTATTCTGTCTAATCATTTGAGGAATCTCATATGTCAGTTTTCAGGATCTATAAGCCCTTATCAAAATATGGCATAGTAAGACTCAAAGAGAGTTAATTTATACATGGTAGTGATACAAAGTTTCACCCAAAAGGGCACTCTTCTCCCCCGCCCAAAAGAACACTTTCGAAAACAAAGGAAAAGTTATCCAGACAGGATGTCAGCTACCTTTGACTATCCTGCAGGAAAATGGGATCTATAGTAACTCAATTAAAATAACTCTTGCATACAATTAAATGAATCAGAACTGTAATTCTATCAAATGCCAGACTTGAGTCTCCAAAGACTTTTCCTCTTACTTTTCAATATATCATAACATCTTAAACTTAAACATCCAAACTTAAAGAAACCCAACACGTGACTTTTCTCCTGACTCTTCTTTTTCTTAATGTTAACATCATTTACCCATTTAGTTTATATAGGACAAATAAATTTAGTCCAGCATTGACAGTCTTCTTTGGTCTGTTTGAAATTTGCATTTTATTCATTATATGACATTTACGGATAGAATATTTCTAATTTTCCAAATACTGCAGGCATTTCCTAATGAGTCACATTTAATATTCTTAGATTTCTTAATTTACCAGTCACTTTTGTTTATAATTGTAATTGACAGCTGCCTTAACACTAATGAGTTTGTGTGCCTTATCCTATGTTTATTGACCATTTGTGTTTCAGCTTCTATGAAATACCTGTTTTTATCTCTTATTATTTTAAGATTGAGTGGTTGTCTTTTTCATTATTTTTGACTTGTAGTTCTTTTATATTTCAGATATAAATTAATTTCAGTTATATTGTTACAAATACTATTACCCTTTTTATGCTTGTGTTTCACCTTATTATATTTTTTTAATATTTATTCATTTATGAGAGAGAGAGTCAAAGAGAGTTCCCAAGCCAACTCCCCACAGAATTCAGAGCTCAGCCTCAGGTGGGGCTTGATCACAAGACCCATGAGATCAAGACCTGAGCTGAAATCAAGAGTCTAAACTTCACTTGAGGGCTCAGCTGACTCAGCAGCCCAGGCATCCCTATTTTCACTTTACTCTTGCTAACTCTGGTTGAACAAAAATTTTTCAACTTAAGGAGGTCAAGCTTACTTATATTCCCCTTGATGGTTATACAAGTGTATATTTAAGAAATTCTTCTCTTTCCTCAAAAAATAGAAAAATTGACCCATATTTTCTTTTTAAGTTTTAAAATGTATCTTTAACACTTATTTATAATCAGTTCTCAATCTATATGCAAATAAGTATCAGTTTGGCAAAAATTAAATTCTTACTACATTGAAATCTTCTGTTCGTTAACTTGATTTGCATCTCCATTTATTTTTCTTATTAGTGCTTTCCAATACATTTTATAAAATTCTCTACGTAAGTTTTAGTATGGCTTTCCTTAGATTTATTCCTAGGAATTCACTGGCCTTTGTTATAATTATCAGTTACACTTATTTTCAAATTTTATTTTTGTTTGTTGCTATTGAGTAAGAACTTCCATAGATTTTAGTATGTTTATCTTAAGGATATCTAAACACTCTTATTACTAATAAATAATTTGACTCTAATTTCTTCTGGCTTGTATATGTAAACAATCATAGCAATTTCTATGTTTCTTATTCTAATCATTTGTCAGCATTTATTTCATTTTTTCAAATTTTTTTTTCTGTACTGGCTAGCACATTTAGTACACAATTAAAGTAGTGATA
This sequence comes from Mustela nigripes, assembly GCF_022355385.1. Lineage (NCBI taxonomy): Eukaryota > Metazoa > Chordata > Mammalia > Carnivora > Mustelidae > Mustela > Mustela nigripes. The sequence continues at coordinate 83,873,631 of NC_081559.1, read as the reverse complement.
ATGACCTCTTTATTTCTTCTTATTTTAGAGGAGATGCTTCAAATATTTTCAGTTGAGAATAGTATTTACTGTGGTTTTTTAGTGGATACCTTTAGTGGATTACTTGTTAAGAGATTTAATGATGAATAGTTGTTGACTATTGTCAAATATATTTTTGTTTCTTTTAAATTTATCATATGGTGGTTATCACACATTCATTCTCCTTTCATTCTTTTAATGTGGTAGATTAACATTACAAATTTTCTAATGTTAATCTAAACTTAAATCCTTATATAAATTCAACTTGCTTATGATTGATATAACTTTTTGTACTATAAGACTTGGCTTTTGAATATAAAGGGTTTTGATCTGTATTTATAGCAAGATTGGCCTGTAAATTGTTTTTGTTTTTTTTTAATTGTATTTATTTACTTGAGTGAGAGAGAGCATGAGAGGGAAGAGGGTCAGAGAGAGAAGCAGACTTCTTGCTGAGCAGGAAGCCCAATGCGGGACTCAGTCCCAGGACTCCAGGATCATGACCCCAGGCAGAAGGCAGTCACTTAACCAACTGAGCCATCCCTAAACTGGTTTTCTTATCATTGTCTATCATTTTCTAGATTTAGAATCAAAATTATAGTAGCTTAATGGAAATGATTGTGAAGTGATCTAATCTACTGTTTGTTTCACATACTTAAAATTATCTGTTCATGGAAATTGCATAGAATTTGCCTGTGAAACCATCTGGACCCAGGATTTTCCCACAGTCTTTCAAATGACTTCTATTTCTTAACTAGTTGTAAGAACATTGATGCGTGTGTGTATTTTTAAATAATTTAGCTTAATAAATTTTTGTTTATTATGTATTTAAGTGTTCAAAATAATTGAATAAATTTAATAATAAGAGTCTCTGCTGAATTGTATAATTCATTTTCCTATTTAGTGATTTTAGATGATTTCTGCTTTCACTTTTTCTTCATGCACCTTATAGATGGTTTGCCTATTTTACTGGACTCTTCAAAACATAAACTTGTTTTTTGACCTCTATGTTGTCCTTTTTTTTCTTTTACTTTCCTATGTTATCTTTATTTTACCTTATTTTTCCACAGATCTCTAAATTTATTTTTTTGTGTTTTTATTTTCCTCACTGCTCAAATAGGATGCTACTTCGTTTAATTTTCAGCCTTACTTACCTTCTAATTCACTACTTAGAACTATAGCTTTCTACTTAATATCCCTTTTGTTCAATTCCCAAGATGTAATATATAGCAATTATATAATTTATTACTAAATATTTATGTTAAATATATCCCTAAGTATTTCTTACAAGATACTTATGTTGCTATTGTAAATGGTTTTTCTTCCTATTTCATTTTCCAATTGTTCATCCTTAGTGCGTAAAAGGTGATTTTTCTTTAATGACTTTGTATTGTATCAAAATAATTGAGATTTCTTTTACGATCTTATTTTTGAACAAGAGTCATTCAAATAATTTATTTACATTAACAAATTACATTGCATGGAGGTAAGGTAATTTATATTTTTTTTACTTCCAGCTTAACTGCAATTTGTATCTTTCTGCTTGTCACTTTTTTCCCTTAATTATTAAGGAGTAGCCAATTTATATAGTTATTGAACACACACTTGAGAAGAATAGGTGATCTTTAACTATTGTACAACAGTTAACGATAAAAATTCTTTATGTCTAATAATAGCAGTATTATTTTTTCATTTCACTTCCCACTATTTCATTTTTATAGGACAGACATACCCTCACACTTAAACTATTAGATCCATATGCTTACATATACAGTGTTTATGTTCTTCCAATCTAGTTTATTGACTCTTGTTCAAATGTTATTCTATAGCTTTATTAATTTTTTTCTCCCTAACCTATCAATGATTGAAAAAGGTCCCTTGAACCCCCAAACTATGATTGAAATTTTTACAATTTATCTTTATAGTCAAATCATTTGATTTATATATTTTAGTCCATAAATTAATAATATTAGTTTAAAATTCTTTTGTGTCCCTGGGGATTTATCATTACATTGTGACTCTCTATCCATAATAATATATTTTTAAACATTTTAAAAAAGATTTTATTTATTTATTTGAGTGAGAGAGAGAGAGAGGAAGAGCAGAGGGCCAGAGAGAAAAGCAGATCCTACCTGAATAGGGTGTCTGATATAGGGTTGATCCTGGGACTCCAGGTTTTCTCCTAGTTAGAGTTTTGCAGTTCTTGGTCTTGGCAGGATGTTCTTGCTGATATTCTGGGGGAGGGGTCTGTTGTGTGCTGATTCTTAAGTGTTTTTGCCCTGGAAAGAATTGCATCACCTTTGCCAGGGGGGCAGACTAAGTAATCTGCTCCAGATTGTTCTATATGGCTTTGTTCCCTGAAGGTTTTCTACACCACTTTAGAAGATGAGAAGGAAAATGATGGCCTCCCAGTCTCCAGCCCTGGAGCTGAGAGCTCAGGGCCCCACTCCTCAGGGCATCCTCAGAAAAATACAATCAATCACTCTAATATCCTTGGTCTCCATCCGCGCTCTGTGCTCACCCAGCCTGTGACTGAGTCTTTCTATCTTAAACATGTGATCCCATTTTGAGTCTTCAAACCCTGCAGACTTCTGCTGCATGCAACGAGGTCACTCCTCTGGGGACTGATGGGGGGATCTTCAATTGTTCTGATGCCAGCTGGATCCCTGCTCAGACAGGAATGACCCCAACACCTTGGTTTGTAGTATATGGCAGCTCTGAGCTAAGAGCCCAGCCCTGGGCTTGCTGGTTGCAGCCAGCATCCCTGCTCTGATGCCTGGAAACTCGAACACATTCAGGCACCCCTGTTCTTCCTATGACCCCAAGGATCCTGAGACCATACTTTCCCACCTACAATTCCACCCTGCTTTGCCACCTGAACACCTTTCAGACAGAGACATCCCTCACTGGAGCAGAATTCTAAAAGTTCTGATTCTAAATTCTGATAGCTTATGAAGGCTCCCTCCCACCATGGCTTATCTTCCCACATATCACCTCAGATTCACTTCTCCGCACTTCCTACCTTGCAGAAAGTGGTCACATTTCTATTTGTAGAGTTGAAGCTATTCTTTTCTTAGATCTCAAGTTGAGTCTGTAAATGTTCAGAATGATTTGATAGCTATGTAGCTGAATTCCTGGAACCAGATGAAAATAAGATCTCCTATTCCTCCACCATCTTGAACTATATCTCTCTCCTTAATTTTTTATTTGCTGCTATTTCTTTGTATATCTTTTTTACCTTACTACTTTTTTTCTTCCTACTGATTTGGGAAAAGCAAACTCTATTATTTTAGTCTTATAGTGGTTACCCTTGAAATTTGGCCATGTATTTTTCAATCTACCCCATTCTAATTAAAGGAATTTTTTACTTTCATTCCTTAATGACACAATGCTGTTAAAACTCAGAATACCCTCTATTTCAACTCACATGCAGTTTCTGCCCCATTCTGTCTCTTAAAATATGTTAACACCACATCAGGCATTATTTTTATTATAATTAATAAAGACATTTTTGTTTCTAATTACATATTTACTTATTTCCTCTTCTTGCATGTTATTCTCCCAAGATTGTTTTCATTTTTTTAAAAAGATTTTATTTGTTTATTTGACAGACAGAGATCACAAGTAGACAGAGAGGCAGGCAGAGAGAGAGAGAGGGAAGCAGGCTCCTTGCTGAGCAGAGAGCCTGATGCGGGACTCGATCCCAGGACCCTGAGATCATGATCCAAGCCGAAGGCAGCGGCTCAACCCACTGAGCCATCCAGATGCCCCTATTTTTATTTTTCTTGAATAAATTATTTAAAAGTTCCTTTAATGGACACTTCTTAATGTAACCTACTTTTATTTTATCTGTTTATTCACATCAGTCCAGATCTTAAAAGATGCATTTGCAAGGTATACAATTGGTAGTAGTAGTATTACTTGAGATACTTTTACCTCTACCTTATTGATGTTGGGAAGTTTACTTCAATAAACATATTTCTTCTTATATGTCATTTTCCATTCTATTCTAACCTGATTGTTTTAAAATAATTTTCTGCCTCTGGTAAACTTCAATATCTTTACAAAATCCTTTGCCTGAACTTCTTTTTATTTATCTAGCTTAAAATGAGTTGTTTCTGAAATCTGTAGATTCATATGTAATTTTTTTTAAATAATTATATCTTGAAACTTTTCAGATGTTTCTTCTTCAAACATTGTCTCTTCTCAATTCCATTTTCTCCTTCTGGAATCCAGACTCAATTGTACAAATAATTGAAAAAAAGAGGCAAAATTTACCCTTTTTCAAAAATTTTAATTTTTTTTTAAATCATGGTCTCCATATTCTGTTGTAAGTTCTCCAGATATATTTTTCATTTCTTTAATTTTCTTTTCAGTTTGTCCAGTTTGCTCATTATTATAATCAATGCATTTTGGAGATTATATATATATATATATATATGTGTGTGTGTGTGTTATATATTCTTTATTTAGTTTGCCTAATAATCCCTGAAATTTTCTTATTACTTTCACTGTCAATATATTTTTAAACATTCTGTATTCTGACTTTAATCATTTTTATATCAAATGAATGTGGAGGAATCTACATCTATTTTTTGGTTTTATTTTTGTTTGTTTATTTGTTTAGTTTTTTTTTTTTCTCCTACTTTGGCTAATTCTAATTCATGTGTCTGGTGATTTCTGATTATAGGTTTATATTTGTTTGACTTTTACCTGCAGCCATTTTAGTCATGCTAGTAAGATCTTCTTTCAACTGGCTCAAGACATAGTACCTGATGACAGATCCATGCATTGTATCTGCATTTTCCCTCAGGGCAACAATGTTTCTTGCTCCTCAATATTGCAGGCACCCAGTTGAATCCATTTTAATGGGATATCCTTGATATGTTCCCTTTTTATTACAAACCCAGCAATACATTCAAAAAGTAAAATTTATTTAGATCTATTAATAATACAAACGGGGGTAATCCTAGGGTTTCTTGTTTGTCATAGTGTCAGAAATAGAGGTCTGCTCCTACACATACCTGTGTAATTTTTCTTTATCAGATTTGAACATTTGCTTAATCGTGTATAATATACTGCTCTGATAGTTTGCAATATTGATGGAGACTCATCCTGTTTCTCTTTTCATTGCAGTATTGTCTTATATTAGTTATTCTATAATTATTAGTATATCAACTTTATTATTACAGCCAGTTATGGAAAAGTATTCTTATCTCCTTCTGGTAAGGCATTTTAATTTAAATCAAGTAATCTGTTACAACATAGGACAGATAATGTATGCATCACATAAAAACTCCTTTAAGTAGATTTTGTTTTTTTTTATTTTTGTAGTCCCTGAATCTAGGACAATGACTCTTTTATGGGTCATCTAATAAATGTATATTGAATTAATATAAATATGTGCAGGAGGAAATAAATGAAGGAAGGAGGGAGGGAAGGAAGAAAAAAGAAAAGAAGATAGGGAAAAAAGTAGTGGCATTGTGCTCAAACAAATAAAAGTCCTTATTTCAAACAATATAGATTATCTAGTAACAAATTATTATTGATTTTTTAGTAATTTGTTTATATATAAAAGGCAAAGTGACCAGAAAACATAATAACCTATTCATTGTGTATTTATTAATTTTATTCCATAATAATGTACATTCCCCTTTAGATCTACTTATGGATTATGTTGGTTGCAAGTAGGTTAAAGGTTATATAAATGCAAGTATGAGTAAGTATTCAAAAAATTCTCATTCAGGGGCACATGAGTGGCTCAATGGGTTAAGCCTCTGTTTTCAGCTCAGGTCATGATCTCAGGGTCCTGGGATTAAGCCCTGCATCAGGCTCTCTGCTCAGCGCAGAGTCTGCTTTTCCCTCTCTCTCTGCCTACCACTTGTGATCTCTCTCTGTCAGATAAATAAATAAAATCTTTAAAAAATCAATTTAAGAATTCTCATTTAAAAGTGTTAAGTACTCTGGTTATTATATTAAATCCACACAAAATTATGCTGTTGTGATAGGAAAAATTTAAATAGCCAGGCATCTTTATTGTGAATCCATTATCCATCATTCATTATTATAATCTCTTTTCCTGAACTGTTCATTTTATTCAAAGTTTATAAATAATAATTGACAATTTGGCTGATAAAAAGTGTGTGGGGGAGGTCACCTGGGCTCAGTGGGGTAAGCCTTTGCCTTCGTCCCAGGTCATGACCTCAGGGTCCTGGGATTGAGCCCTGAATCAGGCTTTCTCCTCAGCGGGGAGCATTCTTCCCCCTCTCTCTCTGCCTGCCTCTCTGCCTACTTGTGATCTCTCTGTCAAATAAATAAATAAAATCTTAAAAAAACAAACAAACAAAAAAAAACAAAAAAAAACTATAGTTAAACTATATCTCATTTAGAGTCACCTAATTAAATTTAATAATAAATATGATAAATATAATCTCAACCAAAACATTTGATCTTGAAATTCCAAAGATATTCTGGAGATCCTTAAATAATCGTTTCATACATCTGTGTTTTACAAGATAGCCTGTGGCATCTTTTAGGAATTGATTCCTATAAATCATATGTAAGTGGATAGGCTGATATGAATCCTCAAAAATATTAAACAGTATTAGTAACACATTTAGCCCATGTCTGTTAAACTAAAACAGAATTCTAAAATTCCATCACTGCAAAAAGTCAATATAACATTTTTTGGGGTTGTGATGTAACATTATTCTAATTCTCACAAAATTATTCTGCCAGGTGTCAAGTCCCACCCAATTCTGCAATTATGTTGGCGTGTGTCATGAGAAACTCTAAGTATTGATGAATATCATTATGAGTTCACAGATCTGTACGCATGGCTGGAATCCACCCTACTTTAAAACTAAAGAAATGTTATCAGTGATTTAAGGACTTGCAGATATTTAAAAGTCTAGAAGAGTGGAAGTACTAATTAAATGATTAATAGATAGACACATAGATGGAAAGATAGATACATAAAGTTTGGCATTTTTTTGGTGTTTATAGTAACTTGTTTATAAGCTCTTATTCTAAATTACATGCGTATTGAGGATAGATACAAGTCCTAGTTCAGACAAACAATCATTACTACCACCATTAAAAATTCAACTCAGCTCAAGAATAATTTACTATCCTCTATTCTGTTAAATAAATAAATTAAGGAACACTAGTAATTTTACTCTTAAAAAAACAGTTTATAGTTATTACTTTTCCCCAAAATAAATTTATGATAATTAGTCTAAATATATCTTTCAATTTTTTTTTTTTTTTTTTAAGATTTTATTTATTTATTTGACAGAGAGAGATCACAAGTAGGCAGAGAGGCAGACAGAGAGAGGAGGAAGCAGGCTCCCTGCTGAGCAGAGAGCCTGATGCGGGGCTCGATCCCAGGACTCTGAGATCACGACCTGAGCCGAAGGCAGCGGCTTACCCACTGAGCCACCCAGGCGCCACCTCAATTTTTTTTTTTAATAGGAATTCCTGGGGCACCTGTGTGACTTAGTTGATTAAGCATCCTACTTGGTTTCAGCTCAGGTCCTGATCTCAGTGTTCTGAGATCAAACCCTGCATCCAGTTCCATGTTCATTGGGAAGTCTGCTTGGGATTCTCTCTATCTCTGCCCCTTCCCTCCATGTGCACATTTTCTTTCTCTAAAATAAATAATAAATAAATATAAATAAATAAATAAAGGCATTCCTATTAAAATACTAATAATAAGGACCAATATTTATTAAACTATTTTAATTTACTAATCTCATTTTTCTCTCATATTAACTCTATGAGTTGGACTGACATTATTAACCATTTTTTTTTTGCTAAGGTTACTGATATTTAGAAAAGTTCAATAACATGTCCAAAGTCACACAGCCCTCTCTCACAGATTAAAAATGAGGACTTTAATTCAGGCTTTATGATTCTAAGCCAATTATACTTTCCACTACAATATGGTTATTATTTTTCTCTCATAAAATGTACATCACACTGTTCATTATGTTTGACTGGGAGCACCCCAATCAAAATGTGTATATAGCTTATCTTTAGGATAATCAATATTTAAATTATTTCAAAAATGTATTTCTTAACAATTTCTAAAACCCAAGTATTTAAAGGTTTTTACCAGTTATGCCTACTATATTTATACTACAATAGGAGATTTTATTTTATTTTTATTTTTTTATAAAGATTTTTATTTATTTATTTGACAGAAAGAGATCACAAGTAGCCAGGCAGAGAGAGAGGAAGGGAAGCAGGCTCCCCGCTGAGCAGAAAGCCCGATGTGGGGCTCGATCCCAGGACCCCAGGATTATGACCTGAGCCAAAGGCAGAGGCTTAACCCACTGAGCCACCCAGGCGCCCCAGAGATTTTATTTTTATGGTCCTACTACCTATATAAGTTAAGGCTTCAAATGTTTACAAAAAGCATTTATAATATCTAATATGCCTTTAGTTTTTTTCCTTTTTCTAAGAAAAAGAACTGAGTGTGTTTTTCAATGAGTTACAAAGATGGGGAAAAAACATTGTTTTCCATTTTATCTTTTTTTTTTCCCAAGCATTTAGCTTTAAAGGCTTTTCTGGAGTTTTGTTTCTATGAAAGCACTTTGGATCATAATTTATGAGGTAGGTTGAATCAGATAATAATGTATGCCATTTATACTTTATCATACTCACATAGCTTTATGGGTGTGTACCTTAGAGGCACGGAGGCAAATTTTTATTAACACATGTTTATACATAATTGACCAATTGGGAAGTGGTAAGAAGTAATGGCTGTGATTTACATAGACTAAGAAATGTCTTAGAGCACCTCACCCTGTCTGGAGCCCCCACTGTGACAGATGAGCCAATGCCTGTGGGGGATGACAGCATGCTATTTATGGCATTTCCTTCTGAGACAATTAAGTAACATATGCCAAGACCATAGGGATTATCTTTGAGCTACACAGTATGTAACTCTATCTGAAAAGAAATATAATATTTTACAAATTTGACAAACCATAAGAAAACTTAAATTGATTCACCCATTTTAATAAATGCAATAACTTTTTTGTGCCTTAATAAGATTTATTTCTTGATAAGGGTATGTTATAAAAAATTAACATGTTATATGCATGTATTATTCAGAAAATATGGCATATTTATTTTGTTGGGGTATAATCTTCATAATGAACTCTTACACAAGCAACTTATTTTAACAGCTGCTTTCCCATTCCATATTCAAACCAAACCAAATGGAAAAGTTGGTTCACTGTAGAAATAAAAATTAATTTCTTATGGTAGTACTGCACTATTACTCAGCATGCTGTAATTTGAAGAAGACAATGGGTTGACCTGGGAGAATAAGTGGTAAGGAAGGGAAGATTTAGATATCAAGATGGTTACCTCTCTTGTAACATTGTCTTCAGTGACACCGTTGAAGTTGGCTCAGTGTAGTGCTGGTTTATTGGGAGAATTTATATGGCCCAAGCTATACCTTCTAAGCACTTTAGGTTTACTATTTCCATTTTATTATTGAAGTCATTAAGGTCTAGAGAGATTTATCTAGAAACGCAAGTTCTAGTTGGAAGCTAATTATAAATGAGAAAGAATACATTTGAGAATGCTAGGAATAGAATCAGTAGAGTGGGGGATCCAAGATGGTGGCAAAGGAAGATTGGAATTAACCTCCTCCCATAGACACATCAAATCTAAAGCTACATATGGATTATTTCCCTTTGAAAAAAAATCTGAAAACTAGACAAACTGCTCTCTATAACAGAAAATAAAAGGACCACACTGAAATGGGAAAGAGGCAGACACAGTCAGACAAAAAAAAAAAAAAAAACACAAAAAAACCCATGCTGGTGGATGGCAGCACACAATAGAGAGGAATTTCAACAGAGAAGCACTCCTTCCAGAGAAATGAGGGGTTGGTGCCCACATTAGGTATCCTCATCCCAGGATCTACACTAGAGTTATTAGACCCCAGTATGTCTTGTTTGGAAAACTAAGGAGCAGACATCAAGGATCCCAAACTGTTGTAGGAAACAGATTTCCCTCTTAGAGGGCTCATATAAGGTCTTACTTGCCTTGAGAGCCAGTGAAAAAACAGCACTTTGAAAAGTAACTAGACTAATTGGAGTGAGACACTTGTTGATCTGGGGGCATTGACTGGAGAGGCGGGGGACAGTAGAGATGTTTCCCAAAGATGAAGGTAATGGCAAATGCTGCTATTGCACTGTCCATATAGCCTAGTAGCACAGTCAAGCAAACTTTCACATGGTACCTACCATTGATTCATTGGGAAGAACGGGGATGAGAATTCATGGTAATTTGCTGAGACTGGATAACATGGGCAGTTGCAGCAGACCCCTGCTCCCTGGCTAGGGTAGGTGAGCAGGAACAGTCATAGAGTTCTCTAGATCCTTAACTAAATTCTGTGAGCACAGGCAGTTGCAATACTCTCTTGTCCACTGGCTAGTGAAATCAAGCCGTCATGGCATGTTACTGCTCTTAGCCTAAAGCTGTTATCCAGGGATAGACAAGGTACTATCCTAATGCATTACTGAAACCCATGGGCAGATGTAGCCAAGACATTTGCTCCACTTCCTTTCTGAACATGAAGAATATACCCCACCTCCATCACTTTCCAGATACCTTGCTAAAGCCAGTGGTACACAAAGTCCAAAGAGGGACACCTCTTATTTACCTGGCCCTGGTGGCCAAGAGGGTTGGGGTTCAGAGCTCCACAGGACTGTAATAATTGGAAAGATAGTTCTTGACAGGCCAGTATCCTGAGGGCACTATACAGAGAGCAGACTGAAACACTACCTTAGTTTTCGTATAAAAAAGGCCTCCTTACTTAGTTTGGAGCTTCAACCTGAGGGATAGATTTCAGGTTTTTCACATATGTAGAGACTAAGGAGGTATTTCCAGGAAATGTAAGCAGGGAGACATCATCCTTGTGTAGCCCCTTGGCCTCACTAAAGCACAATAAAACTTCCCAGAAAGGAGCTTATACACTTCTCTGGAGTCCCAGTTTTTGAAACTGTTGCCCAAAGACACCTCCAGATCTCCTGATTGAAGAGTCAACAGGGATTACAATTGAAGTCCTAAAGAACTATACAAATTTGCACATTTTAGAAGATTTTGCTTTAGGGTCTGGCTTCCGATCTGCCTGAAACTATGTGCTAAGTGCTTTGCTTGTATCACTGACAGATCTTGGCATACTCTAAAAAATGAGGATATGGCAGGAATAAATTTGGCTGTTTTGACAATCACAAAGGTTTGAGAGACAACCAAACTTAGGGCAAGGTTGAATAAGAAGGATCTTGACCTAAACAAAACCACTTTTTCAAGAGTGAGAGAGGTAGCTGTTTTACATAATACACAGAAACCAACCCAGAATCAACAAAATGAGAAAACAAAGATATGTTTAAAAAAAAAAAAGACAAAACCTCAGAAAAAGACCTTAATGATATGGAGATAAGTAACTTACCTGATCAAAAATTCAAAGTAATGTCATAGGATGCTTACTGAATTCTGAAGAATGAATGAACACATCGGTAACATCAGTAAAGAGACAGAAAACCTAAGAAAGTGCCAAAAAGAGTAACAGAGCTGAAGAATACAATAACTGGACTGAAAAATTCCACTAGGAGGGCTTCAAAAGCAGACTGGATGAGGTGAAAAAACAGACCAGCAAATTAGAAGATGAAGTAATGAAACTCACTCAGACATAGCAGCAAAAAAGAAAAAGAATTTTGAAAAATGAAGATGAAAAGGATAAGAATAATACAAAGAAAAGAGGTAAATAAATAAATAAATAAATAAATAAATAAATGAGATCAGTTACGGGACTTCTAGATCAACATCAAGTAGAATGACATTCACATTATAGGGCTACCAGAAGGAAGAAAGACAGAGAAAGGAGCAAAAAAAAAATTTTTTTTTGAAGAAATAATGGCTGAAAGCTTCGTTAACCTAGATAAGGAAACAGACATCCAGTTCCAGAAAGCCTAGAGATTTTGAAATAAGATGAACCTAATGAGAGCCACACCTAGATACATTATAATTAAAGTGTCTAAAGTTAAAGATAAAGAGAGAATCTTAAAAGCAGCAAAAGAAAAACAACTTGTTACATACAATGGAAACCCCCAAAGGCTATCAGCAGATTTCTTCACTGAAATTTTGCAAACCAGAAGAAAGTAGTATAACATATTCAAAGTGCTGAAATAAAAAGATAAATATTTTTCCAGACAAGAAAAATGTAAAAGAGTTTATCCTATTAAACTGGTCTTACAGAAAATATGAAGAGACTTCTTTAAGCTAAAAAAGAAATGGTACTAATCAATAATAAAAAAATATACAAAAGTAAAAATATCACTAGAAAAAACAAATATATAGTAAAGGTAGATAATTAATCCCTTTTAAAGCTACTAAGATAAACCTCAGAGCAACTAAGTTAGTCAGTTAAGTGTCTGCCTTCAGCTCAGGCCATGATCCCAGGGTCTTGGTATACTCCCTCTCCCTCTGCTTGCCCCTCAGCGCCTGCTTGTGTTCTCTCTCTCTCTCTCTCAAATAAATAAGTTAAATTAAAAAAAATAAATCTACTAAGATGTTTAAAATACTAAATTAATAGCATTATCTAAGACAACAGTAATTAGTTAAGGGATACACACACACACACACACAAAATGTATAAAAAGTGACATCCAAAACATAAAACATGGGGTAGTAAAACTAGAGTTTTGAAATGTGTTCAAACTGAAGTTGCTATCAAATTAAAATAGAGTGTTATATATAAATGATAAAAAAGTAACCAAAGTAAACAGAGTAAATACACAAAAGAAAATGAGAAAGGAATCTAAACATAACACTAAAGAAAGCCATCAAACCACAGGAGAAAAGAGAAAGAGAAGAAATGAACAGAGAAGAACTGTAAGAAAACAGCCCTAAAAACAAATAACAAAGTGGTAATTAGTACATACCTATCAGTGATTGACTTAAGTGTAAATGGAATAATTCTTCAGTTAAAATACATAGTATGGCTAAATGGATTTAAAAAATATATACATGTATATAATGTCTACAAGAGACTCACTTCAGAAGTAAGAACAAACACAGACTAAAAGTGAAATGATGGAAAAAGATATTTTATTTCAATGGAAACAAAAATTAAGCTGTTCTGTACTCACATCAGACAAAATAGACTTTAAGACAAAAGCTGTAATAAAAGACAAAATCACTATATAATGATAAAACAGTCAATCCAGCAAGAAGATATAATATTTACAAATCTATATACACCCAACATAGAAGCATCAAAATATAGAGAGTAAATATTAACATACATTAGGGGAGAAATTGACAGTAATACAATAACAGTAGGAACCTTGCACAGCTCATTTACATCAGTGGATAGATCACCCAAACAGAAAATCATTAACAAACATTGCGCTTAAATGACACGTTAATTCAGGTGGACTTAATAGATATAGAGAAAATATTCCATCCAAAAACTGAAGAACGCTAATTTTTCTCAAGTGCATATGGAACACTCTTCAGGATAGATCACGTTAGACCTCAAAACAAGTCTCAATAAATTGAGGAAGATGGAAATCATACCAACAATCTTTTCCAAATAGAATGGCATGAAACTAGAAATCCATTACAAGAAGAAAGCTGTAAATATGATAAATATGTGGAGATTTAACATGTTATTGAATAACTATTAGAAGAAATAAAAAGAGAAATAAAAAAAAAATCCTTGAGATAAAAAAGTGGTTTTAAGATGAAGTTCATAGAAGTACAAATCTACATCAAGAAACAAGATAAACCTAAAGTAAACATTTTCATTTTTCTAAAGATTTTATTTATTTATTTGACAGAGAGAGAGATCACAAGTAGGCAGAGAGGCAGGCAGAGAGAGAGGAAGAAGCAGGCTCCCTGCTGAGCAAAGAGCCCAATACGGGGCTCGATCCCAGGACCCTGGGATCATGACCTGAGCCAAGGCAGAGGCTTTACCCACTGAGCCACCCAGGCGCCCCCATGACCTAGTTTTAAAAGACCTCTATAAAGACTAGTTTCTGGTAATTATAAAAGAAAAAGTAAGGAAGGAAGGAAGGAAGGAAGGGAGGAAGGATGCTAAAAGAAAGAAGAAAGGAATGGAAGGGAGGAGGGAAGAAAGGAAAGGAAAGGGAAACAAGAAAGAGGGAAGGCGGGAGGGAGGAAGGAAGGAGGGAAAAGAAAGAGTGAGCTAGCAAGCAACAAAAAAGAAAGGAAAAGGAAGGAAGTAAAAATGGATTTGAAAAAGACAACTTAAACGGAAGTTAACAGAATCTCCTGGCCCCCTAGAAGTTATTCATGTGGTCTCTCAAACCATAGCGCAATGTAAGAGAGTGACTTTATAACAGCTTTTGAGTCATTTCTTATGATAACCGCAGTGTCATGACCTTCCTATTTTGCTACCTCAATAGGTGAAAAGACCATGAAATTGGTGGTAAAACAATGGCAATGCCAGATTTTCATACTGGATCCATAAACCTTGCAGTAGGCTCTGTTGATTTCTGAAAATTTGACATGTAAGTCTATCTTATATTTATACACTGCTTTTAAGTTGAGAAATAATTTCATATATATCTTATTTAATCTCTGTTCAATTTATTTCATAGCAATTTCTGCTAGAATCAAACAAATCTTAATTTATAATGTTCAAAAATCTGCCTTGCATACATTCTCTTTTTCCTCCACTTTGCTTCTTTCCGTTATTCTGTCATTCTCACTCATTTTCTCTCCTTCCATCTACACATGCTTCTTGAGTTTCTTTAATGAGACCAACACTGCAATAAACACTGGTCTTTCTAATGCTGGGCAGCTCTGAGCAGTGTTTCCTGGTTTCCTGAAACCTATACCCTCAGAATCACAGCACTCTTGGCTCCACAGCCCCAAACACTTTTTTATGTAAAGGAATAAGACAAAATAGCATGGCAAATATTTATTGGCTAAGTTTTATTCTCATTGAATTTTATTTCTGTATCTCATCCCATTTCTAGGTGGGTTGCAAATGAGAGAAAAAAAAAAAAAAAACAGAGAAAGGCTGGCTATATTATTCCCTCTAAAAATTATCTAATACAATATTCAACACCTACTGTGAAAGAAAAATAGAAGATTGATTATGCTGAATGTCATAATTTTTTCAGAATGGATGTCAGCTAGAGCAGTTAGAGAATACTATAGTCCTTATTATAGTGGTATAAACCCAGGATCCTTTACAAATATAACTTCATGAATGTTGCCCTTCATATACTAGTCACTTAAGTAAGTGGATTTCTACTAATTATTTCTTAACCGATTGAGCCACTCAGGTGCCTCCATCAATTATTTCTAATTATGTCTTTCCTTCCAATTAACAGAAGCTGACAATGATGTAGTCTTGTAATACAAGGTTTTATTGTTGTAGCATCTTTCGCTCTTCATTTTCACTCTTTTTCCATGAAGTTTTCCTTCTTTCCAGTAATTACTCCTGTGTTAACAAGAATAGACTCAGAGAAATAATGACCCAGTGGAGAGGCTAAATACAATACTTAGAAATCCTTTAGATTTCAAGGAATAGACAGTAAGTTTAAGAATTTACAGGAAGGCTACTGGGATTCTCAAGATTGTGGAGAGAGTGAAGAAACAGCATTGGAAATTGGTCAGAAAAAGACAGCTACAGAGCCTGGGATGTGGAAGGCTCAGCCATCCACACTTAGTTGGAATGGCCAGATCTCAACAAAGAGTCTTCCACTAACTAGTGACCTCGTTGTCTTTAAGTCATTTGTTCCAGACGCAAAAGCCAACCGGGGCATTCAATTAGCTGATCCTCAACCACAGGCTAGTGCCCTGGCTAACATTAACGGGCAGTAGGAAGGTTTCCAGTTCTACAGTGGGGGGCAAGATTATTGCCTCCAACATAATGGAATAAGGAGTGGGAATGATGACAATCCCTAAAAGTGTGTGGGGGGGAGCTGAATGCTACCAAAAAGGACTGTTTACTAGAACCTATTAAAACATGAATAATTTGAAATGATAGTAAGTGTAACATAATTTGCATCATGTAACTAAAAGATATGGGTAGGAACCTGCACAAGGTAGCAGAGATAAGAGGTTGCTAAGAGATCATAGAATTTCAATTGTTAAGAGTCTCAGAGCTGGAACGAACTGAAGAGAGAGCCTGCCAGGCACCATGGTGATTCTGTCAATGATGAATCTGATGTTTGGGATGAGATGATTCCATGCTGCCACCAGATTATTTCAAAACATGGCTTGAGGGGTGCCTGATGGTTCGGTATGTTAAGCGTCTGCCTTAGGCTCAAGTCATGATCCCAGGATCCTGGGACTGAGCTCCACATTGGGCTCCTTGCTTGGTGGGGAGACTGCTTCTCCCTCTTCCTTTCCCTGCTGCTCCCACTGCTTGTGCTCTCTCTGTCAAATAAAATAAATAAAATCTTAAATAAAATATGGCTTGAGTCCATTTTTGTGGAATTCCTCTCCGCATAATGGAAAGAACTCCTCCCAGGACCTCTCCTCACTTATTGCCAGCTTCTAATGCATCTGTGGTCTTCTTGAGTCTTCAAGAACTCCTTTAAAGCATCAACTAAAGGAGATTTGTTGAATATAATTAATAAAGTTCTGAGAGGATACTACATATAATGGTTGGGTTTACACACAAACCCAAAGTTTAATCATTTTGATTAATTGACCATTTAATAACTAGATATTAAACTATTAGTTAAAATAAAACTCATAATTTTCAACTGCTATATTATAACTATAATTCCATTTATTTTATGGGAGCATTAAAAATGTTACCTTTTTTATAAGCTTTTCTTTATTCCTCTAAATTGATATAATATCTTCTTTCCCAACTTCTCATTTTTTTTCCTAGCCTTTGTGTGCTTGAGTTCATGAAGTATGTCTTATTTCAGTTTGTATATTTGCATCTCTCTCTCTTCTTAGGAAGCCTGTGAGCAACTTCCCCAGAACACTGCCTACCACCACTCTAAACCAGAAAAAGCTACATGCACATTAAGAAAGTCATCAAAATCGACAATGTTCGGGCATCAAACACCTACGAAAATGGCAAACAAATATTGGGTACTTAGAAAATTAGCAAAGATCTAGCAGTCTGAAATAAGGGGGCAATCTGTACTATTAAGAAAATTACTTAATTTGGCCTCTTAGATGACCAAAAGTATTTAAGACAAACTTTAAAAGTGCAATAAGTAGCAAACAGTTCCTCAGCTACTATTTTAGGACATGTAAATTGCTACAACCACTTTGCAGGGAGATTTATCAAAATTTAATGCCATTATAAATATACCTCCCCCTTGGCTCAGCAATCTCATTTCTAGGAATTCATCCTACAGAAATTCTGGTACCACTGCAGAAAGATGAAAATATAAGGAGATTCATTAAAACATTGTTGGTGATGCCAAAACCTGGAAACAACCCAATCGTCCAGAAATAAAGTAATGGCTTAATGAATGTGACATATTCTTGTAATAAAATAAGATGCAGCTTTGAAAAGAAATCAAATAGATCTCAATGTACTGATTTGGAAGGATGGCCAAAATATATTATAAAGTAAAAACACCACACTAACGAGATCTATAACTCTGCTAAATCTCCCTATATGGATCTATGTGTCAAGGAAATATTCGGTAGACATACACAGAAAACTGAAAAAGAAATCGTCCTTGAGGAAAATATTAACTGGTCATACTTCTTTATTTACATTTCTGTATTTTGCCAATCTTTTCAAATATATGATATTACCCTTACAATCAGAACACTTTAAAGACAAAAAACCCCCCACAGGTTCTCCATTTGCATGTGTAAAGTTATATACACATGGACTTTAAAAAGATTAGATGTAAAGTGGAAAAATCAAATTGCAAGACAATTGGTACAGTGTGTTTCCAATTTAGTTAAAATAGGTTTATTTAGAATAAAGATTAGCAAGTTATAATAAAAACTTAATAGTGATTATTGCTGATGGGAATTTGTGATTTTTATATTTTCTTATATTTTAAAAAATTTCTATGACAGACCTGTGTTGTTTTTATTATTGAGAAAGCAAACAATAGCACACCAGTTTAAATATAACTTATTATTATGCATGTTATAGAAAGATTTTTATTCCAATTTATTGCAATAATCACACTGAAATTTTAGGGAAAATATGAAGAAGTCAACATAGTTTTTAAATATCTTTTCATCAAATATTTATCTTCACTTATTCACAAAATACACAAAACTATTTACATAAAACAAATCTTAATATAAATATCAGATAATGAAGGCCAGCATACATGAATTTAGATTGTTGTTATATGCTCAATAAAACTGAAAATTATACTCGGGAATTTTATAAAAAAGTGATTCTCATTTTTTTGTAGGGAAATGGAGAAGTGAGAAGGCAAATGTACTGAAAATGATGGTTAAGTGAATAAGGTGCTTATAAATGTATGACCATGCACAACTATGTAGCAATAGCTATGTACCAATATTGTCTTAAGCACATTAAAATACTGAATTATCTCGCAACAGTCCTAGGAACAGCAATCATTAAAATCCCCATCTTTTATAGATGACACTGAGGCAGAGACATTAAGGAACGTTCTCAAGATCAGGTTATCTACTCAATATAAAAAATATTAGGCCAGGTACGCCTGGGTGGCTCAGTGGGTTAAGCCTCTGCCTTCAGTCCAGGTCATGATCCAAGGGTCCTGGGATAGAGACCTGCATCGGGCTCTCTGCTCAGCAGGGAGCCTGCATCCTCCTGTCTCTCTCTCTCTCTGCCTGTCTCTCTGCCTACTTGTGACCTCGGTCTGTCAAATAAATAAATAAAATCTTAAAAAAAAAATGTTAGTCAAGGAGTTGGTAAAATCTGATACTAGAGAGACCCTCATGTGACTGTGATGCTTCAGACTACAGTGTCTGCACGTCGGTCACTAGGTAATCCATCTCTTCCTTTTCAGTCACCCATTATAAGCTTATCCAGCACATGTGAAGCTTTCTAATTTGTAAAAATTCCAAGATTCTACCACCTTGAGCTTTAATCCCAGTATACCTCCCCTTACTTAATGTAATTTAAATATGGATTATCAAGTGGAGTGAGTATTTTGAAGCAGAAGAGCAAGGTTCTTGTCTCATCAAGTCAAAGAATGAACCCCACAGACAAAAGGAGAGTCAGTAAATTGGTAACGTTTTATTAAGCAAGGTTACAAAAAAGCTCTCAGGAATGAGAGGGATCCCAACAGGGTTGCAAACATGGGTCTCCACTGATGGTCTTTTACTTAGAACTGACCAGGAAGCTGGGGGCCTTATCATTCTTGTGATGTCTTGGTTTGAGTAAGGACTGGTGATTACATCTTTAATGGCTTACTTCTTCTTTGGGGTCTGGTCGTTCTTTGTGGTCACAATGTGACTGCCATAGAAAGACCCAACCTCTGACACCCAAGGCAGGGTGTCTGATTTGTTCCCTTATCTCTGGTTTGCTATGACTCAGTATTTCTGGGACTTTTGGTGAACCTGATCACATAGCCCTACATAAGCCCAGTCATGTAGTCCTGTCCTATCTCTCCCTACCTAACCCCTTTTTCCCCTTACTCAATTTCAAGCCCTTTTAATGGTCTGTACCCAAACCTGCCACAACAAGGAGACAAAAAAATCAATCTGCCGATGTTTCCTTTCTTTTGTAAATTCAGACACTGTCTCTTCCTCAGTGTTTATTTACTGCTACATTTTCTTAGCCATGAGTATCAAATTAGTCGTTACTTTGAATAAGCCATTAAAACATTCATTAATACAGGGGCACCTGGGTGGCTCAGTGGGTTAAGCTGCTGACTTCGGCTCAGGTCATGATCTCAGGGTCCTGGGATGGAGCCCCACATTGGGATCTCTGCTCAGCGGGGAGCCTGCTTCCCTCTCTCTCTGCCTACTTGTGATCTTTCTCTGTCAAATAAATAAATAAGATATTTAAAAAAATTCATTAATACATGTTTTTCTCTCACACACATATGTTTTAAAATAATATGTAAAATATTTGAAGATAGAAGGATAAAATAAATGACTTTCTAATGATAACATTTTTGTGACCATGGGATATTTTTGTATAAAATGGTCTTTCCAGTACTCCATAATACCTGCCACACAAACAAATCTTGATCACATTATCAAAGAAATCTCCCTGATTCGTTTTTTCAATTCTAGCAGGGTTATAACACATCTGTTAAAAAAAAAAAAAAAAAAAAAAGTCTTATAATGCTGAGGAAAAACTGTCACTAATTTTAATTCAGATACAGGTAAATTAATATGAAGTTGTAAGACTTAGACTATGTGAGTTTATTCTTTCTCTCTTGAGCCCTATTTATCATCTCTTCCTTCATCCCCAGTCTCTGCAAAACACATATATTTCGTAAGTGAGCTTAGAGTAAAACTACCTGGTTTGAAATCTACTTTCCTCTCATATTGCTACAGTATTAAGCAAGTTCTTTAACTTCTTTGTGTTTTCACTACCAAAGCTATATAAAGGGATAACAATAATAATAGTAGTATCTATATCAAAGGGTGCTTGTGAGGACTGAATAACTTACTGTATATAAAGTAATTGGAAAAAGACCTGGCACATAAAAGAGCCATACTGTGCTTAGTCATTGTCATTTATAAAGATTGAACCAAGCATGCTGTAGTTTAATGCAGTTCTATGGACACTTATGGTTTATTACATATTTTACTATAAAATTTATACAGAACATCAGGAAATATATAGGCACAAAAAAACATAAAATTTCGCACTTCATAGACATCTAGTATCTCATTTTTATATGTGCGTATTACATGTGTCATATCCAGACATAAAAATGAGATTTTTTTTTCTGATTATCAAACAATACAAGTTGAGGAAGACTTGGTTCAAGATTATGGACTGAATTCCAGCATCTATTACCTCTCCTCGCGTAACTTCCCATCTCCAAATGTCTTAATCTGGAAAAACATTTTTTAATTTATTAATTTATTTATTAAATCAGGGTCAGGGGAGGGAGAGGGAGAGCAAGAGGGAGAGAGAGAATCCCAAGCCATTTTCACACTAAGATTGAAGCCTGATGTGATGCTCAACCTTACAACCCTGAGATCATGACCTGAGCTGAAACCAAGAGCTGGACCCAATCAATTGACTAAGCCACCCAGGCACCCCTGCAAAAATGATTTTAAAAAACAGTCTAAAGAAACAACTAATGTTCCAAATGCTATTATGTGAGCTATTGAAGATAGATACAACAAAGATTATACAGAAAGAGAAAAAACACAGCCCTCTACATAGCATACAGAGGAAAACAACTGAGAAATAAGAAATACACCTAGAGAAATTAAACCAGTGAAATCAACAAATGCACCAGGAGAAGATGGGTCTTAAAGTAGAGGAATTGCTTTAAATTCTGTAATCAGAAGAGCAGTCCTGCCTCTCCAGTCCTAATGCCATTATCAATAACCAAGTAGCAGGCCACATAAGCATTTGATCCTGAGGCCTGTATGGACAGAAGTGAATTGCTTCTCAAGTGGTTACCCATGTGAGTAAGAGACATGCTAGGTAACAGATTACATTATACCTTTAAAGAAAAACAAAAGTTCTGTGAAAGAGAGAAGAAATACTTGAAGTCTTCCGATATCAAGGCAAACCACAATCACTTTAGAATCCGGGGAACTGTAAACTGCTGGCTACCTCTATGCCTAAACACCATGAAGTAAAATTTACAGGTCACTATGCCTTCTCCCTCTTTATACAGAGCCTGCAGTCTTCCATCCCACTCATGGAACAGTTTATTCTGGAAACACTTCAGTAAACCAGGCAGGAAACCAACACCAAGTACCCATGATAACGAACCAACTGAGTTCATCATTCATAACTATGGATATGATGGAAACCAAAGTCTTAAAAGAGAAGGACTAAAGTGAGCATACAGAGTATTAGATATGTGTATTAGAAGATATGCAGTAATTAAAAACAAAATAAAAACTTCAGAGATAACTTCAGCATATTTTGAGGGATTGTTTTTTTCACCCTCAAATAAAAGCAAGCTTTTATGAAAAGGAAACATGCAGAAAGCAAAGAAGTTACTAGAGGATAAAAATTATAACAAAATGTCAATAATAGAATGGATTTACATGACAACATAAATCTTGATATTGAAACTGTCCCTTCGGTGCTGAGCAAGCTGAATTTAAAAATACACATTTAAATATCTTGAATTTCTAAATTACTAAAAATTTTCTATGAGAAGGTAAAATAGGAATAAGGATCAGATTTCTTATTAAGCAGATGAGGGATGACAGCATCTTGGAATAAGAAAAGGTCCTACAGAACAATGATGTAAAACTAAAAATCCCAGGCCTAATTAACGTTAAATTAAAACAGAAGAGTAAAATAAAAGCATTTACATCAAGAATCCAATAAGATGACCTCTTTCCAAATGAAAATCTCTGAAATAATTATTTAGGAAAATACTAGGTTATTGAGATTAGAAGTCAAGAGAACAGTGGCAAGTTTCAAGACACAAAGAAAAAGTACTTTAACTTTTTACTCTGCATTTTGGTGCTGAAAAATTTTGCAACAAGAATTGATTTTTGTATTGCTTGTATAAAACAAATAGAAATATACAATTATTCATATCATAGACATTTTGAAGTCTATAGAAAAATCTATAAAGGTAATTAAGATCAAACAAAAATTCACTGCATTTTGATAGTTTTATATATAATTTTAACATTTTACACATGTGCACACACATAATGTACATGTTGGGTTTTATTCATTCTAAATACAGAAATGGCATAGGCTTTTGAAAGAACATGATACACAAAGGGTTTGTTTTAAAGATTTTATTTATTTATTAGAGAGAGAGAGAGAGCATGCATGTGAGACAGAGAGAGCGAACGAGCAAGAGCAAGATCAGGGGCAGGAGAGGGAGAAGCAGGCTCCCCACTGAGCAAGGGAACCTGATGTGGGGTGTGATCCCAGGACCCTTGGATCATGACCTGAGCCAAAGGCCGACTCTTACCCAACTGAGCCACCCAGGCGCCCCACAAAGTTTCTTGATGGCAGATAGTATCCAACTCTTGGTACCTTTTCTTAATTAAAAAAACAACAACTCTATTTGCAATTATTTTTAAAGATACGGAGCTATATTATTCAAATCTCTTGAAAAACAGTACGAATTATGTCACTGTAAGCACGTTTGCTTTGAAGGGAGGGGCAAATATGTTTGGTTTGGTAGTTTCACATATAACACTTCAGTTGTGTAAATGAGTAAATAATTTTAGTTAATACCTTAATAAGTTGCGATTACAATAAATATTTTTTAAGAAAAATCTTATGCTATCAGAATTCATGTCATTCATTTAAAAAACTTTTTAAGTTTAATTTTATAATATCAACTGTAAGGGATATGTGGAAGAAATTGTAATTTAGTTTGTCACAAACAGTTGTGCTCATCTTAAAGTAAATTGTTAGTCTCAACACTGGGGTATCTTTGTAAGCCTGGCTTACAAAGGTTATACTTTGTAAGTACAATCTTTGGCTTACAAAGATTATACTTGGGGCCAGTATAAAGGGACAGATAGTGTTATGATTAAAGTATAGCGAAGTATTGAAATCGCTGTAGCCTATTCTCTTTCTTCCCTCCTCTCCTTTTTCTCTTAAAACTATCTGTTAAAGATTTATTTCTAAATGTTTCTCTATCTCTTAGGTTAGTCCTTTGGATGTCTAAGTATTTTATTTGAATAAGAGATATGAACGTTTGAAAAGAGAATTGGAAAGATGCACTTAATTTCTGTCGTATTTTCATCTATCATCATACCCATCCTCAGCACCCACTCCAAGCCTCAATAAGTAACAAATGGAGTGCAGGAGCCTAGCACAAAAATTGTGTTTCTACTATTAACCTAAGAGGTGAGGATTAACTTAAAGCCAAGGGATTTGGAGAGACCATGTATCTGGGCAATTTTTGTCTGCCCATGTGAGTATGGATGAGCCTGGTAGGTATGGTTATTAAGAAATAGGTATGAAAAATAACTATGATCTGTTCTTGGCAGGATAGAACACACTAGGGAACTGATATATGTTTGATTGATATGTTAATTAACCTTAATTTTAATTATACATTTTAGCTTTTTGATTCTTCAGGTAAGGAGGTATGTGTGTATATATGTCTGAGACTGTGAACTGTTTATATAGAAGAGATACGGGAACCTAAGCCATTTCTTCCTACTATAGAGCAAAACACACACACACACACACACACACATACACACACAGTAGCCCTAGCAATGCAATGGACTTGGAAGATATTTACCACATATTTATACACCATAGAAAACTTTATCTATATTTGCATAGAGTTCTTCTAAATTTAACAAATATTTTATTTCACATAACTACATTTAATTGATATATATAGAAACAGTACCGAAAATAGGCACTGATTCTTGACTGTCACTATTGTCTCAATGCTTGATTTTAATAATGGGATTATTATTGTTCTGTGAGATACAATGTTCTTGCAAAGACATTTGCAAGTGTTATTAGGAAAATTTTAACTACTGTAAATTGAAAGCATGGGATTCTTGATAAAAAATAAGTACACATATTTTAATTAATTTTTGATAAATCGTGTTTTCACTGGTGTTCAATATTTTGAGTAAGAGTTTGGAAGATAAAAATATGATCTTTATCTTTCTTTGATTATTGTCTCATTCACAATTTTTAAAATACATGCAATAATGTCACAATCCAATAAAACATTACCAAAAGTGGTTCATTTTTTTGTCTTTTAAATTCAGACAGTATCTTCAATTTCTACTGTAAATATTCAGTTAATGCTTTTATCTCACAGGTGAGAAAATGACACACTTTGCCAATACTATATTTTTAACATGAGTTCAGTTACATAAATAGTATTATAATTAATTATTACATCATGCTTTAGAAGGGAAGTACAGAGAAGGTTGGTATTAACATGCACGGCACACCATTGTGATATCAATACTCATTTTACTGTTCAGATTTTTTTTAAGCTAATAGCTGTCAAAAATACCCATTATAGGCTAGTCTATAATTTGTAGAAGTCAAGTAATACATTTTTCTGAAGGTATAATGGATGCTCCATGGAGCAATTATTTTAGAAAGACAACTTCATCTCAGCTGTCTCGTGCCAGCAGAACTATTTAAGAGCCTGAGATGCATAATTCAACATGGAAGGGCTGTCAGAGTTGAGAATACCTTTAAATTATAAAAACTTAGCACCACGAGTCAGTTATAATTATAATGGAAATGTAGTTTTCTGTCATTTTATCATGGCAAACATCTCTCAAGAAGCAATTTCGCGTGTTAAAATATTTTGGCAAAGTGACTTTTGATTCCAAGGGGATACAGATTATCTGGTTTTATACCTGAATATTTTTCTTACAAATTGAGTTTAACAGCCTGTACTGCTGAAGATGGCAAACATAAGAGTATTATTAAAATCTCACTGGAAAATCTCAGAGAGACCATAGGCTATAGTAACTCACCAAGGCAGGTCTAGTTATGCACAAAAATATATTATTTTAATAGCAAAATATGACAGGCAGTTCTTCATCTGACATCCAATTATTTTACATAGCAAATATCTGAATATAAAAATCATTGCAATTTTAGACAAAGTCCCTTTTTCTAGCAAGTATTTTCATGATTAAAAATTAAAGTAAAGTAAAGTAAAGTTCAAGATCTTCCTGGATTCTTACATTCATTGCTTTTGAGGACTTACCCTAAATTTTCTACTCTCCATATGGTAGTTCTTATCTTCTTCCTGTTCTACAAAGTTTTTACTATAGTAGAAGAGTAAAAAGAAATGTGTGTGTGTGTGTGTGGTTTGAAAATAAACTACAAAAGAAGAACACAGTAACATGTATCACAAACTTCAAGTCTTCTTGAAAAATTCCAAAAAATGAAATGTTTACATGAATCCAGATTCCACAGTTGTATTCCACCATCTGGAGCAACAGGAATCATGCTGAGCATTAAATTTTGCAAACTAATATTAAAAATACTTCTTTAAAAAAATACTTCTCAAGGACAATGAGTGTATTTGTGAACTTTATGTTAGTATTTATCTCATATTGGCTGTGACAGTAAATGATTATTCCTTTTTCCAAATAGTTTGGATAAACTTTGGATGCTTGGTTTATTTCCAGCAATGAGTAGGGTGATATCTTTATTGAGTTTCTATTATGTATATCACATTTTCAACTCTGTATTTTAACCAATATAAAGATAATTTTACATTACAATTTAGAATATTAAATTGTCCATTTTTAATAAAATCAAGTTAAGTAAGAACCTTATCCAATTAAAATAGATTGAGGAAAATGGATAAAAATATAAATTTGATTGTATTTTCAGTTCAACAAATGTTAAGTGTATTATATGTCTGAGGTATTTTTCTAGCCACTAAGGATATATCCATTAAAAACAAAGACAAAAATTCTTTTGATCAGGTGGTTCATATTGTTCATTTAAAGGAAAAATAGAAAATTCAGTTGGATAAACACCTGTTTTGGAGACAAGTATATTTAACTTAGATTATTTTATCATAAGGCTTCAATACTTTCTAGAAATGAAGATATAATTCAGTACAATCAAAAAGAGTCCTAGTAATGTTCTTATTTTAAGAGGTATAAGAAAATAATTACCCTGACACCTATGAAATCCTAAAAATAAGGATAAAATGCACATGTGAGAGGAAGGGGAAAGAAAGGAAGAAAGGTGTACTGTGTACTTAACTTATGCTAGTTGTTTTAACTTTTATTATATCCTTGAATCCAAACAGTAACATTAGGAGAACAACATTAGTAAAAACTGAGAATCATCAAGTTAAGCAACATTCCCAGCAATTCATAATATTTTTAAAAAGGTAATTAAATCAGGTATTTCTAGTTCTGCAACTTCTACCAACTTATTTTTAGGAAATCTTCACAGATCAAACAACCTAAAATGATATTTACAAATACGCTAACTCATCTTCTTACCTCTGGAAAGAACCCATTGTTCCTAAGGAAGATGAATTCTCCAAGAGGATGGTTTATAAAATACTGCAATATTATTTTTTTGTTACAGCTGGAACATATCTTTTTCCATTTTGTGTTAAGTTTTTGCTTAAAAACACACATGTGTATACACACACTTACTGAAAAACATATATCAAGGATTCGAGTTAATTTTGGAATGCCAAATATTTCCTCCTATCCCCTACTCTGCTTATTTTCATTTAAGATAAAAAATACTTACAATTAATAACTGAAAATTTTCCATATTAAGTTAAAGAAAAAGGTATAAATGATGCATTTTTCTTGCCCAGTATGATAGTTTTATAGACATTGTAATGCACTGATTTCTTGATTATCACAGAATTAAATGTATTTTGCTGAAAAAATTAGTGTAGTCATGGTATTATATTATTGTATCATGGAGATAACCATTATCTAGAAGATAAAGAAAAATGCATTATAGTAATGCACTACCCATATGATTACTTCTAGTATAATGCTGTATAATGCTTAAATTAATTCCAAGTAATTTCCTAATTTTATTTCAGCACAACCAGATCACAAGTCATAGGGAATTAGAATATAAAACTTAACCAATATTTTATTTGATTCATTTTGACTGAATTATGAACTTCTATAAAGCATGACATTTCTGAAAACGTTAATTGCTTGAGCAGGAAACAATAATTTGTATTTGGTGGTCACTGTGAATAAATGAATGGAATTCAAAACTGACAAGTAATATGAAAAGCTCTATTTATAACATAGTCAGGTGGAAGAAAATTTTTTTAAAAATAAAGAGAGGGCGCCTGGGTGGCTCAGTGGGTTGGGCCGCTGCCTTCAGCTCGGGTCATGATCTCAGGATCCTGGGATCGAGCCCCACATGGGGCTTTCTGCTCAGCAGGGAGCCTGCTTCCTCCTCTCTCTCTGCCTGCCTCTCTGCCTACTTGTGATCTCTCTCTGTCAAATAAATAAATAAAATCTAAAAATAAATAAATAAATAAAGAGAAAGGAGTCAGAAAGAAAAAAATAGAGGGCAATATGAGAGGGAAATAAAAAAGAAGTAAGGAGTTAAGGGGATTTAAAGGGGGTAGACAAGAGGCAAGAAGAGAAGAGAAAATGTGTGTTCAGCAAACTGGAAAATTAAATAGGCAAAGTTTTCAGTTTAACTTTTATATTTACCTTTTTTGTATTCCTCTCTAATACAACAGCTCAAATGGGGACTTAAAATTAATGCTATAAATATAGCCTTTTAATACAATGTTACATCGTGCAGAATATCACATTAGGTCTTTCTAATGAGTCAACAAAATTTCTACATTGCCCTCTAATACTCTAAAATTAAGAAATTTAATAATAATTAATAATAAATATATGCTTTTTAATAGAGGAAGAGTTAGTTGTACAACTTTTATGATGCCAGGCTTTGTATTTAGCTCAAACTGTGAGGTAGTATGTTTGTGCTATAGGATCCTATCAACGATATTCTTCCTTTAGAAGACACAGGGGCATTTTGGAGTGGACTCATAACCAAAGAAAGAGTGTGTTAAACTTTTGATCCAGGCATAGGATCTTGCTTCAAATTGCCAATGTAACTTTCTTCTTTTTTCTCCCTCCTCCTTTTCCCTGCCTCTCTCCCTCTCTTGATCTCAATCTCTCACCTTTCCCTGATGTAAAAATCATTAAAATAAAGATCAACTTTTAATTCAGTAGAATTATGTATCCACATTTACGATTCTATTTCTGAAGCTATTAAGTGTAGAGGTAAATATATTTTTTATCTTGCTTTGCTTGTGAAATTTTTCTTTCCAAGATTTTATTTACTATTTGAGAGAGAGAGATTGAATGAGAGGGACAGGGAGAGAGAATATGAAGCAGATTCCACATTGAGTACAGAGCCTGATATGGGGTCACATCACAACCACAAGATCATGACCTGAGCTGAAACCATGAGAGGAACGCTTAACCAACTGAGCCACTCAGGTGTCCTTGAAATTCATTTTAATGCTGTAACTAGGTGGTTAAATTAACCTTAAAACATGTTTCACCACAGTTTATCTAGTATTATGGATGCCGTGTATTTGAAGTGTTGTAATAGCATATAATAAAAATAACAAAGCCATTATTGGTATGATGAGAGAATGGCACATAAATCACAGGAAATTCAAAAAAGCTAAAATGGTAGAAACTACCTGAGTAGTATCTTGTTTCGGACATCCCATTCAACATCAGAAAGCACTGCCCTCCTAGGATCTTATCAATATATGCTATCATATGTTTCTGTTCAAATAATTTAGGTACTTTCCCAAGTTCTTTCTTCACAAGAGTATTTTTGAATATTTTGAAACTCCAAATAATCTATATTCAAGAAGAAAACTTGGAAAACATACAAAAGAACAAAAGCAAGCATCCCCAGTTCCCTTCATATCCCACTAACCTCCAAAATGCAATATAAAGTCTTCTAAATTATTTTCTTCATGCAGGTATTATATATGGAAACGGATATATCTACATCTATATATATCTATATGTTTCTTACATACCTAAGAGGATTTTAAACAAGAATTTTGAAGCACATAGAGAAAGATCATGAAAATAAAATAATATTTACTCAGTATCAGCATTTGAATGGATGGTTAGAAACAGAAAAAGCATTTTACTGTTAAGTGGTAAATACTGAGAAAAATCAATTCCCAAACCAAGTTCAAAGAACAGCAACCAAACAGGATGTAATGGGGATGAGAAAGGGTGAGAAGGTTAGAGAGAGATAGAGAGAGGATGGCAACAGATATAAACCTTGGATTCTTAGTTTACAATTTGCTTAATGGTGTCTGATCTGAAAACACCATTCTGTAAATGAAGTGGCTGTGGCAAGCATTCTTTGTTGTATTTTGCTTTACATCCCAGAGTGTTCCCAGGCTTAGTATGGTGCTTAGGATTTTCTCTCCTCCCAGGTTCTACTTTCTTTGCTTCTCCCATATATGTCCACTTCACAACTCTCCATAACTTTTTAATATGAATGTACCAAAAACTATAAATATCTAACTCTTTGTAGCCTGAGGACTGGTAAAACAGTTATGGGGGCTGCGCTGAAGGAACAGACCCATCTAAAGAGAACTCCGTGCCAGTCTAATGTCCTAAAATCAGCAGTTTTAACCTGAGTTTCATTTTATTAGACTGTGTTAAAGCCAGATCCCATCAGAGCCAGGTCCAGCCTTTCTCTTTCTTCCTCTTTTCAGGGAGACTTTATGATCTAAAAAATGTCTTGGTCCAATATTCGTGAATTCTATTAGTGGAGGCATTCTTGCACTTACGTCAAGTTATACTGCATATAAATGGAGGATAAAAGGATTACCAGATTATAAATCAAATGAGAGTTTCTGGCAATATAAATCTCAGCTATGTCAGGCTCTTGTGTTAATGGAATTGCAGAATTCCATTGGCCAGTAAGAATTTAAATTCTGTGTTAGAGACCTCACTAATTTTTCATAGGACTTCCTTAGCAAAATATCAAAAAAAAAAAAAAAAGTGGGAGGTTTGCAAGCAAATTTGTATCAGGTCTTAAAATTGTTTTTTAAGATCATGCCAAAAATATTATTAGCATTCGAAAATGTATTAAAACATCTATGTAATATAATTCTAAGGCTGTCTTGAAAGTTATTTAGCACTTAATCACTCAAATAAAAGCAGTAAAATTGTGTTAAATGCAAACTAGATAGTATATTTAACACTGAGATAAATGAATGTGATTTGACCAGTGGATTAGAATCCAATAAGATGGTGTCTGGTTCGGTCAAATTAAAGAACTACTATGTTCAAGCTAATCAATAAATTAAGTCAAATACTATGGTAAATTTTGTGTTTGTGATTATGCATCTTTTACACACACAAAACTATAGAATTAACAAGTTGTTAGAATTAACACAGTTTAAACATCTGTGTTTGGTCAAGTGGTAATTAGCTTTATCTCTAAATATGTATCCAGTACTGATACACATGGCAATACTAACTTGGTTCATTAAAATTCATATTTACTATGTGGTGGCTATATATAAGAATGGACTTTTAAGTGATGAAAACATTTTTTCATATAGTAATTCACAAACATTAGTTTTTCTTCAAGACAATCTGAGTATATTCTGATATATTGAATTTTAATTGCTTTATGAGGTTTGTATTTGTTGAGCATCATTGGTGGACACAGAAATGTGCTAGATGTGGAGTTATAAAGCAAAGTAACATATCAGTCTGCTTATGCAAATGGGAAGGCAGATAATTAAGGTCACTTTTATTTTTATTTTTTTAAAGATTTGTTTATTTATTTGACAGAGAGAGATCACAAGTAGGCAGAGAGGCAGGCAGAGAGAGAGGGGGAAGCAGGCTCCCCACTGAGCAGAGAGCCCGATGTAGGGCTCAATCCCAGGACCCTGAGATCATGACCTGAGCCTAATGCAGAGGCTTAACCCACCCAGCCACCCAGGTGGTCCTTAAGGTCACTTTTAATAAGCTTTGAAGGAGTTATGCTTTTCATGGAAGCAGTGATGATCAGAAATTATGTCTCTTCTACTCAATATTTTAACCTAATTTCCTGAGGGTTAAGCAGGTGACAGACCATTGCTGATCTACCCAAGATAATTGTATGATAACTTTTAATTTTATTTGTCTTAATATATCCCCACCTTTATTTTTCCCCATAATTCTTGATGCTAAACAGAATGGAGAGGTAGTATATCATATGTTTGACCAAGATGTATAATGGAGCCCATATCTTATAGAGCTTAAGAACAGTGTCCCAGGGGCTGCCTGGGTGGCTCAGTGGGTTAAGCCTCTGCCTTCAGCTCAGGTCATGGTCTCAGGGTTCTGGAATTGAGTCCCGCATCCGCCTCTCTGCTAGGCAGGGAGCCTGCTTCCTCCTCTCTCTCTCTCTCTCTCTGTGCTTACCTCTCTGCCTACTTGTGATCTCTCTCTGTCAAATAAATAAAATCTTAAAAGAAAAAAAGAACAATGTTTCAGATGTCAAAAATTCACTAGAGGCAGAAATAGATCTGACTAAAAACTTTACTGACTCCTTTCCTCACAATATCCCTTTAAAATATTTTTTCAACCCTGTTTAAAAATGCTCTTTAAATTTGGGTGCAGAACATTCAATACTTTAGATTCCACAATGAGTCATGAATATAGAATGCTCTAAAGAAGAGATGACCCTTAACTTGGTACTCTTCTACATTATTTCAAGTTTCAAAGCACTGCTCCTCTCAAACTGGGTGTTTCCAGTCAGTGACCAGAATTTAAACATTAGAAGTATAGATCATATTTTAGTAGACTTTTGATGTGGACCCTCAAGAATACACCAGACATTGAAGATGGGGAAAAAGAGTGTGAGCCAAGGAAAAACAATAGGCAACATCAATATTGAAAAAGAGCACAGGTTATATGTAATGGTGTCGTTTTGGCTCAAAGTTGGTAGCTCTTAGCTTTGGCTAAATACTGGATTCACCAGATACTTTTGAGAATAAAATTCCTAGGATAAAAGCTAAATCAAATGAATCAAACTATCAGCAAATAGAGAACAGGTGTCATTATTTTTAGATCCCAGGTGATTCTAGCACACAACTTACATTGATCACTACTGCTCCAAGTGTTCCAAGACACCACTTCTCAAAATTCAATGAGAAAAAAATTACCTTGAGAATTTGCTGAAATGCAGATTCTGAATCTTTATGCTTGGGTGGAGACTGAGATATTCTTTATTTCCAAAAAAAGATCCCAGTGAATGTCTTGTAACTGATGGGCACAGCCAATTCTGAGTAGTGAGGATCCTCATGATTGAGATCAGAGAAGCTACTATAAAGAGGGAAATCCTCCCAAAGGTTGGGTCAACAATGGCCTGTATGTCAATGGTTGATGAAGGATGGGGGCTCCATTTCAGACAGGCAGATGAGGAGATAGAAAAGTCATACATGAAAGAGACACAGAGAAGTATACAGGACACAATTAGATTTTTGAGGAGCAGTGGATGATTAAGCCATAATATTAAAAATGTCAGACCAGACTAAGGCCTGGAAAGCTCTAGAGAGATATTTGAGCTTTTACTTTTGATTTAAACAGAAATTTGGGAGAAGCCTTACAAACACATTAAAATATGATCAGGAGAACTGGGGTTTGGGAGGGTGAGCTTCTGGGCAGGTTATATATAGAGCCAATGAGAGCTGAAGGGTGGAGTAAATGATGCTGGTGGTATAGAGTAAAAGGAGTAAGGGATTCTGGGAGTAAGGGAGGCTATGCATGGGGATATTTGTCCCTAATAATGAAAGGCCTGGGGCAAGTGTACAAACAGAAGCAAAATTTTAAAAAGTAGTTGTAATAGTGCTAATCATAAATTTCACAATTGATTTTATATATGACAGGTACCCTGCTAATAGTTCTGATTATATAGTTTCATGTTCATAATATTCCTATGAGATAGATCATATTATCCTATTTTATTGGTTGTAAAACTAAAATAGAGGGAAAATTAGTATCTTACCTAGGAGCACAGTACTGATAATAAGTTCAGAGCCAACTAATTCATTCTTTTAATCTTTGTCAATTTTTCAAAAGCATCACACTATTCCTTTCTAATAAAAAAAAAATCCATGTTTCCATGTTTACAGTTCCATATCCATGTGCTGCTGAAATAGACTTTTAGTGCAACTGAAGTAAGCAAATTTGTCCAAATTCAACAAAAAGGCAAAA
The DNA here is from genome assembly GCF_022355385.1 of Mustela nigripes. NCBI lineage: Eukaryota > Metazoa > Chordata > Mammalia > Carnivora > Mustelidae > Mustela > Mustela nigripes. Next base: position 83,839,779 of record NC_081559.1, on the reverse strand, counting down.
AAGCTAATGCATGGCTTTGGGAAACCATATAACTCTCAACTTTTTCATGTTTATTGTAATAGTTTAGAGAAAACATTTCTAAAGAATAATGTCAAATTTTTGATATGGAAATCATAATACCTGTTTGTGGGAGTTTAAAGACTTGTTCTTTATATGGCTCTCAGGACACCTATGCTGCTTGGGATATGATATTGGGATATGATAGGTTTTTGTTTTTTGTTTTGTTTTGTTTGTTTTTAAGCTTTATTAAGGTACAATTTGCATATCATAAATTTCACTCATTTAAAGTGTATAATTTAATGTGTTTAGCATATTTAGAGCTAGTAAAATATCATTATGATCTCATTTTAGACCACGCCATCATGCCCCCAAAACACATGCCAACTCCTGTCCTAATCTACTACTGCTTTCTATTGCATGGACTTGTTATTTTCCATTTATATAGATTTGCACACTTAATATAAATGGTGTGATAGAATATATTGTCTTTTTTGACTTTCTTAGCATACTGTTTTGTGGTTTATTCACATTGTAAAATGTATGAGTACTTCATTCGTTTATACTACTGAATAATACTCTATCCTATGGATTCATGGATACACCACATTAAATGTATCTTTATCAGTCTATGGACATTTGGGTTCATTACACGTTTTGGCTACAGTGAATAATACTGCTAGGAACATTCCTGTACAACTTTTTGTATATATTTTTTTCCATTTCTCCTGTTACGTGGAGTGGAAATGCTGGTTTATATGTTAATTCCATGTTCAACAACTTGAAAAACTGCCAACCACTTTTCCAGATTGGTTGCTCTATTTTGTATTCTCACCAGCAGTGTACCAGAATTCCAATTTTTCAAAATAGTAATTTTAATTACTCTACGTAATTTGATTTAACAGATCTGTCCCAAGCCCCAAGAACCCAAATTTTTATAAGAGCCCTATGAAAATAAATGGTACCCCCAAACTCACTTTGAGAAAAATGAATAAAAGTGAATGGATTCTACCAAATAGTGAGACTTTTAAGATACTTTTTGTATTAAAATGAAAAGAAAAACCAAAAACAGTTCTAAGGGGATTGCAGACATCCTAACGCTCTGGACAGAGGATGACTTTATTGTACACTTGTATGTACATATACAAGATGTACATTGTATATATAGTATACATATATACAGACTACTTTACTATAGAAATCACAAAATGTAACCCTGAGTTCCCCTAAATCTTGTTTTCAGTGGCTATATAGTAATAATGTAACCACCATAATTTTTCTGTGCTATCATAGTCCAGGGACCATTCTGGCTCTAGATGACAGGGAAAACAATTTTAGATGGGAAAGTTCCTAGAGAATTGCAGAACATGCAAACACAAAACATGAAAATTTCTTTCAATCAAACCAATTCTGTCATTAAAATGTAATTTTACCATCCAAATATTATGTATTCTAAATGTTATCTTGACATTTCTTACTATCTCTAACCTCTTTCAGGATGCAGCCTCAGTCAAAGAAAACATGCTGGGAAGAGCTGTCTTGACAATTATCTTTAAACTAAAATCTGCATGATACAGATTTCAGGGAAAGCAAGTTTATCATTTCTAATTGCTTTGAGGGATGAGAATGAAAAAGAAAGCAGTCCCAGAAAGCACTCCTCCCTAAAAAACCAAAGTGGTAACGTCACAAATATAAAATTGGGGGAGAAATTTCATTTATTCAAAAATGTGCAACATAAGTAAAGACAGTTGCTGGTCTAAGGGCTGAGTGGATGTGATCCTGTAGTGTATTTTGCCAATTGGAGGACAATGCAATTGTCAAAAACTTCCTTCTGTGAATAATTTGTGTGGGAATTGAGTAGTATTTTGTTTTTGAAATCTGTGAGGATTGAGAATAATTTTACTATATTCCACTATTTTTAGTAAAAATAATGTTGGTGTATCCACTATCCATTATTTTTGTTTTAATTTTTTTATTATACATTATTTTTAACAAAAAAATGTAAAGAGATGATGCTGAAAAATTTATAACAGCAATTATTTTAAAAATATGTAATTTTTTGAAACTTGAAAAAGGCAGAGTATAGGAAGTTGTCATCAAACTGTGAGCTACGCCTTTCTTGCAACACACAAGGCCAAATAATGTCAGATGCTAGAAACCCGAAAGTAAAGGTAAAAGGGAAATCAGTGTCTGTGGTTTCTGTCAGGATGATAAATTTAAGACAACGTTTCTGAAAATCACATCATAGGGTTTTTAGGAAAATACCTGACAGCGCAGATGATAGTTTAAAGAGAAAATAAATGAAAGATATCCCCAGAAAACACAGACAGACAAATATAAAGTAGTGACTCAAGGGCAACATAAACTTATTGCCTTCTGATTTTCTTCACAATAATACTTTTTTTGGCTGATTATTATAAGAAATAAATGTCAATGAGACAATGTGGCAGAAGTTGATTTTGCTATGTTGGTAAAAATGTAACGATATTTTGTCTCTGAAAGGTTGGCTGAGAGTTTATAAATATGGTTTCTGGGCAGACTGAAAACAAATGAGCTTCAATGTAAGATGTTTCAAGGCATGTTTTATGCTCTCTTGATCTATGAGCAATCAGGTATTTAATGTTTAACTAGCCATGTACTGTTTATTGGGAAGGAGGGGGAAAATCGAGCCTTTAATTCTACTTTATGGGAAAAAGAAGGAATGGGATAATCCTTCGAGTGCTGTAATTTGTACAAAATATTTCCAACCAAGGGGTTTTGGTAGGACCTTATAAATGTGTACCATACATCAGGATATTCTATTTGAAATAATGGAAATGCATTGAGAAGACATGACCCTAAGCAATTCAGTGGGGGTTTGGGGGTTGAAGAGGAAGGTGGCATGGAAGATATTAAATCATGCTTCCTTCTGTCATTGCCAATTATATATTCAATTTCCAAGTCAATGTTTAATATATCATCAGAGCAATGCATTATAATTCTAGGATGGCTGGCATAGTCATAGTAACATCACTCTGATGTCATCTTAAGTTCTGGCAAAGAGCCACAATGACCATGAAAGTTTAGCCATCTTAAGAAACATTTCTTGTATTTTTTTTTAAATAAGTGATTAACATTAAGCCAAACTAAAGAAACAACTCATTTGAAGAAGTGGAGGTCATTTTCCAACTGTTACTTCATAGTGTACACTGGCATTATGCCAGGAAGACAGAAGGGAAAGCCCTGTAATAAAATATGTTTTAATAAATTATTAATTTTTCATAGCCAGGCTAAAGATTTAGAAGGAGGATGGCATTTTCTAACTAGGCCACAGGCTTATTGAGGTTAAAACTCTTTCTCTTTTGCCCAACATCGCAATATGGATGAGCCTTTGCTCTAGCTTATCGTAACTGCAGTGCACAATCGATATTTAAATCCTGAAAGATCAGCAATAATGGATGCAAACGGAACAGATCAATATTTAGCCTTTTGTGGACTATAACTTTTATCTTAGCCCCAATTACTCCGTGGCACAGAGGTTGATTTTAAATGTCTTGGGTGTTTGGAATCTCACTAATTTTAATTTTAATTTTCAAAGTTACAAAACACTTTGTAAGATACCTAGGGAGGTGTTGATAAAAATCATTCCAAAAAGATGCTTAAATAGGTTTACTGTCTTTTCAAGATCATTTAGCAATAATGAATTTCAATTGTGACATATATACATGAGTGTGTATATATATGTGTGCATGTTTAATCATAGGGGATCAGATAATTTTAAAATTCATGAAAAGATATTTCCTTGTAATGTCTTTGGCAGTATTTCATGACCACTTGAGAGACATTTGCCCAGTTTATCTTTTTAGGATAAAAACTAATTACAAATTGAATCAAATGTTAACACTAAGATATTATTTAATTATTCAGGTATCACAGCATAACTAATCACTTATGATAATTTGTCTCTGAACTTTGCTAAAGGTTTTAAGGAAATCAAGATTCTGGAAAAAATAGCATACTTTCTTTAGAAACAACAATTTCAATTTATCACTCTGTGAGAAGATAACTACTCATAAGTGTGAGTTCTGTTCCCCAAACCCCAAACCCTATCTAATGCTAACAAAAAAACAAAACAAAATAAAACTGTACTTTTCATGAATAAGTAAACTTGAACATTTAGTATGGAGAAGTATAAAGTAATACCCTTTTTTGTAGGACTTCTATTTTTAGAGTGCGTGTGTGTATGTGTGTGTCTGTGTGTGTCTGTTGTCTCAGAATTGAAATGGGAGGAGTAAGACTTCCAATCACAGTAAGCATATTGCACTTAATTACTTAAACTAAACAAAATACAAAAAGTAACTGCTTGAGGAATCCGACAAGTAAGTAAGAATAGGAAAATTGGGAAGGACATTAAAACTTGAATAAAAGCTAATATGGTCATGTTGTGATTCAGTTTTTGTTTCTTCTTAATCTCCCCACTGTGAGACAAATTAAACTGTAGGATGTATACTATCATCAAAAATCTCTTGTAATTCCTCCTCTGGCCAGAAGGCCAGGAAAAAGCCACCTGCGAGCTCAAGTGAGTAGGAATAATTCTTTGTTTCCCACCCTTTATAATTCTCCTCTTCAGAAGCCGGCACCAGTGCAGAGCTACAATACCACATGGCAGAAGTGGCACTAATATCTAGAGATTAAGAAAAACACCAATAACCCTGGATTCATAAAGAGTATATAAAGGTATTGTTAAAAAAATAATGTAAAGGAATTCCAGATATATATATGTATGTGTGTATATATATATACAGATGTGTATATATATATATATATTTTTTTCCCTCTTTTTACCTTGTCCCAAGGGCAGGCTCAGATACATGGATCTGTACAACAACTTGGGAGGCCAAAAGATTGATATAATTTCATCTTTCTTTCTAGTGGCATCAAAAAAACCCAAAACAAAAAATAGTCCATACAAGTTACAGAGTGTAAGAGAAATCCCACAGAGGAATAAGCTGGAAAGCCCCTATCTGCATGTGAAACAATGCAAGTCCTGAGCTCACCTCCAAGTGTCCTTGTGCAGAATGTACCCAAGAAGCATAGCCAAGAGTTTGAAAAGTGAACTACTTGTATAAACCACTGCTACTCCTCAGGTGACAAACAGATTCAAAGAACACAATACATTAGATTTACATTAGATTACCTGCAGAAGGCAGTCTGACTTGCATTCTATAGATAATTTGACTCCTTGCTAAAAGAAACAAAAATCAGCGTTATCAAATGGACTTTAGGAAGACCTAGTTTATAACAGTTTCCAAATGTCCAGACACTATCCAAAGTTACCCAAAACATGAGGACCCAGAACATTTGACCAAGAACCAGAAAAATCTGACCAATTATCAAGGGAAAAGAAAATCAACAGATGACAACCCTGAGATGACACAGATATAGGAATTACCACACAACAATCTAAAGAAGTTATTATCAAGCTTTATGAGGTAAACATGGGCACTCTTGAAATGAATTGGGAGAAATAGAAACTATAAAACAAAAGCAAATAGAAGTATTAGAACAGAAAATAAACCAATATTTGAAAAATAAAAATACTGGATAGGCTCAAAGTAGAATAGAGATGACAGAGGAAAGAGATAGTAAATTTGATGCAGAACAATAGAAATTGACCAGGTCTGAACAAAACAAGAAAAAAAAAAAAGATGGAAAACAAAATAAACAGAGCCTTAGTGACCTGTGGAATAATATTTAAATGTTTAATATTTTTATCATTAGAGTTTTTAAAAGAGGAAAATGTAACTGCTATACAAAACATATTTGAAAAACAGTTGTTATAAGCATCCTAAATTTGGTGTAAAGCATACATTCACAGATTCAAGAATTTCATTAAACTTCAAATCCATAACAATCTTAAAAACCATCTGTATATAGAGAGCTCCAAAATATTAGAAACACTAAAACTTGATTTTAAGAAGGAGAAATATAAAAGTCCACAATTACACTAGAAGATTTCAATACCCCTTTCTCTGTAATTGTAAAGCAATAAGACAGAACATTAACAAAGATATAAATAAAATATTTTTAAAATACATATTTTTAAAGATTTTATTTATTCATTTGAGAGGGATTGTGTGTGTGTGTGTGTGTGTGAGAGAGAGAGAGAGAGAGAGAGAGAGAGAATGCACAAACAGGGAGAAGGGCAGAAGGGGAAACAGACTCCCCACCAAGCTTGGAGCCTGATGTGGAACTTGATCCCAAGACCCTGGAATCATGATCTGAGCTGAAGGCAGACACAACTGACTGAGTCACCCATGCATCCAACCTCCCCTTAAAAAACTTAAAGAAGGAGAAAAAAAAAAAAAAAGCTTAAGATAGTTAAAAAAAACAAAAAACAAAAAACAACAACAACAAAAAAACCAAAACTATCTTAACAGTACCATCAAGTAACTAAAAACAGGGTTTGGCAAATTATGGTTTACCAATCAGATATGGGCTACCACCTTTTATTGTATGGCCTGGGAGCTAAGCATGGATTTTACACTTTAAAATGGTTGTATTATAAGTGGTTATATATTTATTACATGGTCTTTTCAGTTTTGCTTCTTGGTCTGTAAAGTCTAAAATATGTACTACTTTTGCTCTTTAAGAGGTTGCCAATCTCTGAACTAGAAAGTGACATTTATACAACATTCAACAACTACAGACCAGATATTCTTCCAAGTGTTCATGAAATATTCACTAAGGCAATGTAGGCCACAAGACAAATCATAAAAAATCTAAAAGAATGGAAAGCATACAAAGTATGTTCTATGATAATATCAAGATAAACATATAAATCTATATCACAAAGATATCTGGAAAATCCTCAAGTAGGTTGAAATCAAACAGCACAGTTCTATATAATTAATGGTTATAAATGTATGTTACAAAGAAAAATAAAAACATATTTTAATTGAATTACTATATATCAAAATTTGTGGAATGCAGCTAAAGCAGTGCTGAGAGGGAAATTTATAGCAGTAAATGTTTGTATTAAAAATAATAAAGGTCAAAGATAATCAGAGCTTCTACCTTGAGAAATGGGGAAAAGAATAGCAAATTAAATAAAAAGCAAGAAAAATGAATGAAAAATAAGTAGAAGAACAAAACAATGATGTAAAGATAAGATAGAATCCATAGAAACAAAGATAATTCTTAGAAAATATCAAGAAAATGCATAATCTACCACTTCGACAAGAAAAAAGAGAGATTAACATTAATAATAACATCAAGAAAAGAGGACATTACTACAGAGGCTAAATGGTGAATACAGGAATAAAATAAATAAATCTACAAATCATTGTAAGAAATTAAAGGTCTAAATATTTGTGGGGTGCCTTTTTGGCTCAGTCAAGTTAAGCATTTGACTATTGATTTTGGCTCAAGTCATGATTGTGGGGTTATGGAATCAAGCCCTAAATCAAGTTCTGTGCTGAGTGTGGAGCCTGCTTGATATTTTCTTTTTCCCTATCCCTTTTTCCCTTCCCACCCTGCTCATGCACTCTTTCTCTCTCTCTTTTAAGAAAAAAATCTAAATATTTGCAAAATATTTATTTTTCACATTTTTCAAAAATTATATGTTCATGGATCAGAATGCTTAATTTTCTTTAAAGATTTTATTTATTTATTTGACAGAGAGAGAGATCACAAGTAGGCAGAGAGGCAGGCAGAGAGAGCGAGGGAAAGGCCAGGTTCCCTGCTGAGGAGAGAGCATGATGTGGGGCTCAATTCTAGGACCCTGAGATCATGACCTGAGCCAAGGCAGAGGTTGACCCCACTGAGCCACCCAGGCGCCCCTGAATGCTTAATATTTTTAAGGTGGAAATACTACTCAAATTGATCTATAAACTCAATATAACCACTATAAAAATCCCAAATTTCTTCATCATAGAATTGACAAGATAATACTAAAAGTCTTATGGAAAATCATGGGATGCAGAATAGCTAAAATCTTTAAAAAGGAACAAAGTTGGGGGTTTCACACTTCTTGATTTTAAAAATTTGATATGAAGTTATGTAATGAAAACAATGTGTTACTGACATAGGGCAGACATATAGATCAATATAAGAGAGTCAGGAGCCAGAAATAAACCTTCGAATTTATGGTAAATTGATTTTGACAAGTGTGCTAAGACAATTTAATGGGGGGAAAAAAGTGTTTTCAAAAGCAATGTTGGAATTCCACATGTGAAAAAATAAGGTTGAAATCCTTACACATACACAGCAATTAACTCAAAATTATTCCATATTTAAATTTAATACCTAAAACTATAAAAAGGAAGGGAAACAAAATTAAACTTTTTGGTCTACACCAAAATTAAAAGCTTTTACACAGCAAAGGGAACTGTCAACAACACAAAAAGGCAACCTACTGAGTGGGAGAAGATATTTGCAAATAATATATCTGATGAAAGATTAATACCCAAAATATATTTACAAAACTACTCAATTTAATATAAAAAAACAAACAACTCAATTAAAAATGAGCAGAAAACTTGAATAGACATTTTTCCAAAGAAGATATAAAAATTGCCAATACACACACACAAAAAGATACTCAACATCACTATCATCAAGGAAATGCAAATCAAAACTACAATGAGATGTTACCTAACAGGATAGCTAAATTTAGAAACACAAAAAGTAATGTGTCTTGGCAAAGATGTGGAGAAAAAGGAACCCTTGTGGACCTTTGAAGGAATGTAAAATGGTGCAGCTGTTTTGGAAAACAGTGAAAATTCCTCAAAAAATTAAAAATAGAATTACCATATGATCCTATAATTCCACTACTGTGTACTTAAAAAAAAAAAAAACAAAACATGTGCACTCTTGTGTTTATTGCAGCATTATTCAAAATAGCCCAATGTCCATTCATAGATGAAAGGATAAAAAAAAGAATCAGTATATGTGGATGCACAATGGAATATTATGCAGCCATAAAAAGAACAAAATCTTGCCACCTGCAACAACATGGATAGACATAAAAGTTATACTGTTAAGTAAATTAGTCAATCAAAGAAAGACAAATACTATATGATTTCCTTCATGTGTGGAATTTAAGGAACAAAACAAAGAAAAACAAACAAACAAACAAACAAAACAGACTCTCAAATATGGAGAACAACCTGGTGGTTGCCAGAGGGAACATGGGTGGGGGAATGGGTGAAACAGTAAAGGGGAATAAAATAAAAAAAATAATTAAAAAAAATAAGATAAAATAAAAAGACAATCTATATAATGGAAGAAGAGTTTTGCTACAATTATGTAGCTGATGAGAACTGTGGCTGGAATATATAAAGAACTCTTATAAATAAATAATAAAGAGATAAATAGCCCATTTTTTAAAAATGGGACAAACATGTTAATCTATTTTTATCTAAAAAAGGTCTACAGATGACTAAAAAGCACATGACAAATGTTTTACAAGATTGGCTCTAGGGAAATGTAAATCAAAACCACAACGAGATATTACTTCACAACCACTAGGATGGTTATAATAAAACTACTCAGATGTGACTGTAAAGTGGGGCAGCTGCTTTGGAAAACAGTTTGACTCAAAATGTTAAAAATGGAATTCACCATTGGGCAAAAACAATATTTTAAAGTTGATTGAGTTGATGTTTGCATAACTCTACAAATACACTGAACACCAGTGAATTGTACACCTTAGATGTATGATTTGTACCTATGTGAATTATATATTAATAATGCTCTTACATAAAACAAAACAAAAACCTATATATAGTTTCTGTAGCAGCTTCATTTGTAGTTACCAAACACTGAAGCAATCCAAATATCCCTGAACTAGGAAATGCATAAACAAACAAACAAAAAAAGAAGAAGAAGAAAGAAAAGAAAAGAAAAAGAAAAAGAAACTACTGATGCATGCAACGATATGGATGAATCTCAGATGCACTATGCCACATGGAAGAAGCCAGTCTAAAGAGTGAATATACTCTACAGTTCCACTAATATGACATTCCGGAAAAGGCAAAGTTAGAGAGATAGAGCATAGATTAGTGGCTACACAGGTAATAAATCATGGGAGGTTTGACAGCAAGAGGATAGCCTGTGGGGCTTTTGGGGGTGATGGAACTCCTCTGTGTCTTAATTTTCCTGATGATCCCATGATTTTACACAAGCCAAAAATTTTAGACTCCCAAAAGTGTGTATTTCTTTTTAAACAAATTTAATAATAATACAATTTAAACAAACAAATTGGCAAATTTTCTCTGTGCTTTATTTGTTCCAGGCAGGCATTCTTTCAGGGTCTTTAATGTTGCCAGTCCTAGCAATGACAGCATGGAGTTAGACACTATTATTTTCACATTGATGTAACAAATGAGAAACTAAAGTTTTGAGAGCTTGAGAAACTTTATCAAAGTCACAAAACTAATACCTTAGAGCAGGAGATTTGAACCCAACAATGTGGTACTAGGTCTTAATTCATTTGTCCTGTTATAACCAAATACCAGAGACCCAGGGCTTATAAACAACTAACCTTAATTTCTCACCATTCTGGGGACTGGGAAGTCAAAGATCAGGGTACCCTTGGACTCAATGTCTGGTGAGACCAGCTTCCTCAATAATCCCCTTCTTCTTGCTGTTATCACACATGGCAGAAGGGACAAGGGAATGATCTTGGGCCACTTTTCTAAGGGCCTAATTCCATTCATAAGGATTCCACCCTCATGACCTAATCACCCCCCAAATTAAGGCTCCACCTCCAAATACTGTCACATTGGAGGTTAGGATTTCAACATATTCATTTTGGAGGGACATAGGCATACAAATCATAGCACACTAGTAACTAGATCTTAATCTTTCCATACATTGTGTTTTATCATATTATCAGGAAAAAAAAAAAGAAAAAAAGTCTGTATAGGGGTGGATTAGGATAATCCCTGCTCCATGCTTGGGAACTACAAAATCAACAACAAAATTTTTACTTTAAAAAAAACAATTTTTACTTTAACTTTTCATTGAAGTTCACCATGATTCAGAAAAATGAACAGTTTAAAAGCACATAGCTCAAAGGATTTTCACACCCCCACAACACCTGTGTAACCAGCATTCAGATTAAAACAAAACAAAACAAAAAAAAACAGACCATCCTAAGGTTCCCTTAGCCCCACACACCTAGAAGCCCCTCATGCCCCTTCTGGCTACTACTTTCCATAAATTCTGTCTTCTAAGATCATAGGTTGGCTTTGCCTGTTCTTGAACTTTTATGTAAATGGAATTACACAGTGTGTGCCCATTTGTGTTGGCTTCTTTGGATTGGCATAATGTTGTGTATATCAGTCATTCTTATTGTTGGGTAGCATTCCACTATGTGACTATAGCATACTTTACTCTGTTGTTGATGGGCATTTGTGTGGTTTCCAACTTTGGGGTTGTTGTGAACAGTCTTGCTATAAGAATGAACATATGAATGCATTTATGTTGGTATGTTCCTGGGAGTGGAACTGCTGAATTATAAAATCTTTAGTTTGTCTTTTTTTAAAGATCTTATTTATTTATTTGACAGACAGAGATCACAAGTAGGCAGAGAGTAAGCTCTCTATCTGCTGAGCAGATAGACCTGCTGGGGGCTTGATCTCAGGACCCTGAGATCATGACCATGGGGAAGGCAGAAGTTTTAACCCACTGAGCCACCCAGGTGTCCCTGGTTTTGTTTTGTTTTTATTTTTTAACATAAAATATATAGTTTGACAAGTCTTTTGAAGACCCTCCAAAAGGATCAAGGGGATGTCTGAGTGCATCTCTGTCCAAGAAGCTGAAACAAATATTCAGCAAAGAATAAACATTTGTTGATGTGGTGCTAAGGTCACAGGTAAGTTCTACCTCTTTCTGATCTTATCTCATGGTATGAATTTTGGGTACAGATTTTAGCTCATGTGTTGGGCTACACTCTACATTGTTTGAATATTTTTCAGGTTACCTCCCTAAACCCTAGAGACTTTTCTTCCTTATTCAGAAATATTTCATCTCATAATCTCATTGAAAGCTCTTCATAGTCAAAAGTTCTCCAAAATAATTAAACTAGCACATATACTAGCTTTCTATTCCAAATGTTTTGACAAATGCAAATCACTACAGTTGTATTAATTACACAGCTTTCTTTAATTATTAAATAATACAAATCACTGTATCTAACTATATCCTCATGTTGGCTCAAGAGTACTGAGATTTAAGTTTCTGAAAACTAAACCTGATTTCTTCAATCATTCAGAATAAAATGTATCTGCTTGCTTTTTCTTTTGGGCCAAATTGAATATGATTTATTTTAATTCTTTATTTATATGAACCCCTTGATTCCAATATAATTTAGCCTTTAAGCTGAGCAGACATTTATTATATTTTAATCTGACAAAAGAGTTCAGAACATTTCAGTATCTTAACCAAAGGTGGGGAAAGAATAATTAAAAAGAAAACTTCAGAATTGATTTTCACAAGAGAAGTTTCCAATCTGTGTTATTTACCATCCCACATTTTCCGTTTAATCTAACCCTGATTAAAAGCTATTTCAATTTCACATTTTTAAGGATGATTTATGCCCAAATCAACACATGTTGATGGGGAAGTCTAATGTTTGTTTTCTTCCTTCAGATAAAGTCATTCAGATTTTGTCAATAATTTTTTTTTTCATCTTTGGGTTTACATTCCATCTTTAATTGATATCAACAAGCTTCTCTATGTGCCAATCACTAATAGGACATTGACATATAGAAGCGAAGTTCAGTAACTACTGGCCTTTTTTATTTTTTTATTTATTTTTTATAATTTTTAAAAATTTTTTATAAACATATAATGTATTATTAGCCCTAGGGGTACAGGTCTGTGAATTTCCAGGTTTACACAATTCACAGCACTCACCATAGCACATACCCTCCCCAATATCCATAACCCCACCACCCTCTCCCTAACCCCCTACCCCCCCACTCCCCTTAGTTTGTTTTGTGAGATTAAGAGTCTCTTATGGTTTGTCTCTCTCCTGATCCCATCTTGTTCCATTTATTCTTTTCCTACCCCTCAAACCCCACATGTTGCATCTCCACTTTCTCATATTAGGGAGATCATATGATAGTTGTCTTTCTTGGATTGACTTATTTCGCTAAGCATAATACCCTCTAGTTCCATCCACATCATTGCAAAATACAAGATTTCATTTCTTTTGATGGCTGATATATATATATATACCACAGCTTCTTGATCCATTCATCTGTTAATGGACATCTAGGTTCTTTCCATAGTTTGGCTATTGTGGACATTGCTGCTATAAACATTTGGGTGCTTGTGCCCCTTCGGATCACTACGTTTGTATCTTTAGGGTAAATACCCAGTAGTGCAATTGCTGGGTTGTAAGGTAGCTCTATTTTTCAACTTTCTAAGGAACCTCCATAACGTTTTCCAAAGTGCTTGCACCAGCTTGCATACCCACCAACAATGTAGGAGGGTTCCCCTTTTTCCACATCCTCGCCAGCATCTGTCATTTCCTGACTTGTTAATTTTAGCTATTCTGACTGGTGTGAGGTGGTATCTCATTGTGGTTTTGATTTGTATTTCCCTGATGCTGAGTGACGTGGAGCACTTTTTCATGTTGGCCATCTGGATGTCTTCTTTGCAGAAATGGCTGTTCATGTCTTCTGCCCATTTCGTGATTGGATTATTTGTTCTTTGTGTGTTGAGTTTGCTAAGCTCTTTATAGATTATGGATACTAGCCCTTTATCTGATATGTCATTTGCAAATATCTTCTCCCATTCGGTCGGTTTTCTTCTGGTTTTGTTAACTGTTTCCTTTGCTGTGCAAAAGATTTTGATCTTGACGAAGTCCCAATAGTTCATTTTTGCCCTTGCTTTCCTTGCCTTTGGTGATGTTCCTAGGAAGAAATTTCTGTGGCTGAGGTCGAAGAGATTGCTGCCTGTGTTCTCCTCAAGGATTTTGATGGATTCCTTTCTCACATTGAAGTCCTTCATCCATTATGAGTCTATTTTCGTGTGTGGTGTAAGGAAATGGTCCAATTTCATTTTTCTGCATGTGGCTGTCCAATTTTCCCAACACCATTTGTTGAAGAAGCTCTCTTTTTTCCATTGGACATTCTTTCCTGCTTTGTTGAAGATTAGTTGTCCATAGAGTTGAGGGTCTATTTCTGGGCTCTCTATTCTGTTCCATTGATCTATGTGTCTGTTTTTGTGACCACTGGCCTTTTTTAAATATGATAGATGATGGTTTTTTAAGGGGATAAATTAAAACATTATCAGTAAATAACTTTGTATTTCTCATCACTTTATGGCATCTAGTGTTATAGTAGTATATTCAAGTGAATTACGAGCAACAAAAATGCTCTAAAATATATTCTTAAATAATTGTTATTTATTTAATGCTAATTAGTTGAGCATCAATACTCCCTTTTCAATCATCTAGCATATTATAGATCTTTTAAGATTAACCCTCACTTTCCAATATTCTAGTAATTTAACCATTGAACCAATCTATACATTTATTTGCCAAAACAACGTACCTCTTACTATCCAATGAGAGAAGACTATGTTTCATTTATAAATCTTATCACTGAATTTCATTGATAATAATTATGTTGTAACTACAAAATCCAGCATTATTTTTAACTTTTCTACATTTATATGTGACCATTTAAAATCTCTCAAACAATGTAACAACAAAATATAACATTAATCCAATGGGAAATCAATCTTTTACTTTTCTTAAAATATAAACATAATTCATTAAAATAAGAGAGATTTGGACTCTGAAATTTGAGGGCATCTTTATGACAACATAATAAAATTGTCTCTTTTATGTTTATTAAAACTATGTGGTATCCATTTAAGTACTTAGTACATTCTTTTTTCTTGTTCCTTAACATATCTAAACCTGATTATCACTTCATTTTATCTTGTGTTTACTCCATAAGCTATCCATACAGTGAAGACATTAGGCATAAACAAGGAAGAGGAAGCAAATCTCCAAACACCTGTATGACTCTGGCAAAACGAAGCCATAGTTAAGATTTCTCTTCTAATGGCCAGCTCCTATACAGTGTCCCTGGTGTTGCAGCTTGCTGATGGACATCATTTACATTCTATTACTCATTAGGATTTCCCTTTAGAGTAATTCACATTAGGGTTACTGAAAGGCCCTTTTGTCCATATTCTCCTAGAGCTCTGTGGTTAGAGCATATCATGAATCTCTCTATTAATTACTCTCTTTACAATTTAAGCTGGACATTTTTGAAACTTGAGAATCTTTTATTCCATAAACCACAACTGTCATTAAGTAGAACAAGTAGGAACCAGAAAAATAAGTGTTGATATTTTCTTGAATATGTCTAAGAGTCTGGTTCTTAATATATTTGCCAGTTTCTTTTAACTTTCTGGACCCTAATAACTTGTATTTAATATATCAGGGAGAATATTGCAGCATGAAGAAATGTTGAATGTGGTAAGATGATTGAATAGCTGGTGCTTCTTTTGTGAAAGAATATTGTATTCTTTTTTATTTTTTCTGAGATTTTATTTATTTGATAGAGAGAGAAAGAGAGAGCAAGAGAGGGAACACAAGCAAGGGTAGTGGGAGAGAGAGAAACAGAACTCCCATTAAGCAGGGAGCCCCATGTGGGACTCAATCCCAGTACCCTGGCATCATGACCTTAGCCAAAGGCAGACACTTAACAACTGAGCCACCCAGGCACCCCAGAATATTGTATTCTTTATTATCACCCTGGTTATCAGAGAGTGGCTCATGTAGTTATTCTGTAGTATATAAAGTCAGAATTCTGTTCCATAATTCCTTTTTCTATAATTGTTGGAGAGAAATATACTCTAAGTTCAAGTTTTAACTTCTAGACTTTGGGAAGCGTTATGTATTTTTTTTTAGTTTGAGTTATATTTCATATTATTTTACACAATGTTTTTTAAGCATGTAAGAGATTTGAGGGATGGCTGATAAGTCTTCCTCAAAACTCGGAAACTTTCTCTTTTTCTCTGTCTCAGAAACCAAATCCTTTATCACATTTTCCCAAATTAATTACAAAAGTTAAAAATTAAATCTTACTTTTGTCCCTCACATTAATCCTAAGTAGATCAGTTATTTTGTCCATATTAATGGGAGAATAGCACTGGTGAGATTTAATTTCAAACTTTTGTAATTATAGCTAAAATTAAATTTTACCATGAATGAATTGTCTATGTCCTAGATGAGAGCAGACTAGGAGGATTAGCAATTGGACCTCCAGGATGACTTATGTTATCTTTGATAATTAATTAAAATCAATGTGTAGAGGTCTATATTTGGAAATTTAAGGAGTTTTCGAGCAGGAATTTTTAAAAAATTCTCTTACAAGTTTGATGTAAGATATGCAGGAGTGACAGTGGTTTGAGAAAACTCCAGGAGACCAAAAGTAGTACAGTGAACCTAGAATACCTTACTCTAGTTACTGAATTAAGCAGGGTTAGGTTCTCTTCCTGGAATACTGCAGAAGTTTAATAAAGTTGAGAAACATGAGTTTTGTTTCTCAAGTTGAGAAACATGAGTTTTGTTTCTCTAAGTTTAATAAAGTTGAGAAACATGAGTTTTGTTTCTCTAATATCTGAATAACTGATAAATAACTGAGAAGCCACAATAGGGACAGAAGAGATTGGATACTTTATCCTTTAAAAAAAAATAAAAGAAAAGAAAAAAAGATTTTATTTATTTATTTGTCAGAGAGAGAGCACAAGCAGGGGCAGCAGGAGGCAGAGGGAGAAGCAGGCTCCTCACTGAGCAAGGAGTCTGCTGCGGGACTCAATCCTTGGGCCCTGGGATCATGACCTGAGCCAGCCAGGTGTCCCTGGATAATTTAACCTTAAAATTGAGTCTGTATGGATAATTATAGGAAAATGGGGGAGGAAATCTGTTAACTCTGAAGAATCTCTTTAAGTGGAAGCAAACACAAATTACAAAATTTCTGGTTAACTATTCAAATGTAAATGGAGAAAGGTGTAAATGTAGTTACAATGTAGATGTTGTACAAGATATTATTTAAAAAACATTGCCCATCTCAGAATGTCGACTCCTAGAGGAGAACATAGGCACAGCAAATTCTTTCAAGACAGGCTTCCAAAGGCCAAGGGAAAAAAAGTGAAAATGAACTTCTGGGACTTTATCAAGATAAAAAGCTTCTACACAGCAAAGGAAACAGTCAATAAAACAGAGGTAACCCACGGAATGGGAGAAGATATTTCCAAATAACCCTATAGAGAAAGGGCTGATATCCAAGATATATAAAGAACTTCTCAAAGTCAACACCCAAAAAACAGATAATTAGGGGTGCCTGGGTGGTTCAGTGGGTTAAGCCTCTGCCTTCGGCTCGGGTCATGATCTCAGGGTCCTGGGATCGAGCTCCACGTCAGGCTCTTTGCTCAGAAGGAAGTCGGCTTCCCTCTCTCTCTCTCTGCCTGCCTTTCTGCCTACTTGTGATCTCTGTCAAATAAATAAATAAAACATTAAAAGAAAAACATAATCAAATCAAAAAATGGGCAGAAAACATGAGTAGACATTTCTCCAAAGAAGACATACAAATGGCTAACAGATGCATGAAAAAGTGTTTACAATCATTAGGGAAATTCAAATCAAAACTACATTGAGATACCACCTTATACCAGTTAGAATGGCAAAAATCAAGAAGTCAAGAAACAACAAATGCTGGAGAGGTTGTGGAGAAAGGGGAATCTTCTCACACTATTGATAGGAATGCAAATTGGTGCAGCCACTTTGGAAAACAGTGTGGAGGTTCCTCAAAAATTAAAAATAGAGCTTCCCTATGACCCGGCAATTGCACTACTGGGTATTTACCTCAAAGATACAGATGCAGTGAAAAGAAGGGCCATATCCACCCCAATGTTCATAGCAGCAGTGTTCACAATAGCCAAAATGTGGAAAGAGCCAAGATGCCCTTCAACAGACGAATGGATAAAGAAGATGTGGTCCATATACACAATGGAATAATACTCAGCCAGCAGAAAGGATGAATACCCAACTTTTGCATCAACTTGGATGGGGTTGGAGGAGATTATGCTAAGTGAAATAAGTCAAACAAAGAAAGTCAATTATCATATGGTTTCATCTATTTGTGGAACAAGGAATATCATGGAGGACATTAGGAGAAGGGGAAAATGAAGGGGGAGAAAGCAGAGTGGGAGATGAACCAGGAGAGTCTATGTGCTCTGGAAAACAGACAGAGAGTTTTAGAACTCTAAGAGTTCTCTAGAACTCTAAAACCCCTCTTTAGAGGGGTTTGAGGGATGGGTGAGCCTGATGATGGGTATTAAGGAGGCCATGGATTGCATGGAGCATTGGGTATTATACGCAAACAATGAATCATGGAACACTACATCAAAACTAATGATGTACTGTATGGTGACTAACATAACACAATAATAAAAAAAAATTACTGGAGGAAAAAAAATAAAAAATAAATAAAAATAAAAAGCATTGCCCAAAGTTTTTGAAACATTTGAGGAGAAAGGCCTTATAAATTCCCAAAGAGGTAATCATAGTAATCAGAGCACACAGGCATTAAGTTCAGTGACTAAACAACTGAGTGGTTTTTCTGGATGTTTAGCTATTTTATAAATGCCATAACAGAGCAGTGTGTCACTCCATTAAAAAGTCCAGCTGGGTATCTGTTTCCTTGGCCCTGGCAGCCTTATGTTTCCAGGTGCAAGGTTGTACTTAGAATGGCAGCTGACCCTTCTTATGGCCAGTGCTGATGTGTTCTCGCAGTTCCTGCTGTATCTCCCTGGCCGTGCACTGTGGGTGGATGTATTCTGATGCCTTCCATCATGACATCTGCCCAGTCTTGTTGTGCATACCCATTCCAACTAAATCTTAAGAAAGATCATTTTCACACTGCTACTGAGGAATTTGTTAGAGCTGTTTTTTTTTTTTAATGGATTAACTACACTACAAAATGCAAAAAGTGTATATAAATGCCTATAATCTCATAGCAATTAGGTTTGTGTTGAAAGAGAATGGGGGTAGATCGTTACTTTGCTTATTCTGTTATAACATGCATTTACTATAGATTTGTTTGATTTTTTTTTTTCCTTCAGCTCCTCCTTTAATACTTTCTTATAATATCTGGTTCTGGTCACTTGGATTTTCAGAGTGGACTGAGTCACCCTCTACTACCAACCAGGCAAGCCTTAGATTTAATTTGAAAAGTAGTTAAAATAGGGGCGCCTGGGTAGCTCAGGTTGTTCAATGTCTGCCTTCTGCTCAGGTCATGATCCATGGGTTCTGGGATTGCGTTCTGCATCCATCAGGATCCTTGCTCAGTGGGTAACCTGCTTCTTCCTCTCTCTGCTACTCCCCCAGCTTGTGTGCCCTCTCCCTCTCTCTCTCCGATAAATATATAAATAAAATCTTTAAAAAAATAGTTAAAATATACACCCACTTCTAAGCCTGGCAATTTGTTATTATGACTGAACTAGGAAGCTGCCCTGTCCTCTTTGCCTGATTTTGTGCTCATGCTAGCCGTGCTCTGCTTTTTCTCTCAGTTCTATCTATCATTATTGACAGGTGTAGCCTCAGTGTCCAAAGAAGTCTTTTTAGTGTACTCCAAGACCATGCACTTTCCCTGTCTATATTCATAGAATTTCACACCTGGCTTCTTTAACTATCTTTAATTGCTCTTTGGCCTCTCCTGTGGTCTTGAATTAGTTAGTATCTAGTGTTGGTATTTTACTAAGCTTTCTGTGTATGTTTATTTCATCTCTACAACTAGACTGTAATGTGCACTATATGCATTTCTGTATCTTGCCCATCTTGCTCCCATCCTACCCCACTATGACAGTATCTTGAATGTAACAGTTGCTCAGCACATTCTTGTTAACTCACATTTTAGTTGCCAATTCTAAGTAGAAAAGATAAAATCTAATTTCTCATCTATAATAGCTTAGATGTTTTTAATAATCAGATCAGAGCTAGCAGATATATGGCCAAAGAGAATTGAGGGAATGAAAGTCGAAAAAATATTCTGTTGGGGAGAACTAACTGAGTTGGTGTCTGCTGCGATTTTGTCTGAGTAGATGATGATCGTCTGAGTGATCATCTGTCATTCTGGGAAAATAGTTCATTCGTTTTGTCCTAGAATGTAGTAATCATATAATAGCTTCCATAACATTTTTTTCAAAACTAGAAGCAACATGTTAAAAGCCAAAATCACAGTGGCATGCATGTAGCCTTCCATAATTATCATCATCTATAATATGGTCTAAATTGTCAATGCTACCACTATTAGGCCACTAATAATTGACATTTCATAGTCACAAATTTCCCTTGACAGAACAGCATGTCAGACATCTGTTCCCACTGCACTCCATTGCTTTTGCATATTTATATTAACCTCCTTGTTGACCTAATATCTGTCTTCTGCTTCCAGATACAACAGAAGAAGGTCCTCTGAACTTCAATCTGATAGTTACAGGGCCTACCACCATGGTAGGTAGCAGTCTACATCCAGAGAACCTATGCCCGACAGCAAGCTGAATTCTGCGTTACATTTTATGCTGCATAGCTAGATTTTCACTCAAAAGCCATTGAATACATTAGAAAGATTACTTTGCCCCTTCTGACTCTAGCAGAAGCAATAACCCTTGAATGCTGTGAAAAGGCTACGAATGGCTGGCCCCTGAGCTTAACAGTTGGAAATAACAAACGACCAGACTGGTTGCTATGACAGTGTCCGTCACTGGCAGTCCACAGGCTCTCACATTCTCTGTCTGCATAGTTTTGCTTGGAGCACACGTCTTCCCTTTCAGTCATAGAGAACCCTGGCTGGCTCTAGGCTTGTCTTTCCCTCCACAAGGTCCTCAGTTACACTGACCAGTAAAATGCACATCCCCAAATGCACCCGCCAGGTTTTCCTCTACCTCCAGAGGTTTCTAAAGGCTCTCATCTTGGGATTGATTCCAGTGTGAAGCTTTCATTTATCTTCCAAACCTTAATTTTGCTTTTGTCAGCAGAAAGGGAATATAACATCTACATTTTGAAAAGTGACCTAAGGGGTTTCCTTTTATTTTAGGCATCTGAATAAAATTCCTCAGTGGGACTATCATTTTTATCGTGTTCCTAATCATACAGCCACTCTCTTACGTTTGCCCAGAAATGCATTTAATAACTGATACCTTCTTGTTCTCTTTTATCTCTTCTTTTAACCCACTGACCATTTCCTGTACGCCAAAAAGAATTCACTATTTGTCAGCTTTTCCCTCACTTCTCAGTTATTCATATTGTGTCATAGCTGTAGACTAAGTTTATGTCTTTACACCTAACAATCTTCCTTCTACATATTTCCCAGGCTCCTTTATCCTTTACAAGAGTCAGATGTAGACATCAGTCCCCAAAGTGCCCCAGATAATGGGAAGCAAGAGGTCGAGAGGAGGGGGTGAAGCCTCCAGACAAAAATGTGTAATGAACAGATTTTCATGGTTTAATGTTGTTGTCTAGACTGTGCATCCCTAAGACCTACCGCAGCTTAGGGACTAGGTTAGGAATGGGATGAGACATAGAAATGTTATAAACCGAAATAGAGACTAAAAATCTTTGGCAACCGTAACTAAACTCCTTCCACACCAAGAATTACACTCTCTTTAGAGAATTACTGGGGAAAAGAAACATCTCCTTTGTAGCAGGAAGGTGAGCACAAGATGTAGGACATTTTTCTGAGCTAAACAAGGTGGGAATGACGGGGCTGAATTGTTATGTAAAGGAGAGAATAAGCCTCCCTCACTGAGATAACTCAAGAAGATTTTCTAATCATAGGAATTTGGGAGAAGTGTAAAGTGTCCCATAAGAGAAAAATTTGTTAAATTTTATGGGCTTTTTGGAGGAAAAGACAAGTAAAAGTTTAATACTAAAAGAAGTGTTAAAAGCATGTCAATTAGTACAATTTATGAATAAGATATCACCTGATACCTGTAGAGAGCCATGATTAATTGGTTTGATTGGACTAACCATAAATAATGGTTATTCTTTCTGATATAATCCCATGTGATAGGAACGAGGAACAGTTTAAAAAAAAATACATGTACTATGAAAGCCTCACCACCACATTAGGAGATAGGTGTTGCCCCACTTTAAAGAGGAGGAAAATAAAATGTGGGGATATTAGGTAATACATTTAAGGTTCAGAGTTATTAAGGTGGTAGAGCAACCATATTCACCTTGTTATCAATACTTTCTATAGAGCTAATGTAGTCACATCTCATAGATTTAAAGCAGTGTAAAGACCGTAGGGTTTTTGTTGTTACTGCTGTTTGCTTTGTTTTTTACTTTTTAACTAGGGGATAAAAATAGTTTACATGCTTTGGAGGGATTAAAATCATATCAATGAAACAATGTGCTTATTACTTTGTAGTAGTATGGAACTAAATCTTTTATTTCCTCCACTCAGTCTAAGAACTAAGAGAAAGGAAGATATTTCCCCTATGTACTGTGTTATTAGGTGCACTGTCTTTGGAGACCAATATAATTTCTTTATGTTTTCTCCAGAGAAGACATAATGACACAGGGTTTTCAGTTTGAACCATCCACGCACAACAGAAACAACAGTCGTTTCCATCTGTGTAAACTAGATGACAAACAACCAGAATTATTGGAAGCCAGGTACTTCCCAGGTTTAAATCACTAGAAAAGTAAGACTCTTGTCATGTCTTGATAAAGCATGTCTTTAAAAATAACAAATGCAGTAGCCTCCAAAGTGAATTATGTCAGAAAGAGGAAGCTGGAAAAAGGTAGAATCCAATACAAAGTCTGAAATCCTGAAACGTGAATGTATCTTGTGTCAGCTGAAAAATAGCCTAGAAGTTGAAGACACCTTATTTTACTCGTTTACCCTACGCAATTGTATATATGCATCTCAATTGTATGGGTTTAGTTGAAGTATTATCCTTTTATTTTGCTCCAATATTTTCAAATGAATGGAGGGGAAACATATATATTAAATATAGAAATATAGAAAAAATATATGTAACACATATATATCCCTAAAGGGCCTGGGGGGTACACAGAGCTTTCAGTGATAGATTTAAATGGCCATGAATTTACACTGACCTTACAATGTTCCTGTTTATCCTGAAGTGCACATACCATTATCCCCCTTTGGTGCCTTGATTAATGACTCCGACTTTTCTTCTGTAGGTTCTCTTTTCTTAACTTCCCTTTTGATAAGTATCCTTCAATTCAAGAGTGTCACCACGGAGTTGGGGGTCACTTCCTGTTGGTCTTAGTTACTTGGAATTGCTAGCCCCCTGGGTTTAGCTTTTACAGTGTTACAAATATTTCATCTTGGTGATGTAGTCTCTGTGACTGGGCCACATTGTCTATTATTTTAGATGGAGTGGCCTGCATTTCCTTTTTTGTATGACACTTGAGTACCACTATGCCTGCGGACCCTTAAGAAAATGAGATGTGCCTCCCACAAGACAAGAACTGAGCACCAGAACTTCTAAATAATGTTTAAATAGAAGTCAGTGCACTAACTCTGGACTGTAAATCTATGCATGCTGTCTAAGTTCCTAAACAGAATTTTCCTGACATGCCCCAGTGCCAGTTCACTTGTGCTGAGTCCTGAAAAACATACAATCTTTAGGTCTTCTGTCCTCTAGAAGCATCCGGGGGCATGGACCTAATTTTATTACAGAGTTAACTCTACCCCAAAAAACTGAAACTCAAAACAAGACTCTAGTCTGGCCAGATTCAAGTACTTGCTTGCAGCTGTTTTCCTCATGCATAGCAGAAGCACCATATCCCTCAGGTAAAACTTGAGGTTTCCAGTACTTCTCATAATCTGATAAAATGAAAATGAACTGCAAGATTTTATTCCTTGTATTATCAAATACAGCTTTTGAAGTAACTTGAGAATAACAAAGATGGCTTGTCTTTGCCTATGGAATCAGTCTCTCTCTCTCTCTCTCTCTCTCTCTCTCATTTCTCTTCCTTTTTCAATCTCCTCTCCCTCCCTCTTTTCCTCCCTCCCTTTCCTTTGTGGAACTTGCAGTAAGAAAACAAATCTCAAATGTACAATTTGTAACATTTTTTCCCATGACGCAGTCTATCATTATTTGGATGACTAAAAGCTTTAATTATTTACTTTTGGGAGTCCCTGAAACCCATGTCATCACAAATACTGAAGAATTTTCTGGGAAAGGTTTGAAACACTTCCAGTTAAACTCTTGACTTAATATCTCAAGAAAAAAAATAATGTTTCTACCACATATTTTATTAAACCCTTTAGGTCCTTTTACAAGAGAGGAAATACCAATTAACGTATAATTTAGCAGAACAAAATATTATCCCATTTCAACCAGTACCCACTTCCTTGAAGTTTATTCAAGCATTAATAACCATTTAATGCAATTTAACTCCACTAAGGTATCCATTACATTAATATAATATATCCATCAGGAAATTAGAGTTTTGTTTCCATGAATTTTGTATTACAAGAAGGTTTTCATAATTTTATTCTGCATTTTATGATGCTTAATTTCAACTCCTTAGTCCCTGTTAGAGTGTGAGATGATCAAAATGTTCCCAATGCTAAAAGATTGCAATTACTTGATTTATTTATCCAGGAATCACAAATCATTTTTATATATACATACATATATAGTTAAAACATTTGAGGATTTAAACCTCTAGATGCGCCAGGATCATCAAACCTCCTTAGGAATAGAACAGTGTGACTAGGTTTTTGTGGACAGCTTATTAACAATGATCTGCTTAAAGCATACATACTGGGATGATGTCCATAAAGTAGTATCTTCATGGTCTGGAGACCTATAGAGTGTTTTCAAGGATAAGTTATATTACCTATGTAGACAGTTATATCAACAGATGCATTCTTGAATGCTTTAGTTCAAGAAGTATTGATCATGGGGGTGCCTGGGCTCAGTGGGTGAAAATCTCTGTCTTCAGCTCAGGTCAGGATCAAGTCCCGCATCAGACTCTCTGCTCAGTGAGGAGCCTGCTTCTCCCTTTCTCTCTGCTGCCTCTCTGCCTACTTGTGATCTCTGTCTGTCAAAAAAATAACATTAAAAAAAAAAAAGTACTAATCATGGAACTTTAGCTATGATTCAATATGTAAGGGAAAATGAAATCATATGATAGTGTATATTAGAATATTAGATATTTAAGGGGCCTGATAAATTTCAACTAAACATCCTTTATCTGTTAGTAAATGTTTAGATAGAAAAAAAAAAAAAAAACTTGATTAAAGGACCATGACTATTTTATTTTAGAATCAGAGCAAGGTTCTCAGTTTCCAAGTTAAAGCACTTTCTACAACCTAGTGAGCTCTCATCAAGATAGGAAATAAAAATATGCAAATGGCAACAGAAGACCCAGACTCACACTTTGAAGTATCTTTGCTTCCATGTTAGGAAGATTGAGACGACATTCCATCAGACTTCTGGAACCTTCTGAAACCCTTTGCAACCTCCCTTCCTATCACAACATCAGGGAAACAAAACTACACTGTCAAGGAATTATCTAATCTCAATGTAAAAAAAAAAAAATGTCATGAACTCTTGTGGATCATATTTCTCTTTTCTTCTATTTTTTTAAACAAGATTTTATTTAGGGGCACCTGGGTAGCTCCATTGGTTAAGCATCTCCCTTCGGCTCAGGTCTTGATCCTGCTTCTCCCTCTCCTGCTTCCCTGCTTGTGCTTTCTCTCAAATAATTAAATAAAATCTTTTTTTAAAGATAAAATAAAGATTTTATTTATTTAGTTGAGAGAGAGATCAAAAGCTGAGAAGAGAAGGAGAGGTAGGGAGGAAATTGAGAAGCAGGCTCCCCATTGAGCAGAGAACCGCATGTGGGGCTTGATCCCAGGACCCTGAGATCATGACTCCAGCTAAAGGCAGCCACTTAATTGACTGAGCCACCTAAACACCCCTCATATTTGTCTTTTGGAGAAAATCTGAAACTTTAAGAATTTGTATTCTTTTTTTTTTTTAATATTTTATTTATTTATTTGACGGGCAGAGATTACAAGTACGTGGAGAGGCAGGCAGAGAGAGAGGAGGAAGCAGGCTCTCTGCTGAGCAGAAAGCCTGATGCGGGGCTCGATCCCAGGACCCTGGGATCATGACCTGAGCCGAAGGCAGAAGCTTTAACCCACTGAGCCACCCAGGTGCCCCAAGAATTTGTATTCTTTTTGCCTCATTATTATGATCTACTATTTACTTTTTTTTAAAACGATTAGCTTAAATGATGTGTGAAAATAAAATATTCTTTTAAATTTTTATTTATTTGTTTGACAGACAGAAATCACAAGTAGACAGAGAGGCAGACAGAGAGAGAGGAGGAAACAGGCTCCCTGAGGAGCAGAGAGCCTGATGCAGGGGCTTGATCCCAGGATCCCAGGATCATCACCTGAGCCAAAGGCAGAGGCTTTAACCCACTGAGCCAGCCAGGCTCCCCTGAAAAGAAAAGATTTTGAAAGCAAGAGCCTGAAAGGAGAAAGTTCTTAAAATCCTACTGAGGGAATTTCAGAGGTCATAATTTGGTTAATTCATGAAAGAGTTCTTGCTACTGAAGAGGCTTACAAATGTGTGTACATGGAGAAAGTGAATCAAGCACTGTGATCAAGCACACAGTCTATGAGTTTCAGCATAGGTGGGCAGATCTGATCTCTTATCTCCTCCTAAGTTGAGATATTATATAAGAAATGGTATAATGTCCTACGTTTTCCCATCTATATTTTCTACATGATTCAGGTCAGGAGGTTACTCATAAACACTATTCTGAATACTAAATGCTAGAAGGCAAGTAGGTATAAAAAAGATAAATGCATTTTCCAGAGCTTTTTAGCTAAGTCCATATGAGTAAGTGTTTTGTGTCCTAAGCTAGCTTTTCCTACTCCATCGTTGTTATCTATTTGCCTTGTAATGAAATAAAGTAAGATCATATACATTTGTTGTTTGGCTCTATTCATTTCACTGATTCGGTAAGATGAGGTCCTTATGGAATAATGTCTTAGTGAGAATAGATCAATAGCTTTAAATTCAGTGAGTACGACTTTCTACCAGATGACAAATAGGAAACACAAAAGAGGGAAGAAAGGCAGCCAAGTATTTGCTTCAGCAGAGAAATGGATCCTGCAAAGGACTTCCGATAGAAGTTGAGTCCATTCTGGTTTTGCCAGGCTTTCCTCACTGCTTCATATCTTTCTCTCTCTCTCCTCTCTCTCTTTTTTTTCTCTTTTTTTGCTATCCCCATATCTACCTTCAAATAAATAAACCGAATTTCCTTTTCTTCTTTTTTTTTTAATTTAAATTCCATTAGCCAACATATAATACACCATTAGTTTTTTTTTTTTTTTTTTATAAACATATATTTTTATCCCCAGGGGTACAGGTCTGTGAATCACCAGGTTTACACACTTCACAGCACTCACCAAAGCACATACCCTCCCCAATGTCCATAATCCCACCCCCTTCTCCCAACCCCCCTCCCCCCAGCAACCCTCAGTTTGTTTTGTGAGATTAAGAGTCACTTATGGTTTGTCTCCCTCCCAATTCCATCTTGTTTTATTTATTCTTCTTCTACCCACTTAAGCCCCCATGTTGTATCACCACTTCCTCATATCAGGGAGATCATATGATAGTTGTCTTTCTCTGCTTTACTTATTTCGCTAAGCATGATACCCTCTAGTTCCATCCATGTTGTCGCAAATGGCAAAATTACAGGCAATACAATGGCACTAAATTCATATCTCTCAATAGTTACCCTGAATGTTAATGGGATAAATGCCCCTGTCATAAGACACAGGGTATCAGAATGGATAAAAAAACAAAACCCATCTATATGTTGCCTCCAAGAAACTCATTTTAAGCCCGAAGACACCTCCAGATTTAAAGTGAGGGGGTGGAAAAGAACTCACCATTAGTTTTTGATGTAGTATTCAGTGATTTATTAGTTGCATATAACATCCAGTGCTCATCACATCATGTGCCCTCCTTAATGCCCATCACCCAGTAACCCCATCCCCTCACTCACGTCCCTTTCCACAACCCTCGTTTTGATTCTCAGTGTCAAGAATCTATCATGGTTTGGTTCCCTCTCTGATTTCTTCCCATTCGGTTTTTCCTCACTTCTGCTATGATCCTCTGTGTTATTTCTTATATTGCATATATGAGTGAAACCATATGATAATTGTCTTTCTCTGCTTGACTTATTTCACTTAGCATAATACCTTCCAGTTCTATTCATGTCAATGCAAATGGAAGGTATTCATCCTTTCTGATGGCTAAATAATATTCCATCATATATATATGAACCATATCTGCTTTATCCATTCATCTGTTGAAGGATATCTTGGCTCTTTCCACAGTTTGGCTATTGTAGACATTGCTGCTATGAACACTTGGGTGCAGGTGCCCTTTCTTTTCACTACATCTCTATCTTTGGGGTAAATACCCAGTAGTACAATTGAAGGGTAGCTTCCTGAAGAAACTCCTCCTTCAGGAGGTTCCTGAAGAACCTCCATGCTGTTTTCCAGAGTGGCCATACCAGCATACGTTCCCACCAACAATATAAGAGAATTCTCTTTTCTCCACATCGTCACCAACATGTTGTTTCCTGTCTTGTTAATTTTAGCCATTCTAACTGGAGTAAATAAAATTCTTCCCTCATTTTTCCTTTTTAGTCTGTGTCTATCAAACCTGTAAGCAAGCTTTCATATTCATTTAGTAAACATTCATTAGGTGCTTATTGTGTACAAGACTTGTGCTATATGTTTATCTTTTGGCCCTTTAACCTCTTATTCTTTTCCCCACCTGCATCCTGGCTTCCCTCCCTTCTGGGGATGTGCTAGAAGGCTGATGCTGGATCTGCACTAGCCAAACCTCTGCTCTAGGATTCCAGGCACTCAGGTCCTATTCCTGACCCAGAACACCCAACTCTAAATTGATTCCACGCATTTTATCAATTCCCAATTATACAGAAGAAGTTAATTTTATCAAATAATAAAAAAAATTTGTTATGTATTCATTCAAAATAAAGTCTGAATGGCATAAAAATTCCTTATCAAAGGTATCACCTTTAAAAATAAATAATTGTCTCAAATCATTTATAAATTAACTTTAAATGGGTTGGTTATCATGAAGTTTTAAAAGAATGTCCCATCCCCACTTACCTGTCAAAAGCTGGCATTCTTTTCTTACACTTCTCAGTCTGCCTCCTTTGCTAATGTTTAAGGCCACACCTGACTTACTGAGACAGCCATTTTGACTGGCTGCACACAGAACTGGTAAACTGATTTTTAAGCTGATTATCTCACACCGGGATGACATGGTCTTAAATCTGACAGATGATAATGAAAACAGACATCAAAACTGTTTCTTATAGAGAAAAAAAAGGATCAATGAGGAAAACAAAACATAAAAATGGAAATATTGGCCATATTGATGGAATAAATAGTCTTGTGAGATGAAATTTTTGAGAAGGTAATAAACAGCCTGTGTGTACTACATGTCAGTCATCCTCATGTTACAGAGATTAAATATTCTTTTTCAATGCCACATTTTTTATTGCATTTCTTAAGATAAGTTTATTGAAACCCACTGATATGTACTTAATATTTCTTATTTCAGTGTCTCATAATGTTAACAATTCTCAATTCAACATTTGTATTCACCAAGAAAATGTTAATATTTTTTTTACCCACCAATAGGATCAACAGACAGAAAGATAATAACAAACCAACACTTGAATCCATATTTGCCAAATCAATGTGAAATCCCTTGACTTACCAATAGTCTTATGGATGATGAAATTATCTGTAACAAATATAAAATAGAAATTACCAGTGATATATTTACCTTTTTAAAATAAAAATTCATGCAATTTCAGTACCAAGAAGCAGCAATACTTAGAGATTTCATATTTAATTTCACTTGGCCTGTTTAGATTTATAAGTTAATTTCCAATTAAAGTTAATCAACATTGAGACTCCTTGTCTCAGTGACATAAAACATAAGGGTTGTAGTTGACATTGTGTTAATTTCAGCTTGTCCAAATTAAACAACATGAATTATATTACAAAAAATAGCATTGGTACTATATCTCTTTATGTATGAACTTTTATCCTAATAAATACTGACTTCCAAAATCACTACCCCAACTCTTAAAACTTTTCTACAACACAGCTTTTATTCTCTGAATGTTTACAATGTACCCAGAACTTTAGACAATACTGTCAACAACTGAGGTGAAAATATATGAAAGAGTAATTAGGATATCCAATGTCACAGGTCAGAGATGGAGTTATAAAGAAGTAAAACAGCTAACCCTAGCTGGCTAATGTTTTAAAATGCAGACTCTAACAATTCAAATCCAGATCTAACTGATTCTATAGTCATCTACAGTTTGTCTACTGTCCATCAAATCACATAAACTTGGACAATTTGTGGTTCTGTAAAGTTAGGTCTTATTGTCATTCTATTTTTTTTTAATTCAATATAAA
This sequence comes from Mustela nigripes, assembly GCF_022355385.1. Taxonomy (NCBI): domain Eukaryota; kingdom Metazoa; phylum Chordata; class Mammalia; order Carnivora; family Mustelidae; genus Mustela; species Mustela nigripes. The sequence goes on along the minus strand of NC_081559.1, from coordinate 83,809,225 downwards.
TCATGACTGCATAGAAAAGCCAGCAACTCTAATGAAATTGTATGAAACTGTAAATGTGTAACATTGTATGTAGAACAGATTTTCTATCACTTGAAACAATTTCAAGTATAGGTATTTGGGATTTATGTTTTCATTAGTTTATAAAAATAGATAAATGAAAAGACGTTCATAGTTTTTGTATAATGTTATTTAGAAAATGAGTCAGTGCTTACTTTCTAATCATGTTTATTAATAATAAAGAATTTAGGTGAGGAAATGTAAAGATATTGTCGCAACTCACAATTGTCAGGCATAGAACACTTTCAGAACACATTTTAGCTTGAAAATGCTCATTGATAGCAAAAACAATTGGCCTAATAATTTGATTCTAACAAGCATATTAAGTTGAAAAGTAATCTCATAAATGCAGAAATATAGTCTTTCTACTCATTTTTTTCTCTCCCTATTCTTTCATTGAGTGAATAGATACTTGTTCTATTCACACTAGCAATTTCTACTAATTTCCCTTACTACTTAGACACCTCACTACTTTTGTTGTTGTTTTGAGAGAGGGGCGGGGATAGAGCACTCGAGAGTGGTGCTTGGGGGAAAGGAGAGAGAGAGAATCTTAAGCAGTCTCCAAGACCAACACAGATCCCTATTCAGGGCTTGATCTCATGAGGTTGAGATCAGGACCTGTGCCAGTATCAAAAGCCAGACACTTAACCGACTGAGCCACCCAGGCATTGCTGACACCTTACCAGCTTTTGAGCGTGTTTCACACTTGTGCTCTTAATACATATAAGAGCATTCATTATCGTACTTTGCTTCAGTTCTTGTTTCACCTGGATGAAAAGCGCCCGGGAAACAGGCTATGTCTTATCCATGTTAATTCTGCATAGACCACGATCTCCATAACATTGAGCAAAAGACACTCAATTAGTATTTAACTAATAAATCTTAAGATTTCTATTCTTAGTCAAACCTGGGGGAATATGGACTGTTTTGTGTACTTTTAGTGAGAATATGAATTGACAAGACCTTTCTGGAGGACCATTTGTTATGTATATAAATATGTACATGTTTATATGTATGTATGTATTTATATGTATATGAATTTGTATGTTTATAAATATCCAAACCTTTCAACCCAGCCATCCCTACCTGGAAACATTTTCCAGAGATTGCTCTGTGCATGATTTTCCACACAGAACCACCAGCTCATTTCCCACTTCATCATTTTTTTTTTTTTCAGTTGTCTTAACCCTGTTATTTGTTAAATCTCAGCTTAAAAGCAACACCCCATGGAAAATTCCTCCTGATATTAAAAATAAATACTAAGTGTCTTTATTTGGGATTCCCAGAGCTCCCAGTGTATCTCATCCCAGCACTTATTTACACAACTGTTGTATCTTATCCCCAAGAGTATCTGCAAAATTGTATTTGCTTGATAAGTGTCTATTAAGTCAATGATTAAATGAGTGAACTGATTAATTAATTAATTAATGTGTTTGAACCCATGATGTAGAATAATTGTCTGCATTTTATGACATTAAAATTCACCAACCACCATAACAATTTTCTTCATAATAGAATGTTTTTATTTCATGAAAGGATTGTTAAAACAGAGAAGAGAGAAACCTAATTTGATGTTCTCTTTCCACAATTTCCCCATCAAAGAATAATCCTACATGCTTATTATAAGCACCATCTTTAAAAGTATTATATGGAACTCTATAAATAGAAAATAGATCTGGGCCCTCCATTAGGGAGAATTACAGAACTGAGACTGAACTATTTTGTGACCTCTGAATTCCTTATATCCATACTTTATTACAGTCCAAACTAGCTTGGATTTATTCCTCAAGAGCACTACACAGTAGAGAGTCTTCTTGGATTGTTCCAGAAAAAAAGAACATTTTCTCTTTTTTTACCCTTTTTATCTTACTTAGAATCCTTTAATAATGAATGCTCTCATAATAAAGGTAAAGCTGGGAAGAAATCAGCTGTAAGTGAGGAAGTTCGTTTTGTCCATTTAATTTGTTGTTTATTTGCTGTACATATTTTAAAAATTGATTTAATTATTTCCACTTTCTCCTAAAAAGAATCTAAGAAATCCACATTGCAATATATTAGTTTATCACCATATATATACATATAACTTTGTATATACTTTATATAATACTTTTTATAAAACTTTATGTTGTACTTATCTCATCTCACCTAATCATTAGTCATTAACTAAAATGACTTTAGATCCACACAGATTCTGAACGTAAGTGGGAAAATAATACAGAGAAGGTATTTTTGGGTTCTTTTGCAAGGACTGAGCGTAAGTAATTGACACAGATGAATAATACTGGAAACTACCTCTTCAGACCCAATCCCCTCGCTTACCTCCCACTTTAACTAATGTGTTACTTTTAAGTGACATTAGTGACAGTTTAGAACTTATACTTAAACATCAACCCAGTAATTACTTATCCCTAAATTCATTCTCATAAAAATTCACAAGTTGAAACCTAATATTTTACAATATTTTGTATCTATTTGCCAAAAATGATACACAGCAGTAACCAAATACACACACACACACACACACACACACACACACACACACACAATCTTGCTAAACCAAGAGTAGTAACAGTTCCTGTCTAAAGGAAAGGAAATTTAAAAAAAAAAAGTACATCAATTATTTGGCATGCAAACATTTCTTAAGATTCTTTTATGCCATCCCCTTCCAACCCCCACCCCTTGGTAAGATTAATCGTGTGACAAATGACATCAAATGGCCTTATGAAATTTTGTCTGGAACAATTTTTACTGCTAATGGAAATTATAAATAATATGTGCCTTTCGTCAACTGCATTCTTCAGTAATCTAATTGTATCAAGCTAATGAGACCTGGGTTAGGAAATGTTCTGAGGTTCCCATGCCCCAGGTCAGGGAATGCTGCAAACATCTCTGAGCAGATGTGCTCAGTCTCACGAGAATGGCAGCTGGAGTGCTTGGTCACTCCACAGAGCACTGGCTGTGCAGAGAGCTGTGCACTTGACCTACTGCTAGAGGTAAACAGCCTTTCTGTTGGTTAGCTGCAAAACTAAGAGTGGGGGGAGGGCAAAGAGAGATAAAATTCTACTTCTCACCCTCTGTCCCCCAACCTTTTACTAATTCTGTGGAAGATTCACCCCATTTATTCCCAGGGAAAATGCTTGTAAATGTTGTCTTTTAGAGATTAGCACATGTGTTGGTGTCTGCATGTGGTGTGCTGAAGGAAGCCGGAGGGCTGGGAGGGGCGGCATGAGAATGAAAATACCTCATTTACCCATTTCTTCAAATCAATATTGTTCACTCTGCATTTACGAAGGTTGATGCACCACCACTCTAGGCTGTTAACAGACAAGCTGCTTCAAAGATGCTTTTATATTATAGTTGGATAAGAGGTGTTTAAGTAAAAAATTCCAACATACTCCAAAAGTAGTTATGACTACCTCACAACCTTGAGGTTAGGAAGTGTGGGCAGTAGAGCTGAGATATAATTACCTACATCCTCTAAATGATGTCATATAAGGGCAACACGACCTCGGGAGTTGATTCTAATATTTGGTCAGTCTCCAAAATCCAACAGGAGATGTTATCCCCCTTAGTTACTCATATGTTTTCAAAATTCCTCCATTTCAGTGTATCTAGGAAATATTTTTCCTTTTTCTTCCTTTTTTAATTTCTGTATTTTTCAAACAAGGTAAAACTAGCCTGATGTTCATATCCTTCCGCAACTCCATGTACCATGTGAGTGATGTGCGGGCACACGCACACACACACACACACACACAGTGTCCTTTCTTCCTTTCACTCAAGGGATTTCTTACTCCATAGTATTACATCTGCAAAGAACTGTTCCTTTAATAAGCCTCTTGATTAGAATGTTTCAAATGTCCCAAGAATGAGGATGCTCACTGATTCTCTAGGAATGGGATCAGTTCTGAGGGTGAACATTCTCTTCTCATTCTTAACTTAAACTTTTTCTTTGTCCTTCGTGCTGTCCATTTGCATCCTGCCAGAGGATTCTTCCTCTCCTGAGGCGTTTACATCTTTCACATATTTGCAGACTGTTATCATGCTCCTCTTAGCAATCACTTAGCCAAAATATACATTACTCTGTGCTCTTTTAATCTCTCCACATAAATCAAGACCTTGGTGCCCTAATCATTTTGTTGTTCTTCTATGAAGTCACTCCAATTTGGCTTTGCGTTCTGAGGTGACAAAAATGGAAGACAGATTTCCCTGTTTAGATTCAGTTCTGTCATGTTGAGACCCCATCACCTCCTGCTCCTTCATGCGAAATTTTTTCGTATGCCAACTGATTCAATACTCCTTTCATACTGTTGGATGATGTTGCTCTTACATATTGCTCTCCCTGGAGGTTTAATCTTGTGGGAACCTTGAAGTGGTTTATTATGCTATTTTTGAGCTCTAACAAGAATAGAAACTGCATTTATTTTTTATAAAGACAGCGGAAGCAGACCTCCATGTCCCCACGCCCAAGTTCCCAAGCATTTATTGGATCTATGGATTTTTCAACTTTTTCCAAGGAGTTTCCATTAAGAATAAAACCAGATGCAGAAATTTCTAGGCCCCAAAAGGAAAAAAAAAAAAATTAGAAGAGGAAAGTAGGAGTTTATAATGAAATACCTCTCGCAACTTTACCAAATATGCTTTAATATAGGCACAGAATCAAAAGTAGTTTATTTTATAAGTACTTGCTAAATTTCAGAAAGAAAACCAAATGAAACCTGAATACTTAAGAAGTTCTTTGGAGGCATTTTCTTTCAAAAGTATATCATATTGCCACTTTTAAATTTCTGTCATTCAGTGATAATCCTTCAGCTTCCTGATTGGCTATGGTATTTGGAACGGACTGGCCCCTGAATCATTCTTTATGCTGAAGGCGGGTGTGGATGCTAATCCGTGGGTCATTAACACCTCATATATGTTAGTTCAGAGATCTGGGGTGTGCCTGTGTTCACCCTGCCAACATGCATAGCATTTCTTGGAAATTCAGAGTTTTTGTTTTCTGAGGGTTTGATTTGAAATATTTTCCACATAGGCATTTTCACTCTCACTGAGTAATCACATTTTTGGAATTTGGTTTTAGTTTAATTCTTCTTTTCTGAACTCGTTGATTAGCAGCTGAAAAGTAAAAAGAGGAGGTCCAAGTCTTGCTTCACTGCTCTCTGGAACTAAAGTATGTCACCTTTTCAGCTCTGTCTTACTTCTGATTTCTAATCTTTTACCTACACCAAGATTTTCATTTGTGTGGAATTTATAAACTCCCAGTGTGACTTTTGGTATATCTGAGAACATTACTTTTCTATTAACATTAGAAAACTGAACACATTCTCTTTCTTATCCTCTCTGTGATCTTAAAGGGCAACTACTGGGTCATAATGGTCCACCAAAATGCTTGCTTACTTTGCCCATCGGTTGCTGGGGGGAGGGGGTTTGGGAGAAGGGGGTGGGATTATGGACATTGGGGAGGGTTTGTGCTTTGGTGAGTGCTGTGAAGTGTGTAAACCTGGTGATTCACAGACCTGTACCCCTGGGGATAAAAATATATGTTTATAAAAAATTAAAAATTTAAAAAAAAAACTTACTGGGAAAATATTGAAAAAAATATCAAGGTCCTGAAAGTTGAACACATTGGAGAAAAGTTTGATTTTGGAAATTTCACCAGTATCTTGGCACATTACTTTTTGTGATACAAATCTGCTTTATAAAACGGGGGGAAATGACCTAAAGTGAAACCAAACCTAACCTTGCAGCAAGATCCGTAATCCCAGGTGCTAAGTCACCCAGGGAGTGTTTCCTGCCTCCAGGCTTGCGGTTGCCATTCCTTCTACTTGAACTCTTCCTCCCTCAGATCCTTGCGTTGCCCGTCATTTGTGCTTTCACCACCTTTTTACTGAAACCTCTTCTTGAGGCCTTCTTGGACCAAACATTCTCACACTGGAGCACGCACACAAGCACTTCCTATTTAGCTTCTCTGCTGTATTACTTTTCTCTATCATTTATCAATATTGAACATGTCATAAATTTTACATTTTTATCCTGCTTTTTTCCCCACCTCTTCTGTTGAAACGTAAGCCCATGAAGGCAGACATTCTTGTCTCATTGTTGTATCTTCAGAAACTACAAAAGTCTTCAGACCACTGTAGGCACTCAGTAGATACTTACTAAATGAAGAAGGTAACATAAAATTCCAATAGACCAAGCAAATTGGAAAGTAATTTTGAGTTTATTAAAATAGACCGATAATCTAAAACATACCTTTCTATAAATCAAAATTAAAAACGAGGTAAATGTAATTGAAATTGCAGGATTGAATTTAGGGGAATTAATGTGTAATCAGAAATTTTCATTTCCCCTTTATTTTTGCATACATATAATGGACACAAATATATTCAACTTGCAAATAAATCATTACTTTCCAAATGATGCTGTACTAGGAAGAGACATGCAGCTCATCCTTAATATCATCTCTACCAAGATTTCATTGGTGCCCACTCCTCCCACACATTCCAGTTACAGAAAAGTATGTTTTCCAAATCCCCTCTGCACTTTAAGAACTAAACGAAATCATGTTTCTTCCATAAAACTACTGCTAACTACTCTAGTCCATACACATCATTCCCTTCCTTACATTCACATGTCCAAGTTAAAACTGTTTGAGAACTGTTTTGTGCCAGGCACTACCCCAGTGCAGAAAAGACTCAACTAAGAAGAAATCTCATGGGACCAAGTTTTGTTTAATCTAAATTTGCCATGACCATTTAAAAAAATTAGTCTCACTTTATATTCACTTCCTCTTTCTCTTATCTCTTGTACATATTATTATCTGACATACCACATTTTATTCAGTTATCCTACTTCCTGGCAGCACTTCCACTAGAATGGAAAACATGTGACACACTATAGCATAGAGAACCAAGTTAAGCACTCAATGAGATCTTCCTGTCCTTCCCTTCATCTGGGACTAAAAATGGACTTGGGTGTCTGGTAGGATCCAACCAAGAAAAGATAAACTATCTTGGGTAGCTAAAACAGAGGAAATTTAAGGCGGTAAGTGGTGACATCAGGACTTAGAAGAGGCTACAGTGGTAATCAGAGTAAAGTGAGGCAACCCAAAGATTGTCTTGGACCAAAAGCACAGGGATTTCCTGCACAGAAGAAAGGCATTTTCTATAAGCTTACTGTTTTACAGGGAACTTAACAAGATTTGGTTCTGAGGAATAATTTTTTTTTCTATGGCTAAAAACTTGAATTCATGAAAAGAATGTTTTTCTTTTATGGGTGATGCTGGAAGGCTGGAGAGGGGCTTTCAACCCTGGTAGGTGGAGTGTGGTGTTTTCCAGGAAAGTCAATAAAGTACAGTGGGGGCCTCCAGGGTGCACTGTGTGACTCTGGGAATGTGTGGGAGGAGTGGGCACCAATTCTAAAAGAAGGAAGGAAGGAAGGAATGGGCTGCAATGTGCTGAATCTCATGAATGACTCAGAAAATGGCAGAATCAGACTCTAAGCTGCCATGGCCCCTGCCACATTTCCCAGAGGAAGTTGGATCTCACAAGATATTGGGAGTTCTTTAGGGGTGGCACACCTGGGACCCCCTTGGTGCTGGTGGCCTCTCATCCCAGAGTCATTCATAAGTAGTCTGGCTCACACCATCTATCACACAAACCTCAATGCTTGTGGATGCTTCCCTTGCCTGCCCTCCTCAGAGTCACAATGCTGGGGCCCCTCACCTTAAAGACCTGGCCACAGGGGAGGGTATGGACTCTGGTGCAAAAGCTATGCAGGGGAGGCACTACCCCAGGCCAGAATGGGTGAGCCAACTGCACATTCACAATGATAGGTGTCTATACCTGAGGGAAAAGGGGCCAGTCATGTTCCTGGAGCTCAAGACCGTGTTTACATGGAGGACACTGAAATCATTTTGGGGTCCTCCAGTAGAAGAGGCAGTGCCAACTGGCCTGGTAAGGCTGGAGAAGTGAAATCACTCCACCTTCACTACTCCTGCCTCCCAAACCCTCAGAAGTGTTTCTGATGGCAAAAAACATCTGAAAGTCACCTAAGAAACCCATGGCACAGGAGTCAGGTCCCTCTACAAGATAAAACAGAGTAGAGCAGAAGGGCAGGGCAGGTGGTTCTTGGAGGCCAACAGGCCTGGCAGGTGCAAACACCCAGAAAGGAAAAACTTGACAGAAGACACTTTAGAAAATTTAAATCAATAAAGTTTCTTTTCTTAATATTCTGGAAACTTTATGGAAAACTGAACCTGTGAATAATTTAACTATGAAATGGTGATTCAAACATGGAAAAGAAAAGGCTTTACAAGGAATTTTCTATTATATGGTGTATTTTTTGGTATATGCCTGAACTAGACATTTGCAGTTAATCAAGTGGATAAAAAGGAGGCTTGATTCAAAAGGGCATGTACGATTGGTGGTGAGGGTAGTAGTAGAAGGGAGATGATTATTATAAAGTTTATTATCAGAGGGTAATTTAGAAATAGAGATGAAGAAAAAAACGTCCTATGGTTTGATTGCCTTTATTTTTTGTAGACCTCAACATGACCCAATGGAAAAAATCTGTTTAAAACAGTATTTATATTTTCTATGTAAGATTTAAAAAGAGGTAGAAAATGATAGCACTAATCCAACTTTTCTAAGGTGAAGTAGGACTAAAACCCAAATATTCTTTATGCTCTCCTAAGGAGAAAATGACCTCCAAAGACAGAGAGAGAGAGAATGAATATAAATATGAAAGAGAGAAATCTGGAAACACCATATCGAATGAGGACCCTCAGTAAATACTAAAGTTTGGTTGGCATTTTTCAAACTGCTTAATACTGCTGAATGGACATCTTTACATGACAAACACCAGATGGAAAAAATCAGTTGAGAGTCACAAGCCGAGGATGATTTCATTATAAAATGATCATTTACTCATAATTATCCAGAAAATCCCAAAACCCTACAGTGCTTTCATAATAACATTTGTTTTACCAAAATATAGCAAAAGTATACTTTTGCTGAAAGTTTACATTCTAATCTGCAGGAGAAACTTAATTATTCTAATATGATAAACACATAAAATTCCTGTCTAATTTTAAAATTGGAATTTCAATTTCCAGTAACACATTTCACCATGACACCGTTTGCAATTTTTCTCCTAAACTGCTGTCTACAAAAATGTTATAATAACATAGCTTTTCTGCTTAACCACACAACTGGTCACCAAGAAAACAAAGTGGTTTACTCTCATCCTTGTGTAAATAAAAAGCTTGTTTTTTCCTCCATAGTTGCATCTGACAATAAGATGCTTTAAGTAAGTTTTAAGAGACTTTATAACAATAAAATGCTCTTAAAAAGTTTTAAGAGACTTAGACCAAAAAACCCATTTAGGAATACTGCTTTCAGTGACCACACAGCATGCTTAAGGCTGCCTCATGACATGTTTGTATTGTTATTTGATAATAAACAAAATAAAAAGATCTGTCATTGAAACTTAAATAAGTGACATTTGTTACATAAACTGCAACATTCTAAAGTTCGGTACTGTACAGTCAACCGCTTAAAGCAGCCCTTCCAGCTAAACACACTTGGATTGTTTCTCCAGACAGGAAAGATTAATAGCTGAAAATCGTGACCTTTGACTTTTGACATAAATTTTAAGAAGTGAAATGCAATTGGAAACATTGGTGAAGCCTTAAATTATGGTTATAGAGTGAAAGAATAACCATATATCTATAATAACTAAACATATATACCCAATTTTGGGTCACAGATGTCCTCTCTAGCTTATACTTCAGTATATCCAATGAATGTACAGTTCCACGTTTCATCCCCACTATACTTCTACAAAATAAAGCCTCAGATTGCTGACTCCCTAGATAATGCAAATTGTTTACAAGTATGATTTCCAGAGAAAATAAACCTTTATAAATATGTAGAATTTGTTTCATCTGACATTTTAATAGCCCTTATTTAGAAATCACTTTGCACAGGCATTACTTCATAATATTGCAATTCTAAACCTTCTTGAGGAACAGATACTGATGATTTTCATTATACATTTAAGTAGGTAAAATGAGAAAATTATCACAAAATCTTGGCGTATGTGTAAGTTCATTAAAAGAAAAATGTGTACCTTTTATTATGGACAATGACCTTTAGCAGTAATTTATCAAATTATCACTACTAAAACAAGAATGATTTTATAGCTTAATTATAAATAATACAATATAATATATTATGATAACATTCATAATTCATTTATGATGATAATAAAATATCAGATATATGCAACTACCAGAAACAAGTCAAATCAGTAACTTTCTAACTGCCTTCAACCATGCTTCCAATAAAGGGATAATTAAATTAATACCTGTGTACCAAATGAGTTCTCAATAAAGAGTTAATGGCCCTTTTCACTACAATGTAAAACTAGAAATCCAAATGGTATTCAGTGGCACAGAAGCAGCTCATCAAGCTGCACTTTTCATATCCCTTTAGGAATAAGACCTATCATATTATAAATTCTAGAGGAAAAAGATCCCAGGGTGAAAGAACTGATAAGTAACAAGCCATATACTGGTATTTCAGATAAAAAGCTTCCTGTAAAACAATAAAACACCCTTTTTCTCAAAAATTCAATAATCCTGGCTAAATCCTTACAATGAAACTTGGACAGTATCTTTAGTTTCTAAAAGAAAGGGGAAATACACACACACACACACACACACACACACACACACACACACTGATTCAGTTCATCTTTAGGATCCTCATATTCTAACCCTGAAACATGACTCAGCCTTTGAACTTCAGATATCAAGTCTATTCATTGACTATGGGCATATCTCCAACTTGAAAAAAAGAAAACCTTAAAGAGGAATTTCTGTTTGTTGACCTTCTCTTAAAATTTATCATTTGTTCACAAGAGCTTTAAGATAACTTATTACAATTCTCTTAGGGAAAAGAAACAAATGTTTCATTGTTATTAATATTAAATGTGCATGTCATTAATATTTATTTATTTCTAGATGATGAGCTTTTAGAAACCTGAGAATTTGCATATCTTTTCTTGACTTTCAGTTCAAGCTGATATACTGAGGAAATGAATTAATCCCCCTTTCCTCCTGAGGCCTTTATGAATAAAGAAGACAAGAAACACAAAACTAATAAACACAGAGAACCAAAGAGGACGGGTGGCTATCAACATTGTCCCCAACAAAGTTTGGGGAGATTGAAAGTAGACAGACGTATATAAATCAATGAACAGAGCAGAGTTTACTGCGAAATGTTCTCATCTCTTGGAGATGAGAGTCAATGTTTCTGCCAGACCACCACAGTGGCTTTGGCTCAGGGGCAGAGATGATGTGGAAAGAGAATGATCATCTAAGAGTCAATATTTAAGATGGTTGTGCCAAGCCATTGTGTTTCCAGGTAGCCCAGCATTTTGTGTTTGGGGGAAGGAGAATGATCATCTAAGAGTCAATATTTAAGATGGCTGTGCCAAGCCATTGTATTTCCAGGTAGCCCAGCATTTTGTGGTTGGGGGTGGGGGGAGGAAAGACAGGGCATTCTTTACTGAAGAAATTAAATGAGATATCTGGAAACAGAAGCAGTAAGTCTGATGTGTATATTGAAGCTCTGAATATAGCTCTGATTATTCTGATATGTGACATGTAATCACATACCAAGGACCTTGCTTGGTAAGTCTTTGATGAGCCTGATAGTTGACCCACCTTACTCATATGAACAAATCTTATAGCATATTGAAGGGAGGGGCATGAATAGAACTATATGCATGTTTGCAAATTTGCCAAAGAAACCCATATCTGCTAACCATTCTTTTTCTTTTTTTTTTAATATGCACAGGCAAATAAAATCACCAGATGAGTAAAAAATCAACAGTATCAAAGAGAAAAACCAAGATAAACAGAAAAGGTCATTATGGAGCTAAAAATAACAAGTAATTCAGTAAACAAAAGAGGAGAAATCAAAAACCTCTCTTACATAAACAGAGAAATCAGAGGTGATATTAGATTAATGTAAATAAACCACAATCCTATGTAAAAGGAAAGCAAAAATGTCAGAGAATACAATTAGTGTGCTGAAGTGATTAGAGATTAAAAATTTGATTAAAGAAAGGAGGAGGAAAAGGGGGATGCTCCGTCCCAATTGGTAGGACTGACTGAAAGATTAGTAAAATCCGTGAGAGAAAAAGATAGGCATACAGCATCAATGTCCTACTAAAGAGTTCTAGGGGAAAAAAATGAAAGAAAGAAAAAAAAAGCTGAGAAAAAATTATCCAATCATAGAAGATAGCAGAGAATTTAAGCCAGAAATCTTAGAGTTAATAGATTTTGATAATTTAAATGCCCAGCACTCAATGAAATTTTTTTCAACTATCCTTATGAAAACTTAAGAACTCCAAGGATAACAGTATGGCAATTTTCTGAATAAATAAAATAGCTTATTAAAACAAATAGAACTATGACTGGACTTGGAATTCTCCTCAGCAAGACCAGCTCATAAAAGAATAAAGAATCATAGGAGAAAACATTTTTGACTTAGAACTGTAGGTCACAACAAACTGTTACTCAAATGTGAGGGTTAAAGAAAAACATTTCAAACAGAGGGTCTTCAAAAATTCGCCTTCCATATATCCTTTATTAGACAGTTATTTTTATGTGTAACAGAAAATGTTGATAAATCATAAGAAGAAACTACTGGATCTCAGGAAGAGATGTTATAATCCAAGCAATCCTCTAATGCAAGTCTGGACTGATGACTATATGTCAAGTCTAAAAATGAGCTGGTTCAAAATGGGGCCTCAGGAAAGAGGCCTCCATGAAAAAAAAGGGGGTGGGGTGGGGGAGACTTTAAGAAAGACAATTGTATAAAAAAGATGGAAGCTTTAAGATTTTGATAAATACACATGGAGAAAGACAAAGTTTTCAAAAAAGTAAAATAGATGACAAAATACTATGGTCCAAATGTAAACCCAGATAAAATGCACTATGATTCTCAATTCTTGAATGGCATGTAGAAGAAAATAAGAATCCAGGTGACTTTGATACTAAAAATATTTTTGTAAGTATTCCCAGCATCTTGGCATTAGACCTTTAAGGAAAGAAATTTCATCCTATTTTCTCTGGCAGTGAACAATATTCAAATGGTTATTATAAAATAAACACTATAAATTGGTTTTCAACTTTAAAAATCAACCTAGGGATAAAGCATGAAAGAATTGCTTGGGTATGAAGAAGAGAATGTACTAACCAGCTTGATAAGTTAAAGTAAATCAGAAAAATGAGGAAGAGGAAAAGTGGAGAGAAGAGTAGTTAAACTGACTGAAATTGATGGTTCGATAAGTAGAAGTATATGTAAGTCATTCAAAGTTAAAGGTAACGGATGGAAGTGCTTAGAGTATTGATAAAACTGTCAAACTATGGAAGGAGATTGGGGAAGGGCAGATGAAATAGAATGAGATAAATTTTGTCTTTCCTAGGAAGTGAACAGACAATTGTCACAAGTTGGAAATTAAGAAATGGAGATATAAACATATCTAGTGTTAGGAATATAACCTAAAGAGGAATGAAAACAGAAATAGGAAAAGTGGTTCTGGAAATTGAGGGTGGGAATAAGAAAAAAATAGTTGGAAGACTTATTTTCATTAGAAACCCTTCTATACCTTGTGATTTGTTATAATGCACACATAACCATGATAAAATTTCAAAACAAATAATCCAGTCAAGAAATGGGCAGAAGACATGAACAGACTTCTCCAAATAAGACACACAAATGGCTAACAAACACATGAAAAATGCTCCACATCCCTAACTATAAGGGAAATACAAATCAAAACCACAATTAGATAGCACCTTATGCCAGTTAGAAAGGCAAAATTAACAAAAGAGGAAACAACAAATGTTGGCGAGGATATGGAGAAAGGAGAACACTCTTACACTGTTGGTGGGAATGGAAGGTGGTATAGCCACTCTGGAAAACAGCATGGAGGTTCCTCAAGATGTTAAAAATAGAGCTACCCTACAACTCAGCAATTGCACTTGTGGGTATTTACCCCAAAGATACAAATGCAGTGAAAAGAAGGGGTACCTACACCCGAGTGTTCATAGCAGCAATGTCCACAATAGCCAAGGTGTCCTTCAACAGATGAATGGATAAAGAAGATGTGATTCATGTATACAATGGAATATTACTCAGCCATCAAAAAGGATAGATACTACAACTTGTGTTGACATGGATGAAACTGGAAGATATTATGCTAAGTGAAATAAGTCAAGCAGAGAAAGAAAATTATCATATGGTTTCACTCATATGTAGAACATCAGAAATAGCACAGAGGACCACAGGGGAAGGGAGGGAAAACTGAATGGGAAGAAATCAGAGAGGGTGACAAGCCATGAGAGACTCTGGACTCCAGGAAACAAACTGAGGGTTACTGAGGGGAGGGTGAGTCGGGGAATGGGGTAACCAGGTAATGGGTACTAAACTAAGGAGGGCATGTGTTGTGATGAACACTAGGTGTTATACACAGCCAATGAATCATTGAACACTACACCAAAAGCTAATTACATTCTATATGTTGGCTAACTGAACACAATAACTAAAAAAATAAAAATTAAAAAAAAAAAAAACTAACTCCTTTTATAGCATTTTCAACCAGCTTTCAATGATCCAAGGAAAAATAATTTTTATTCTGAAAAATAGTGCACCAATTAAAAGAAAGTCTTTTTTATTTTATTTTTTTGTAAAAGCAAGCATCACCTCCAAGTATAAACCATATACTACTTCAACTAGACCTTTGTTTCAGAATGTAAAAGAGAATCTTAATTTAGGAATCCTGAATTTAGCTATCAGTTCAATCTAGTTTAATTTGTTTGCATGTTTGGATTCATGATTGAAGCAGTTCATTTTTTTTTTCAAAGTCCAATTGCATATGTCTAACTTTTTAAGCAAAACTAAGTCAACTATTATATTATTTGAAATACTTTCACTGTACGAACTTGTTTCTTAATTGATAGAGAAGGCTGTGATGTTTCCCAAGGACTTATGATTATTTCCAGGATCTTTAATTTGTGAATTAAAGAGGATTTGTGAGATAGATGAGTCAACTTGGCATAATGGGTCAAAAATGTACTCCTTTAAAAGTTGCTAAATGAGGAATTGAGTAAATGCATGCATTGTCCACATTGAGCACACCCCGATTCTGTAGTCGGTGGATCAGTAACACAGTGTCAAGTGAATGGAGCAAATTTTCAGATAAGCAGAATATATAAACATTGTGACATATTTCCTTTTAAAGCTAGCAAAGACCAGGCATTGGCCCATGTTCTTGGTATACTATTAACTCCCTCAAACCAAGGGCCAATATGAGCTGGATCCATATAAATGATTCTGAGAATCATCCTAACTATGATATTTCATCAAATTTATTGGTCTAATACGTGATACAATGAGGGTTACCAATTCATTCTACTTCCTCCTAATTTCACCAATGGTTAGAGGAAATAGGGTTCATGTAGGGTTTGACTATTTGTCCTATTATAAATTATAATGATCCTATTATATATTTACCAAGGTCCGATCAATCTGCTGCAATGAATATAGAATCCATATATGAGATGGTCTTGAGAACTTACAAAGTTGATCCAGTTGCATAAAAACTAATGTTTTGCAGAGAAGAGATAGATGCTCAGTGCATTTTTGTACTATTTAAAGAATGATTTTGAAAAAAAAAATAATCTATTTATATATTTTGAGTAAGAAACATTTAAAAGATGAATTTATCCCCTATTAACTTAAATAGTTTGGATGATTCCATACTTAACCTGATGTAAAGATGTTAGTAGATAACATCTACTAACACAAAGGATTGTGTTAGTTATAACATTTCAAACACAAAGGATTCTCAAATATGGTGTTCCCTTTTAGGACTTCAGATACAAGTCTATACAGATGCCTGGGAGACACATATTAGAATCAGAATTCTTGTTCAGAAATCCAAATTCCCTTTTCTTCACTAAAATGTTCACAGAGTAAAGGGAAGACATTTCTAATATATAACTTTTATTCCCATGTTTGGGTAAATCACCAAGACCAGGACATGGAAACCAGGGTTATAAAATAGGAAGGATTATAAAAGTGATCAATAGTTTGCAGTTTGCCAAGGACCGTGGTATGCATTTTGCCTGCTTTATCTCATTTAATCCTGTCTACAAACTACTGTGGTGGGTGCAGTTTACACATTTCACACTTCAGGGAAAGGGGTCACAGACTGGCAAGTGGACCTATCTAAAGGACATACATAGCTAGTGAGTGTCTGAAAATAGCCAGGCCTCCTGGCTACAGAGTACACAGTCTCTTCTGCTTAGGCTATGTATAGCCAACTATACCAGAAATAGAATTTTTCTCACCAAAAAAAGTGTTTGTGTTTGTTTGTCTGTTTGTTTGTTTGTTTTCATTCTAGGGCACTAGATTTTATATAATGAAAGTATTTCTCATATGATTGACATGAAAAACAGGGTAAATGTTATTGTTATTGCCGGAGAAAAAAAAATCTATAGAATTTTGACTGTATTTATTTCCTTTGCCTGAAAAATCTTCCTCTTTCTATATGTATGTGGCACACCGCATGCAAGTTTTTTTCTAAATATCACCAGATTAGAGTGGCCTTTATGGAAATCTGTATATAAAATATCATTCTTCTACCTCTAGCTCTTTATCCCCTTAATTTTATTTTTCTTTATAGCCCTTTACAGTATTTAACTCTTTCTGTTATACTACACATTAATTTGTTGTTGTTCTTTACTGTGCAGATGCACCAGAGAGTAAGTAAGCTCCAGGAGACAGGGGTTGTTCTGTTTTGTTCACTGATCTCTTGTGAGTACATGGAACAGCTGGTGACTGACAATCAGTGGACACTCAATAAATGTATCTTGAATGAATAAGATTTTAAGTCTTATGATACCACATGGATAGAAGATAGTTATTTCTGCAGTTAAACAGGTATGGACAACAGTTTTACACTAAACGAGACATTGATACCAAGTGGAAATGGCTGAGAGAACATGGAAGGATCACCACAATGCACCAGAGTCTTCGAATGAAATACGCAAAAACTAACCCCCAAAAAAGGCATACAAAGGGAACACGAGGCTCACCATTTTTACAATAAAGACCTTATCTGTGCATTTTGGGTTGCAACAACCAAAAACATGATTTTTGCCTTATCACTTCTACATAGAAATACAGTTAGAGGCACCTGGGTGTCTCAATTCATAAAGCCTCTGACTTTTGGTTTTGGTTCAGGTCATGATCTCATGGGTCCTGAGATCAAGCCTTGCCTCAGGTTCCCTCTCAGTGCCCAGTTGGTTTGAGATTCTTTCTCCCTCTTCCTCCCTTGTGCCCCTCCTCCAGGCTCACACTTACTCCTGCTGATGCATAAATAAATAAATAAATAAATAAATATAAATAAATAAAATCTTCTTAAACAAGCATTTTAAATCTTTTATTAGGACAAAGATCTATCTCAGTACCAGACTAAATTAAATGTTATTTTCTGTCCTGTTTCCCACTCTTACTTAGAATTTGTTGTATTTTATACTTAGCATTGAAGGTTTCCTAGAACATCCTCCTATAATGCAAAACAATACTCCATGTAATTTGTCTTTACACTGGTATGTTTTCAATGTTTAAAGTATCGGAAATACATAGAAAGCCTATGCTAACTATATCAACGCAACAGATAAGGCTACTGGGACTGCATGCTTTTTAATTGTTTCACATATGTATTATACAGCAGTGAGCAAGGAGGACATAATTTCTTACACAGTATAAACCAAAGGAGTTGAAAGGAACACTACTTTATGGTAGGACTTTAAGTAGTATAAATGTAACTAAGATTTCTGTTTCATCCCATTTGCCCAATTTGATCAACTGGTGAAATTTACTAGCTGATCGGACTACTAAGAAAGAGTAATTATTATTATTAACAGCAAGAGAGAATTTCAGAGAAACTAAACAAAATGAAACACACTTTAAATTAATTTGATGTTGCTCTAGAGTCTGGAAAAGTAAGGGGTGTATATTTTTGCTGGCTAAAAAATGAGACAAAACACAACCTTCCTCAGTCAATTGCATTATAAAACAGAATATATATAGTAACATTAAGAGGCTAATACATGCTACTTAAATTAGAAGCATGTTAAATTGCACCACAATCCAAAGCCTTACAGCAAAACTAAAGGTAAATTACTGAAATCTACAAGAGTCCAGAAGAAGTACATGGTGAGTTTTTTAGCAAGTACTTTGTCTCCTCAGAGGTTGTGATTCCATTTCTACTGCTAGGACCAGAACAAAGTAGGTATGTACTAAATATTGAGTATGTGAATGACAAGGGTCAGCTGTAATCATATGTAATCATATATCTCATAAACAGAGTTTCAGTGTGCCCTGGAAAGTCAGACTGCCTGGGTACAACTCCCGAACTCAGGATTTATTATGATTAACAGTCTTACTTGGCTTATTCATATGCAAAAAAGAGACTATCATAGTCACTAATGCCTAGGGTGCTGGGAGAATTACCTAAAAAGAAAAAAAATCCAAGCAATGTTCTAAATCCACACCAGGTACACAGTAAAGTTGAATGTCAAAGAATGTGAAATGCTACTTTTACTCATACCCGGCACCAAATATACTGAGCCCATTATGATTATATTATGTATTCCATTTTTTGATTGTTTTTTTTTTTAAGTATACTAGTTGATGAATTTGCTTTGGTACTGACATCTTTGTCCAATTATATAGAAACATGCTTGGAAACTCCAAAAGCATGCCTTACATACATTTTTGTTCACACATTTGTCTGCATGGGCATGCTCTTTCAATAATCTCTTTTAGAACTGGTGCTATATCTGTTTTTATTGCCACTTGGCTCCGTGATGGCCTAGTGTCAAATATGTAGTGACAAAATTCTGGAAGAATGGTAAATTTCAGTTACCTACTTTGTTGGTATATGCCCATCTGTGACTCTAGTTAAGTAGGGTATGCTTACAGAAGTTTTGTTTTTGCTAAACTTTTTTCATCTACTCTCAATTCCATTGCTGTTCCCATGTTTCTCTTTATTTTTAAAATTTTATTTGTTTGGGAGAGAGAGCACAGAGAGTGAGAAAGAATGATTGGTGGAGGGGTAGAGGAAGAGGCAGATTACCCATTGAGCAGAGAGCCCAGATTGGTGCTCTTAGAGCTCAATCCCAGCTAGGATCATGACCTGAGCTGAAGGCAGACACTTAACTGACTGAGCCACCCAGGTGCCCCTTATCTCTTTTTTCTTCATTCATTCCATTAATTTCTCCACACACATGGCTGAACACAAAGATCATTCAAGCCATAAAGCAAGACATTTTTAGATAAATTTTCCATTTCTCTAAAGAAAAACATGAAAATACTTAATTTACCCTAATAGATCCTGTATGGTCTATACCTTTCCAGTTTCCCTGAATTTTCTAAAACAGGGTACCACTGCTTTCTGCTCCCTACTACAATGACCCCTCCCTCCTTCAACATCTCCAATATGCTTCCTTCCTTTATTCTTCCTTCTTTCTGATTCTCTCCTAGCCCCTTTCTTCCATTACTACAAGGTTGGACCCTATAAAATAAGGAGTGGGAACACTCTGCACTTCTCTTTTAAATATGTTACACTTATTTTATATTTAGTGTATGACATTTCATTAGAAAGATGTCATCAGTGTAAGGCACAGTGTTATTGCAAATACTCACCAATAAAGAGACACCACCACCTGTTATAATTTCAAGACTCTGCAAATTATAAAATACAGCCTATTTCAGAGATGTCAAAATGGAGAAAAAATGCACATTAGAAATAATTAAGTCTGGTGTTTTTGTAATCAAATGATTGCTATTGGTTGCTTCTGTAGGATTGGAATGTTCATGAGGGCAGCAACTGTTTCTATTTTTGTAATGACATTTTATATTCATTCCCTGACATGATACCTGACATGTACTAGTAGTTTTAAAAAAATTGTATTGCATATCTGAATAGGCATGTCAGATAGCATGTTCATTGTTTTTGTCCTTTTACCTGAAATGTAAACACTTCCAAATACTTTCTAAGAATCTTCATTTTATTTATAAATTTCTTGAGAATATATATGCATTTACTTGTGTTTATTTATACCACACCAGTTAAATTATATATTTCATATGCCAGATCGTTATTAGCTTCTTTAAATTACTTCTAAAATAATATGAGGTAAATAAGTAAGCACATCAGTAATCAGTGCATAGTAAATTTTAATAAATGCATTGCAAATTTGATGTGTATTTGTTGCCACAACAAACCACTTGCCAAACTAAATATATTCCAGATTTTTTATTTTAACCAATTTCCATATAACTGTTAAATTATATCACCAAATTCCTGGTTGATTAGAATTCTAAACATTAAGTACTTTTCACTTTTTTCTCTTACCTAAGCTCCTATTCAGTCAATAATTATGTTCAAACATGCCATTTATTGAAAATATTTTCTCTTATCAGTCTCTTTCTCTTCATCACTTCTGCCCCTTACAAATGCTCAAATTCTCACCCTCACAGTCTTGAAGTTTTTGATCTCTGAGCCATAGATTGTGTCAATCCATAAACACTGTTTTAACAACTTCAGTTGGAACTTTCTTAGAAATCAATTTCAGGGGCCACCTGGGTGGCTCAGTCAGTTAAACATCTGCCTTTGGCTCAGGGCATGATCCCAGGGTCCTGGGGTCAAGTCCTACATTGGGCTCTCTGCTCTGTGGGAAGTCTGCTTCTCCCTCTCCCACTCCCCTGCTTATGTTCCCCCTCTCACTTTGTCTCTTTCTGTCAAATAAATAAATAAAATATTTTAAAAAAAGAAGAAGAAGAAGAAGTGAATTTCAATGTGCTATTCTCCTGCTAGGAAAAATTCATGAAATCTTACACCTAATGTCATGAAACTTAAAAACCTCTTGCTGATTTTCAATCTCCTCTTCTCTAGCAGACACTGTCCACTAATCAAGAAAGTATTTCTATCAACATGTCCTCTTTTTCCGGTATCTATGCCTTCACTCCTACTTAAAACACTTGTTCTTTTCTTCCTTTTAAAATCCTTAAAGGCACAGATTTATGTCCTCCTCCTGCAAGATATATTCTCTGCCCCTCTACCACACTCACTTCAATCTTTTCAGAATGTCCAGAATATAATTCTTACTCCATTATATATCATCTTCTTTTTAAAACATGTCTGTCTTTTACAGCCATTTACATTCATGATCATAATAGAAATTGCCATCATTCCCATGAAATTCCCATGAGATCTGCAATCTCAGTCCAAGCGCCCATAACTGAAAACATCACATCCCACATTTCAGCTACCTCCCATTCATATTCGTCTCCAACCATTGTTCAACTCCACTGGAAGCTAAAATCCACTAGCCCCACCAGTTTTTCATAGGCCAACGACTTGTTTCTGTGTTAATTCCCTACCTTACTCTATTAAACTCCATAATTTGTCTTTATAACTTAACCTGAGGCCATATTTTTTTTTAATTTTCCTCATAATACTCACCTCAAAAAAAAACAAAAAACAAAACAACAACAAAAAAAAACCCAAGCCTGACTAAATCCTTGCCAAGTTCTTGTGTAGTAGATTAAAAAACTCCATATATTCCTCCCAGTAAAGGTAGAGTCTAATTTTCCTTCCATTGAGAGGATCTCGGATGATGATCTCTCTGGTTTCACTTGAGCAATAGAAGTGTCATTCTTAGTCTTCTAAGGCTAGGTCACAGGAAACTTTGCAACTTTTACCTAGGTGTCTTGGAATACTTGCCCTTAGAAGTCAGCTGCCGAATCTGACCCTTGATTTTGGCTCAAGTCATGATCTCGGGGTTGTGAGATTGAGCCCCATGGCAGGCTTCACACTCAACACAGAGTCTGCTTAGACTTTGTCTCCCTCTCCCTCTGCCTGTCTGCCCTGTGTTCATCCTCTCTTTTTCTCTCTCAAGTAAATTAAATCCAGAGGAGGAGGGGGGGGAGGGGGAGGAGGGGAGGGGGAAGGGGGAAGGAGGGGGGGAGGAGGAGGAGGAAGAAGAAATCGAAGAAGACGATGAAGAAGACAAAGACCAAGACAATGACGAAGAAGCTGCCAGCTGCTGTGGGTAAGCCCAAGTAATTCTGTGGAGAAGCCCACATGGAGAGGAACCTAGGACCCCACCATCAGCCCACTGACTTCCTGGCATGCTGGTAGCTTCAACTTGCCCGTCTTGTAAACCATCTTGGAAACGGATTCTTTAGCTCCAGTCAAATCACCACAGCCCAGTATTTCTGAAAGTATGAAGAGAAATGAGCAATATTTCCTGAGGTCTGCTTAAAATTTCAGGTCTGTGAGCGAATTAAATGATTGTTGTGGTTTTAGATTATTGGGGTTTTAAACCATTAAGTATTGAAGTGGTTTATTAGATATCAGTTGTTAATCAAAATGCTTTGCCTATATACATGCAGATTAACATCACTATGAAAACACCACACACACACACAGACACGCACACTCAATCATACTGACTGGCTTGGATTTAAATTCTTCTCACAAAACTCAAGCAGCTCTTAAGGTTTTCCAGCAGTCATATGATATGACTTTCTTAAGCTCACTTTCTTAAGCTCTTCATATACTATAGCTCTCTCTCTCCTCAAATTTAAAACATCTGTCTCTATCTTTTTCCTTAGTTGATAAATTTGTTTGCTAGTTTCTGATAAAGGAAAAGAAATCAGTATAAAATTACCACAAGCACCTACCTTCACTTTTACCTCCTACTTGCTTCCAGAACAAAATTATTTTTTTTTCCTATTCCTCTCCCTACTTCCTCCTCAGCCTGCTTTCTTGTTCCACCCCATCTCCTCAAACTTGTACTTTTCCAGTACCTCAAGGATAAATCTATGAAAACTTTTTTTCTGTCCTCACTCTTCACTACACCCAATCCTTTGGTGTTCTCACTCAATCTTATGGTTTCAAATCCCAATTGATACAGCTTAATTTATATCTCCATCCTTGAACTATCCCCTTAATTGCAACTTACTGGAATATATGCACCCTCTACTTGACATCTTCACTTTGATACCAAACCTGCAGCGAAGATGTAACATACTTTACTTCAAACTCGTCCTAATATTCTTCCTCAAATCTGCTGTACTAGTTTGTCCTATCTCAACTGATTAAAAATTAACCTTCCCAGTACCTCAGGCCTAACAATCTTGCCATAATCTTTAACTCCACATTCTTTCTTGTAAGTAAGGAATTCAAAAGTACATTTTGTTGGTTTGATCATAAAAATATATCCAGAAATACAGAATTTCACTGTGTCTGTCTATGTCTACAGCCACCACGCTGTCTTAAGATACCATCTTTACCTCCTAATTGGTCTCTGTGTTTCCTGTACTAGGGGTGTTGGTGAGGGGTTAAGAGGGAAGGCAAGTTTATACTCAACACAGTAGGCCATTTAATCCTCATAAAACTGTTAAGTCAGATCAGATCCTCAGATCAATCTTCTTTCCAACACTCTCCAATGACTCTAATTCACTCAGTAAGACCAAGTCCTAAAATGCCCACATAGACCATATGATTGGCCCCCTCTGACTCATATCTCACTTAAACTTCCCTTTACTCACTCACTTCTAGTTATATTGGCCTCCTTGCTTTCCCTGGAATTTTCCAGCCAAATTCTCACTCATGGGCTTTTGTTTTTGCTAGTTTCTATTCAACCTGGAATCTTTTACTTGCTGTTGGCTTCCTCAGGTTCTTCAGGTCTTTGTATAAATAAAAATTACTGATTACCCTATTTAAATTTGGAAAATCCTCAGCCCTGTTCTCTCTAACACCCTACAGAGATTAGTTTTCTCTATAACCTTCATCCCCAACTAGTATTAAATATTCTATTTTATTGTTTGTCTCCCAGCTCTCTAGAAACCAAGCACCATCGTTTACTGCCAGATAATCATCGTGCAGAACAGTGAAGATGCGCAAAGGTATCTCTTTACCTGATAATGAATGGACATGTATCAGTCTTGCTTTCTTCCTAATTAGAAATCAAGCTTCACAAGTACTGGTCCTATGCCACACACTTTGCCAGTACCCTCACAATACCTAACACTCATTTAAGGATAAGGTAGCTTTATAAAACACTTGATGACTGATTACAATTAAGCAAAATTTTTCTCAGCAAATTAGTAGGGCCTACAGGATGCTATTAATAGGCTTGAAGCTATTTAGTACTGCATCAGTGCTCATTTCCAAGCAAAATTATTGTCCAGAACGCAAAGGATGCTGTCTGCTGATAACATTTCTCAAATTAATCCCAAGACTCTGTGAATATACAAAGTAATAAAGGTGAGTTTCATTTTAAAAAAATTTAAAAATTCACTTTTTACTAAAACAATGTGAGATTATGTCCAAGTATTGAATTACTGTGACATAAATCTTTGACAAACTAAAAATATTGAGTAATTTTTAAACATGAAGAATAAGGCTCTGACTTGTTTCTAAACTTGGCATCACTTGGATTTTAGATCATAAATAGTATAGGAAATTATAATTCCCAAAAGAGTTTATCACTATGTATCTATCAAAAATTAGGTAAGTTTAAAATTAGAATTGAGTATTCATGGATACTTTAATTTTTTAAAGAATCCAGAAGTTCTCCTGTGTTGAACTTCTGAGTACTCTTGGACAAATATAATTTATTTCTGCAGGTCCACATGTTTATAGAAACAAGAAATGAATGTGATGGAGGGAATAGAGTTTGTTAGAATGTGGAAAGGTTGGTCTGAGATCCCAGAAAATAATAACTAATAATAACCACTAACATGCAAGCCATCTCATTTAATGCTCACAACAATGTAGAAGAAATTACCACTACTATCCCAGAAGAGAAGAGAGAATAGAGAATAGTTACCTTATTCAGAAAATAGCAAATGACCAGGTTAGAATATGAATCTAGATGGTAGGATCCAGAGAGATTGATCTTAAATACTGGACTATGTTGTTTTTCTAATGTTAAACACACACACACACACACACACACACACACACACACATCACCCCATACAGATGTGAACACACAAACTTGTCATTTCCTGGAGTAAATAAAAGATATTCATGTATTTTTTTCCCAATTGTACAGTTAATTTTAGTAAGGGCAGAAATGAGTCAGAAATGGCCCTTGCCCTGGAGGATACTTTCTATACAACATCACTGTGCACTGTATGACAGTGGCCCCTTCAGTCATCATCAGAGCTGAAAGCCCCCTCACAGTTACAAATGCTTCTGGGATAGGAATACAGTGAAGCCCCAAGGGTGATAATTAGGCCATTTCTCCATTTCTTATCCCCTAATGACCCAAACAAAATTTATAAGTCAACATGCGTCTGTCTTAATCTTTAAAAACTATGGAAAACAAAGATTCCTAACTTCCAGCATCATTACTAGTCATTGTTAAATAATCCTCACAGCTAGGAATCTCCCATTTTTCTCTATCGAGTTCATCCTTCTGCAGCTCACCATATTTCCTTCTCCTCTATTTTTACTGAGAAGTAAAAAAAAAAAAAGAATATTACCCTTTCATGAATTTCATACTCCTATCACACTATCTAATCTGATCATCTACTGTAAATACATATTTCATATGAAAACTTTCTATAACCCATCATCCCTCTCTCAAAAAATAAACAGTTGAGAATACAGAATAGAATTATATTTGCAATTAAGCACCAATTCAATTAGGTGAGTGGGGTCTGGAAAGAAATATAGTTTCTTTAACAAACCACCTCAAACAGTGCTTAAAACAGATTGGGCTGACAGCTCTCACAACCTTAGTGTCTCCTCCAAGATTTACAATGGCATAGCTCCCCTTTTTAGCAAATTAAACCTTATGTCAAGGCTTCAAATTAAATCCAAACCCCTTCTTTCTCTGCAGAAGGAACAAATTGGCCCCACATGGCGGTAGTAAGGAGAGCTGATAAGAAACAGTGAAGCGAGAGCTCCCCAACCTGGAAGGCGTCACATGGCCAAATTAACCGGGATAAACAGTCAACTCCACTTAAGGTTTTACATAAAGAGCCTTGTAAAATACAGAGAATTTAAATATAAGAAATTTTTTATACCACACAAAACTGACTGGGTGCCAAAATTTTACATTTCTATGCTGTGCAAGCACTTTATGGGGAATGTGCTTTTTATTCCATTTTTACGTGTTTGTTATGGGTCTGTTTTGCAAAGATTGCTCCAAGCCTAGGTAATAAAAATAAAAAATGCACACAAATGGCCATGATTAACGCATAGAGCAATCTATGCTTCTATAAGTATGAGAGGCATGATATCCCTCTCTGGATATTTCATATTTCAATATAGCAAAATGTGTGTAGGTTGCTCTAGGATTCACATATTCATTGTAACAGCAGATCTCACTGTGGAATTATCCTAAAAGTCCTAGAAAACAAAGTTCTCAGTTTTACAGTTATTTTTCCAGGAAAATATTGTGAGTCTGTTTCTTATATGTTATTTGACATTAATGTCTATATTAAGAATTGACAGGAATTATTTCTCCATAGGAATCTGAGGATATGGCACATGTATTAAAAGTTTCTCAATATATTATTAGATTATTATCTTAAAACAAGTTGTAGTATATTGGCCCCTACCCAAATAGCACTGCCTGATATTAGAGGACACTGATTACCAAATTAGTGTGATGCTTTCCAATGAAAGTGGAACAAAATTTGGTTCAAAACACTCTGTAACCAGGGGTAATATGGTGAATTTCCTGACGAGCCCTTACTTTTTGGAGGGTTTTATTTTCAGGACATATATCTAAATGAGTGCATTTCTTTGCTCATGGTAGGGGTAAGTTGGAGAGATAGGCAACCTCTTCACAGAAAACCTGAGGTTGACAAAATTAAACAAAACATCTTTATATGTTTATGATTGTCCAGGTTAGGTACTCACAATTCTAGGGGACTGTCATTCATTTGTGTTGTGACCATAGATTTAAAATGTTTATCAAGCACCTCCTGAAAAAGCAGCTTTTGGTGGGTGCATGTTGGTTTGGGCTAGAGAAGGCAGGCATATCAGGAGAAGAGAGACAACTAGCCTTATAATGACTGAATGGAAGGTGGGTTGATGAAATTAGAGCATGAAAATTATGTCTTTCGTTCGTTTGCTTTTCTGTGTTTTAAATGATCTGAGCAGATATACTCAGTGGTACTTTTGGATTTTGAGTTAAATTGTAAGAAACTAGTATGGAAAATGGGTGTTTAGGAAAGAAGATATAGAAAGAGGCTTTCGGCATACTATCAAAATGAATTCTTACCCAGTTTCTTACTTCTTTCAGATTCTTTTGGTTTTCATTTGTAATTAAATTCCAGGTTTAGTTTAACCCAGTTCCGTAACTGGCAGCATATTATAAAGAATATACCAGTTGCCAATTTATTTTGCAGCTATTTGGTTTGGAATTACACATGGATTTGTATAAAAGGATTGTTCTCGTTGTGTACTAGCATGGTCTAAATTCAACTTTAGTTTCATAAACTCTTGGATGGAAAGCAACATCAGATTTATTTTACTGGGGAAATTTTTTGATTCTTAATAAATAACTAGTAAGATGACTGGGGAAAATGAAAAGAAAACTGATTCAGCTCAAAACATGCAGTTTCATGTTTACATAAACACACACACACACAAACACACACATGAACATATGTATGTTAGGGAAAATAATTCAGTGATGAATACTTGTTGTGGTCCACATCTTAAATCAAAGACAAAGAAGTCGTCCTTTGGGTTACATCAGTTTCTGAAACTTCCCTGAACGAGTTACCCTGCAATTTCTTCCAGTCATTGCAGGGAATCCTGTGATTGAAACTGTCAGGAGTTCTGTGAACGATTATTTTCCATGGCTCCACAGCCCTGCATTCACCAAGCCAATTTTTTTTTTCCCTCTAATATTGGATCAGTTCTTTTACATGTGAACCATAACTGCCTTAGAGATCCATGTCAGTCTTGACAATAAGGTGGAATGAGAGTAAAATCTACTTTTTGCCACAATTTCTTCTTTACATATAATCTGGATAAATTATTCTAAGAACTTTCTCTCTTAGGAGGAAGGTAAACAATCACACACCTACAGAATGAAATCTTTACCTTCCAATTAATTGCGTAGTAAAATGTAAGAGGATGTGTCCTAATGGTATGAAGAACAGGACATCAAGAGAAGAGCCAGAAAGTGTGAAGTTATGAATGAGGTACACCATCTACTGTTTCAACTGGTTCTCCTCTGGCTGTTTCTCTAAAATACAAAATTTCTATGTCTGACCAATACACAGCACTGGCAGAGAAACTGTTGGTTCAGTAAATCTCTGTTTTGGAACAGATTCTCATTTGACAACTGCATCATTTCAGCTCCTTTTAATTTTGTCACTTTTTGCTCCCTTCAAACCAAATGCAGGCCCTTAGGTTTTCTTACTATTGCCAAAATCTGTTACTTCTAACCAGACATCATTTGCTGGTTTTCCAAGAGTAGTGAATGACTGCTTACTTGACCTTTATGGATCTGGGAAGAAGCCCTCTGAGAACAGAAAACCCCTTTAGGTTTGCATCCATTCTTTGGAGTACACAAAACAAATATTATTTCAGAATAACCACAAAGAATGTATTACTCTATAAGATTTCAGGAATTGAAATATAAATTGGAGTGTAAGGACTCCTACTTTCTGAAGGGAGGTATATCTGTGAAGGAAAATTTGCATAGAATAGGAAAAATTCTGTGCAAGTTTTCCTAAAACTAATTGTTTTGGAGAAAAACTTCAAACTTATTGTTATCCATTAATTTTGAAGTTGGGTTTTATATTTGACAGGATTTTTAAAATGTAGTTGTTTGTTTTTTTCCTCAAGCTGCAAAATAAGCTAATGCTATCAATAAAAGGTTAAAAACAAATATAATTTATGAATTCCTAAAGAGTTACCAATAGAGTATATGTAAGAGCCTCTACATGTTTAACTTTCTAACAAAACTGTAATTCATCAAAATATATTTTAAGTTGATATACCTATGATTATAACTGCAAGTATGATTTTCCACATACAAAATATTTTGATAAAATGTATTCAACAATAAGGCTTTATTAATACAATAAAATATTTTCAAATGTTCTAATAAATGTTATACTTTTAAATACATGCCCTGTGTTCCCCATTTTACAGATGGAAAAATACCAATTATTTCAATGCAATTACCAGAACAAAGAATTTTAAGTACAATAAAAGCAATAAAAATTTCCTTGAGTCAAAAAAACTCCTAAGTCAAATTTATTATTTTCTGGTTCTCTAATCTCTTTCTGTCCCTCTCCTTCTTTCTCTCCCTCTCTGATAAATATGTATTTGAACAACACTGCCATGGGCAAAACACCTTGGGGGAATGCAAAGAAGAAAAAGTCTTATTCCCTCTGCTTTTGCCATTACTTTTTCCCAAGCTCTCTCCACCTTCTCCAACAGCTTTTTTTTTCAATGTTGAATTAAAATAGTTGTTGCTTGGAAAGACAAGTTTATTGTTTTCAGTTATCAAAATAAGCAAATACATTTCTGTAAATAGAATAGATTATATTTTAAATACGTTCTGCCAGGATCCAAGTGACTGTTACAGCAGCTAAGTTTCCAGGCAAGACAATACATTACTAATTAGTTAATCTCCGTATCATGGCCTTAATATCTGCAGAAGGCTGTTTTCATTTCAAAGCTACCAAAAACAACTGCTTTTCTCAATTTGTCAATTGAAAAAAAATCGACTGCCATAGAGCAAAAGCCATATTTTGATGAAATACAATTCAAATATCCTGTTGAAATGGCCATGATAAAGATAATAACTATTTTGGCATTAGGAGGTGTTGGACTGTCTTTGACAATAAACAAATATATTCGACAAGCAAAATTAGTTAAAAGATTTTAGAAATGAAATTACTTCTTTTTTGGTATTGCGTTGGTCAAGGTCCTTGCAGGAAATGGATGAGTAAAGAGAGTTGACTAAGTGAACTCTTTACAAAGTGTAGGTGAGGGGACAGCAAGCCCAGGCCTGGGGATAACAGCAGGGTGTGATGGGGTCATATGGAGTTGTCCCTGCTTAGGCCAGCTGGCCTCAGGTCCTAGAACTCAGTCAGCCATTGGTGCCAGTGTAATATGTTCCCTCAGCACCCTCTTCTCCTTCTCCTGACTGTTCTCCCCATTGGTTACCCCACCTTAAGCCAGAGGCCACTGGGCATATTGGACTTTTCTTTTTGGACCATTGTCCTGGGCCTTAGAATAGAGTGGAGAAGAGAAAAGACTGGATCAGGAAGAGCCAAGGAAGACAAAAAGAACTGTTTACTTGAGAGTCATAGACATGTATATTCCTCGATATTTTGACATCACTGATACAATGGCTTCTTTCGGTGAACAGAGACATCTGAGATTGATATAAAGGCTCATTTATATGTAAAATTTACTACATACTGTCCTAAGAAATTTACATCTATTAACCATTAACTCATGCTTTATTATCCCGATTTGGGAGATGAAGAAACTGAGGCACTGGGCAGTTAGGTCAGGGTTCATGGCTAGGTTGTCTAGCCAGAACTCTGAATTATTACCTAATAAATCCAAGTCATGCTCCAGAGTAGTTGCCAAGTTCCTGTAGTTATTCCACTAATCTAAGTGGAATAATTCACAATAATATCTGAGTAGTTCAAAATATTCTCTGCACTTTTACTCACTGTTAGAAATACCTATGTACACTAATACAATATTAATAATACCTAAAATGCAAATATTTAAAGATTGTATTCATTTATTTGACAGACAGAGACAAGTAGGCAGAGAGTTAGGCAGAGAGAGAGGAGGAAGCAGCCCCCCTGCTGAGCAGAGAGCCGGATATGGAGTTCAATCCCAGGACCCTGAGATCATGACCTAAGCCAAAGGCAGAGGCTTAACCCACTGAGCCACCCAGGTGCCCCTGCAATATATTTTTATTCAACAAAGATGGTTAATTATCTTTTATGTACCAGAGTTTCCACTAGCTCACATGATTAAACAGTTCAGTTCCATGAGGTTTCATGATGTCCACAGACAGCAGATCAAAAAATTTAACTGAAAATATAGGTTGAGGTCAGATAATTAAAGAATTATACCCTGTCAAAAAGAATTGATATGAATCATGGAAAGATTTTAACTAGGATAGATGGAAATCAAATTTGCATTTTAGAACCATAATTTTGATGGCAGTGTAAAGGATTAACCAAAGTAGAAAGAGGAAGATATTTTAGGAATCTCTTAGAATCATCCAGAGAAGAGTTGTAAAAAGCCTACAGTAGAATGAAAAGAAATGAGTTTAGTATTGATTTTCAAATATGACAAAGCCTTTCTCCTTTCCCATTTTATACTCCCTCTCCTTCACATGCATGTTAGTGTGTATATGTATGTGTGTCTGTGTGTTTTGTTTTTGTTTTTAACTTTTATCTCCCCAAGCTTTGCAAGGTTTGGAAATTGGCTTCTGGTGGCCATAATAACCCTAGACCTTTCTTGGATCCATGAAGGAAAAGACAAATCATCCCTTGATAATACACTGGCTATGACACATGGTGAGAGACATCTATTTGTGAGTCTATCCAAGAGTTACCACACCAAAATGGGAATCCAGAACAAATGATCGAACCTATTGACATAGTTTGATTTCTAAAATCTTTTACGTTAATTTTTTTTTTTTTTAAAGAAAAAGGAAGAGTTTTATTCAAGCCCAAGTTAGGACAGCTACCTGAGATAAACAATCTTTTTTTTTTTTAATTTTTTTTTTTATTTATTTTTTATTTTTTTATTTTTTATAAACATATATTTTTATCCCCAGGGGTACAGGTCTGTGAATCACCAGGTTTACACACTTCACAGCACTT